>NW_008240228.1:4405289-4416361 GCF_000691975.1 Corvus brachyrhynchos
AGGGGAGGTAAAGAAGGAAGTTAAAAAAAAAAAAAAAAAAAAAAGAAAGAAAGAAATAATCTGTGTTTCATGATGTTACAATAAGCTCCTGAAGATGGGTTGTGCCAGCAGGCATCTTTCTCCAGAAGTACCAGTCATTTCCCTTCCTTTGAAACTCCACAAACCTTCTTTGCTTTACCAAAAGAGCATCTTATTGCACCTAAAGATACTCCTTGTTCCTGCCAAGAGTGGTTCTACACTTCTGAACGAGACTATCCTAGCATGATGTTGAGCTTAATTTTTCTAAACTCCCTTGTCTGCGCCCCACATGCTGTGTTCAGAGGTTCCCAAACCCTCCACCATCAGGTTCCACTTCCAGAACCTCTGTTCACTAGAGGAAGGCACAGGCTTCCTTTGCAAACTGAACATGACATGACTGAGGGAAAATAAAACACAGCAGCATCTCATTCACTAAAGCATTTTGCCCTCATATCGTGGCTATTGATATTCAGACTGGGACTGTACCTTGATGAGCAATCCTACTTCCACCTGCTCCTGGAGGAAGTACTTTCTTTAGGGCTTGATCACAGCACACAGTACTTCCCCCCTCACCCCCCCCCAGAATACCCACTGTATTCCACAGGTTGTGTGAAACACACTTCAAAGTCCACAAACAGGCCTGATTCCATATGATAGCCCCAAACAAAGCCTCTCGTGGACAGGAGGCTTTTCAGCACCCCAAAATTGTCAGTTTATCAGTGTTTTCTGAGGCTGGGCTGTCACAGTGAAAGTGTGTGTTTAACCATGGCTAGGCAGAGGCTGGGTCAGAGGAGGAACTGCCGAGAGCCCCAGCAGGGCTGTGGGGTTTCACATCGATGCGCGCTGACAGGAAGCAAGTGAGGTAACGAGAAGAGAGAGGGAGAAGTAGGAAGAGAGAGAAAAAAAATGAAAAACATCTAAAAAACTATGATGATATCCTCACAGAGAGAGGAAACTAGGAAGTAAAAATCTGAGTACACAGGCAGCCCCACAAGCTCTGACTTTCATACTCTTGCCTTGATGTCTCGGCCAGGGAGGGCTCTGATCAAGTTTGGGCAGCAGTACAAAGATCATTATACCACAGGCAGAACAAAACACTTGGGAACTTTAGAACATGGGGAACTTTGAACAGCAGAAAGCAGAGTAATTACTCAGAGCAGCCCAAAATCTGTGATTAATAATTCCACTTCTACTGCGAAAAAAAATGGATTTTTGCTCAATTTGGGATGCTCAGCAAGAGCAAAGAGCCAGAAACACTATTGACAGAGGACATCTCCTGTTCACTAGTACTGGATGAGGCTTTTCTCCAACACAGACTCGAAGAGAAGAATGTGAAGATTGAGTCACCAGCCACAAAAAGGAAAATGACTTTAAACATCCAGATCCAATTATGGATCACACTGTTCTTTCATCTTAAAGCAACCAATGATTTGTTAAAAAAAATGAGTGTACCAATGCTGGAAACATTTCAAAGGGAACGTATCGAGCCTCCTCCCATCAGGATCTCCAATGTCAAACACAAAGCTCACAGTTTCACATTATCAATAAAATGAAAGCAGCCCACTTACTATTCTGTAAGAAACCGAGAGGCTCAATTCCTAAAAATATTGAGAAGAATTCCTGGATGGAGCAAACAAGCACCAGTGCCTGAAGTGAAACAGAGGCATGGCATTATGCCAAAGGACAGGACTTGATGCAAACATATAAAGGAGATGAAATCACAATCCGCAAATAAATATTTGCAGAGCATCCCAGTGTTTCTTGGCATGACATCCTGTAATGGCTTCTCTAACAGCCTCACCTCGTGCCTACACACTGAACCTTGTGCAACAAAATGCCAAGAGGAGAAACAATTATCAGTGTCTTCCCGCACTCAGTGATGGGAACACAGGGCCAGAAAAGGTGTTAAGCAATCGGGCTTTTCTGCTTCGGATCAGCAAGCACAGAGCTGAAGGGAGGAAGTGGGATGGGCCAGAACAGCAGACTTCCTTTGACCTTGGCTGAGGAAGCTTGATTTGAGAAGACAAAGGGGAAGCTGGTCATGGATGGTCAGAGGAAGGTGCAAGGTCCTGTAACAGTTCAGGATGTTTGCAGGTCAGCGTGCCTCGTGCCACCAGAACACACTGCAGCACATTCATGATCCCTTGAGCCTGGGCTGGATGCTGAAGAAGCATCTCCACTGTTTATTTCACCATCAGGCAATCACCACCTTCAGAACAGATGTGTCTTCAGCTCTCTCCTTTAATAGTGTCCTACTGACTAAACCCACGTAAACATGGAGTAATTTCACTAACACAACAGAATCCCATTGGCCTGAGAGCTATGTGTAAGAGCTACTTATACACTGAAATATTTACCTGATTTTCTTCCCAGCTCAGTTATGCTTACCCCAGAGCAACAGCCTACTTCCATATTCCCTACATTGCAAACTGTGAACCACAAACAGCTTGCTGGTTCTAAATTCCTCTCTCCAGCAATAATCACTCCATGTTTGCTGCAGCTTATTCTGCTTCCATTTTATTATACAAGACTTGGTAAACTTAGAGGAAATGCCATCAAATACAACTGTATTTGAGATACTCTTAATAGCACTGAGAAATGTCTTGTACATATCCCTGAGTTTTCCTCACTGCATCCACAAGCAGATCCTTCCCTGGCACACTTACTCTTCAGAGCTGGGCCTGAGCAGAATCTGTATTTTCACTCAAAAAACCCCAACCCAAACAACAAGCAACAACAGTGACAGCTACTAACACATTTCTAGATGTGCCACAACCACTGTCTTCTAGATTACATGATACTCAGCCACTACAAACCTTCTCCAGAAAGTCCAAATATAATTTCCATGGAAGATATGGACTTCCCTCATCACCACGAAGTAGCTGTTACCCATTCTATTACTCACCATTTTCACATGTACCAAAGAATCATGGTCAAGAGTAAGATGTATTAATGAGCAAGACTAAAAAAAGTAAGTGTGAGAAAGGAAAAGAAGACAGACATTGGGAGAATGGATAAAGGAAAGAAAAGGGTGAAAGGAAAGAAAAAGCGCAAGTGTAGTATTGAAAAAAGAAGGAAATACTCCAAAGGGAAGTTCCCCGAGATGCATTAGTAAGCTACAGCAAAGACAGCATTCTAATTGCTCTTTTAATCATTAGTGTGAGTTTTAAAACACAAGATTAGCAAATCACTTGAATAATTAATCAAACTCCCAAGGAACACCATTACTCACGAGAGGACTCGCCGTTCTGGCCCAAACTCAGCTTCGTAGTAGCCATCTCTGCAGTCTTTTCCAACCAGATCATGAGGGTGTGGCTTGTAGGGTTCATTTTTCGTTACCAACGTAGTTCTTATTTTGACTTTTCCAAAATAGTTCAGAATCTACAAAAAAATGCGAGATATTTTAGGTAACAGTCCCAACCTGTTACAGAAAATAAATTTTATCCTGAAATACTCTATGGAAGAAACAGCAGAGCTACGTAGGTGAACATACAGAAATGTTGCTTGAAGAACAAGTCTCCCTCCAAAGATTTTAGGAAAAAACTCATAAAGCCTCAGGGATGAGGATATTACCTGTGCATGGAACACTAAGTAGTGAAAGAGGATCTTAACAGATACAGCATGACACAATCCCCTCTGAAGTTGTTGGGTTTTTTCCCAACTAATTCTCAGATGAGTATTCAATCTTACATTCAAGCTGGGGAGTACCAAATTCTCAAGCTCCCCTACCAGAGCTTTCACAGCAGTCATCAGCCTAATTCAGTGTCCTTTCTCAGGTGCATAAAAGCAACCTCGAGCTGACGGCTACCAGTGAAGTCACCGAGTGTGGGGGAGTGTAAAAGGAAAAAGAAAAGAGGAAAAACTGTTTGGCCTAAAGTGTTTGACGCATAAAAACTTGAAAGCAAATACAAGACTTGCCCAGGCACACGTTTGCGCAGAGGTGAGCTCGCCTCCTCCACTTCCCCTGCCCTATAACTAACAGTTCCTCTCCTTCCCTTCCTTTCATTCTCCTGAGACTCCAAGGATCCATCATGTATCCCTTTTAGTCAACACCTCAAACCTTTGACTTGACCTGTGCTCTTCTACCTGTCATCATGTGTTCGCTTCTTCAGTCTTCAATTCCGCTCCATTCAGTCTTCATACAAGTCACTGGTATTTTTTACCCTTAAAATGATACTTCACTACTCCTTCACTTTGTTCAACCATTACATTATTTCTCCCTCATTTCACACCCAGCCCCATGAACTTGAAGCTGACCTAGCTGCTTTTGGTTCTCTAGTTCCTCCTTGATGTTCATCTTCATAACCACACCAAGAAATTTAATCTCTTCCTGGCCCCTCTCTTCTCATCCTCATTCACGTTTCCATCTGTAGAGGGGACTCCCCTGGCACCTAATCAGCACTAAAGCCTCCTACGGGCTTCAGGGAGGCAGGAATTCACCTAGAAATCACCTGCTATCAGTACAATCAGCGCTGTCATCAACAGTCACCTTTCAAAAGAACAAACTTGGCCAGCCTTGCATGGTCACCTACTCATGTCCCATCTCCCCTCTGGGTTCTGCCTGGCCTTCATGTCCAGCACAGTCCAAGAAAAGAGGAATCAAGGCTTGATTCAGCCCATTCAGCTTGTGCCCTGACACAGACTTAGGCTGAGAGTCCGTGCAAGCCTCTGCTCTTGCCAACAGCCTACACAGTTCCTTGTTCAGTTGGCAGAGAACTGAAAAAATGAGTCTGGCACCATCTCCATTTCCTGCATTCCCTAACCAAATCTGGCACTGTGATAGTCAAAGGGAAACCTTCTCTGCTTCTTCGCTTAGTAATTCTGGCTCCAGGGCTGGACCAGCTTCCACAGTTGCTTTATGCAATAGAGACTCACTCTGCCGCTCAACACATGACTGCCAACACTCTCTTTCTCAAATCCTCCTTCTTAAAGAGCTTTTATGTCTCAGCATAAAACATCTCATATTTTTCCCATTTCACCACCTCCCTATCAGTTGCTTTTCTGCTGTGATTCCAGAGACTCCATTTTTGGCTCCACATTGGCTTTTTTGTACTTGCACACACTGCAAACACAGATACACAGCCTCTGTTCCAGGGCACTGCAATGGACTGCAAGATGGCAAGTGCTCTTAACTTCCCATTTAAATTTGAGGTTTCTCCTCTAATCTCAGCTCTGACAGACTTTCTCCAAACTGAAATAGATCAAGGAAACAAAAGCAACTTAAATATCAGATAGGGGACCAGAAATTCTTTTCTCCTACCCTATGTGTCTGAGGTCTCCTTTGTCCAACCTATGAAAGCTATTGCCCAAGTGGTTCCATTCCAGCTCTACTGTGTATCTTTGTCCCTGCTTTGATCACAGCTGCCAGGGCTCCTCTGAATCCCTTCATTCTGAATTTCCCAACCCATCCATGGTGCAACCATCCAACTCATCATCATTGCAGATGCTCTGAGGACACAATTCCCTTTTCTCAGCTCATTTTTAAGTTCTGTATCCCCTTTCTGACTTCACACACCTCACACTGGTGTCTTTTGCAGAGCCCATTCACTGCATCACGGGCGATTGTTCGCTTGTACAAAGCACCTTCTTTCATGTTGTGCCCAGCAATGTTTCAAAGCCTTTCCACATTTTGTAGGCAAATTCCTTCAACGCTCTCCCAAAATTCATGCTGTAGTCCAAACCGTAAAACCAAACCTACGTCACCAAACTAAGAAAGCAGAGCAAACATGCATACAGAGAAAGCTACTAACAAATGGCTCCCAGAGCTTGAGTCTTCACTGAGTCCCCTCTAGCAGCACTTTGTAAACCACCTCTGCACCTTCTCCTCTTTTTGTAAACCCAATCTTTTCGTGACCAGGAGCAAGTAACTCTTTTCCCACTCAGCTGCAACTCCATTTGCATGCCAAGGAAAGAATCAGAGAACATGAGATGAAAAGCATTGTATTTACTGTGCAGAGCCCAACGCATAGCTACGAGCATCACGGTAACGTGGGCAATGGTAATTCCCGGATAAAAGCGGTATTTACCTGGATGGAAGGGAAGGTCTTATTGTTTTCAGTACTGTGTTCTCCTGGAATGCTGCCTGCTGATCTTCCCTCACATTTGTATCTGAAACGCATGCCCCTTTGCCTGGGTTGCTCAAATATTTCAATGTAGGGCTCAAGGCCACCTTAAAAATAAAATATTTTCAACGTTAGGACACAGTAGAGCTTAAAAAGCAGCAGAAGATGCAAGAATTAGAATTTCTAGACTTTTGATTTACATTACCATCTTTCCACTTGGTCTACCTTATCAGAAAAATCTACTCTTTATGTACATGCACATGTTGAAGGTGGGGTACAAGGGAAGAGGACAGATTTGGATGAAACATCCATGGTATCAGTGCCATGGAAGTAACTAGCAAAAAAGACACCCTTCCTTCCATCTGATCTAGAACTTAGCTTCTTTCAACCATCATAGAAGACATGTCTGATGAAAGAAGATTTTATACAACAAAACCCATATCATTATTTTGAGGGAATGGTTGACATTTTTAGGAATAATACAGTTTTAAGAATGGCTGTCCTCTCCAAGCACTGGTACGGTCAGCTGCTATGATCTCTTAAGCGTCCTCCGAAAGTGAAGATGTTTGCTCAGAATTGATTGATTTAGTTCCTATCACCGTGTAGCAGAAACTATTCAAATTCTGCAAAAACCCCCACCCTTCTGGGTTGAATACTGTCACTGTGAGCTCAAAAAATACCTGATTGCTCGTATTGAATTCTACATTTTGAGCTGCCTATCTCCCACGGGGCTCGTTTCTAGTTGCAGTATCTCCCCAGACAATGAAACCTCAAAAAAGCTATTGGGCAGCTGTCAGAAGAGAGGTGTTCAGGAAACACAGAGTGATAGACGAGAATAAGAGACAGCAGAACTCTTAAATGGGGGGGTTAGAAAGACATTAACTTAGCAAGAGCCTAAGTACTTTTCAAGTGATGTTTTATTGCCAGACAGTAACAAGCTATTTAATATATCTCACTGAGAACATCAAACAGGACAGTCAATCAAACAGTGACAACAGTGGGATGGCATGTGAAAAACAAACAACAGAGGCTAAGTAAATATTGTTGAAGTTGAATCATCACAGTGCTACACGATCAGAAGAACGTAGCTTATGGAAATGTCTACTGAGCTCTCTGTCATCTTCATATAATAGCATCCTCCTCAAGTAAGGCTGAGCATCACAAACAAACAGGACAGACAATATCCTGTGGCACAGCACTGAAAAAAAAGTGCTTGGACTTCAACATAATAAGCAAAACAGTTATTAAATATATTGAAAGTGCTGAAAGGGTAAAAGAACCCCTACTTCCTTTTGCCCAAGGTCTATGCTGCCTGAGAGTCCACAGCACATGAGTTTTGGCCAAGAGGTGGATTCCAATCCTAACTCCATATAAAGGCTTCTCTTTTGCTGCACCTACAATGGTTTAGGTACCCCTGCCAACACAAAACTTGAGCTTTATGCCTGGGATTTGTTGACCGCAAAACATTTCCAGTGCTGCAGCAGTTCATACCCAAAGTAGGAAAATATTATAACCTATGAGATAAAGTAATCAAGAGCAGCAGAGAAGGGATGGATGGAAAGAACGACATCTGAGACGTCACCTTGGTCTGACCTGAAAGCACATTGATCGGTCACACACCTACAGCCAGTGGTGGAACTGCATCTGCCACCGTGTGAGAGCAGCTCCTGTGCTGGGATTATCTTCAACAACGAGAGCCTCTGCAAAACCTGAATGCCTCTTCAAAAGCACAATGCACTTCTACTCCAGGCTGTGTTTGGGGTCAAAACCTTTGGGAACTGTGGTTCAGGACTCTTTATAGACCTTTCTAACAATCAATCAAAGTGCAGTTTCCAAACCGACCACCTCCCATAAGGCAGATTTTAAATAACTTTCTGATCACCAGCCATGAGCTGTCACACTAAGTACACATTAGCCACTAGTCTAGGTCCAGCCACTTAGAAGTCCCCTTTCTAGATACTTCCCAGCTCTTTACCTAACTGTCCTTTAGATGAGCTTTGCGTATTTTCTCTTTCTGGAAAACAAGCAAGTCCAGCAAAAGGGAAGGGGAAGACAGGCACTGAAACAAAAAAGCCTAAAAATGACGTAAAGCTAGTTTCAAGGAGAGCAGAAGTCTGAGTTTCTCACAAAAATACGCTCACACATCTGTGTATGGCTATTTTAACTTTAACACTTCAATTTACTTATGCTATTGCATTGATCAGCACAAATACAGACACACATCCACATATGAAATTAAAAATCTGTTTTACAAGTTTAAATGACAAAATTGCAGCAAAGTACCTACTAATCATTACACTTGGAGATTCTCATGCTTACATAGCTGCTAACCAGACGTGCAGGACACCCACAGACATTACGTATTTGTCAAAACTAGCCAAAGCCTCACCGCTTGAAACTACAAGAGCGCAATCACTTGAGGTCTTTAACTCTTGCTGCTTTAACCAACAATTTCCCTTCACATTCTATTAATACTCACTTGAGAGGGCTATTTTCTCACCTATTAAGAGCTCTTTATTTTAAAACTCTGGGCTCAGTGATCTTTACAGGGCTGTGGTCGAAACAAATGTCATTGAAGGTAAACCCACTGCTCAGCAGCAGGTGTGTTTGTGGGAAAGTAAAGCTCAGTGACACAGCAGCCTCCAGAGATTAAACATTAAACTTCATTTTGTCTTGGCTGCCTCTCTCTCTATTTAAGAATCACGTTATCATCACTGCTGTGCTTATCAGTGTCATCATGTTTTGCGTAGAGAGGAAACACACAGAAGTGTTTGTGCAAACGAGAGGTATTACCAGCACTCTGCAGCCAAGTGTCCAGTGTTCCCCATTTCTGTAAATCAGCAATGTGCTTGGAAAGTGGCACAGCGTAACTATTTCACAATCTGCTCACACACACACACACACACATACATACAGAGGTCTGTTAGTTCCCACACAGTCACTACAGACCTGTCCTCCTCAGGTCTCGCTTTGTTTGTCAAACAAATGTGAGATACGCCAAAACCCAAACTCTCACTAATTCTGGAAGAGAAATGCACAGCTACTTGTATTACCTGCCTGCCCACAACTACTCCATAAAGCATTTGAAATGGAAGAAAAGAAAAAAATCTAGCTAATCCTTCATCTAAGTTCTTAAGAGTTTAATTTGTCTTTGTAATTAATTCTAATTGCCTATACACATGCTAGTAATAGAAACATTGTGCTACATATTATAACCTGCCTGTCATTCTTTTTGTTATTAAATTGCTTTTCCCCCCTCTTGCCCCGAATACAACACTGAATAATTTTAAAGAGAATATAGGAGACCAAGTGTCCCAATTATATACTCAAGGAAAACAGGTAAAAGCAGTGACAGCTCTGAGAGTTCAGAAAGGAAAAGAGGTAAAAGCAGTGACAGCTCCAAGAGTTCAGCCAGTTTATGCTCATTCAAGAACAGAAGGGTGTTTTATTCTCACATTTTGAGCAATACAAAGAAGAACAAAAGGACAATATCTAAAACTCAGAACAAAATTCCTCAGACCTCTCCATGACAAGAAACGCGGGACGGCTTAAAGTTTAACATAGTCTGTGCCATGAGGGAGGAAGTGTGACATGCTGCCACCAAGCAAAGTGACAGGCGATCAAGGGTTCTGTCTCATTCCTTTCCTCCAGGAAAGCAGGCTCTGGAGGAACTGCCCAATTTGGCATTTGTGCCCAATTTTCTTGCACAGCCAGGAGTGCCCGGTGAACAGACTCTCCATCAACATCTGCATGTGAAAGCAGAGCAGCTGCGGGTCGTTGTAGAAGATGTGAAAGTATCACCCGAAACCCTCCCTCCCGAGGTGACTGCAGTGAGACACAGATGGGAGAAGCTTCGCCCTTTAACTCCAATGTCACTGCTCTGTACAAATCCCTGGTGGCCCTAAGTCTGTCATTTCTAAAAAGCAAGAATCTATCCACTTATAACCTTCTGCAACACCTCAGGCATAGGGGGAGGATGGTGAAAGCTTTGTTGCAGCACACCCCAGTTTAAGCCAAAGCTACTGGAAACATATACATGACTTAATTTGAAAAAGCAGTAGTCTACCTACGGCTCCATGAACTGCACAAATTCTAACAGACCGAGAAACGCTCATGAACTTCCTCTTTACTATCGTGTTACATTATAAAACGGCAACTAGAAAAAAAAAACAACGACAAAAGCTAGCTAGTACCAGGAAGTTATAAACTTCCCCCGCTGAAAAATTCCTTATCTGGTCCCTAATTACACTGAAAATACATAAAGACATGAAGAAAAAAAACCCCGAAACTGCTCTCTCCTGCTTCAGTGTTGCCACTCTAAAATACATCATAACATTTAAAGGACAAGCCTAGCTGTTTTCTCTCTATGTTGATAGTTAAGCACACCTATATATTTATCAGGAGTGAAAGTTTATACCTTGCTAACTAGAACAAGAACAGAACGTACAGCTTTTGAAAAGCAGCTTTCCCTAGAAATACTATTCTAATTAGTATAGCCAAGTTTTAAATTTAGGGACTTTTTTTTAACCCTAAGACAGATACCAGAGAGACTCCTCCCGACAAACTCGGTTTCATTTAGCCTGAAGAAACTTAATTGTGCTTTTTGTTGTAATTACTCAAAGCACGATCCCTTATCTGCGTTACTTTCATTTGTGCCATCACTATTTCTCATTCATTTGCATTCTCACAGCCGAGTTCCGATGTGAACAGGGTCCTTATGAGCATCACCCAACCTTCAGCCTGTTGTCTCCAGCCCAGATACGGGACCCGCGTGCGTATTTAACACCTAAAGGCTTTAACGTCGCAATTTTAAGGCTTAAGAGATCCATTTGAAATGGAACAGCCTCGTAAGATCTCATCGCGACTCAGCCGAACAACCCATCCCTGCTTCGGCCTCGCAGTGTGAACACCCAACGCGACCAGCGAGGGAGGGCGGAGAGTGCTCGGAGCCCCCCGGGGCCGCTCCCCGCGCCCCCCGCCCAGCCCCGCTGC
>NW_008240228.1:4416668-4421207 GCF_000691975.1 Corvus brachyrhynchos
GCCGCGCCCGCCCCGCCCGGCACAGAGACCCCGCTCCGGGACTGCAGCCGCGCCGGGAAGGCAGGCACGAGTCTGTGCTCCGGTCCTGCCCTGCCCGGTAGCCGAAAGTACAAAGGAAAAAGTTCAACTCCTCTGGTTTCAGAGCACGGCAGATACACCGAGAGCCTGTTTCCTTCCATACCCTCACGCTTTCAGAGCATCATTCCTACACCCCGCTCTCCCGCCCTGTCAGCCTCGAGACACCAAGCGCTCTCGTTATCCATCTTCTCGGTTGCATGCAGCTTGGTGGTCAGCCCGGAGAAGGGAAAGCTGCAGGGAAGACTGTACTGCAGCCGTCCAGTGCCTGTCTAAGCCCCTTTTGGGGTTTATAAGAAGGACAAGGATAGACTTTTTACCAAGGCCTGTAGTGACAGGACAAGGAGGAATGGCTTTAAATGGCAAATGTCAGGGTTACATTGGATACTGATAAGGAATTCTTGACTGTGAGGGTGGTGAGGCACTGGAACAAGCCTACCCCGAGAAGCTGAGGATGCCCCATCCAAAGGAAGTGTTCAAGGCCAGGCTGGATGAAGCTTGGGCAGCCTGGCCTAGTGGAAAATGTTGCTGCCCAAAGCAGGGGGTTGGAATGAGATGGGCTTTGAATGCCCCTTCCAACCCATTCTGCAATTCAAGAACTAAGCTGTATGTACTAGGGATAGACCAACATTGCAGGTGAGGTAAAAACTAATCACCAACAAGCTTATTAAGTCACAATTATCAGCTTTAAATCTACCGAACCTTCAGAGCATCCCAGATCCTCAATCTCACAGCTAGGCCCCGACAGCAAGATGAAGCGAAGGAGTTGGACACTGGGAACAACCCCATAGCCCCATGTTTGGATCAGGTGGAGAGGTCAGTAACAAACAAATCTGAGGGAAAATTAAAAAACACCTGAAAAAAGAGGAACACAAAGAAACAGGAAGGCCACACCTAGCTGGGGTGTTAAGACTGTTTAGTTAGCAACAAAATTTAAATTTTTTTCTTACCTCTTTACTCTGGGAGTGGAATAAACTGTCCCATGTGAAAATGCAGTTAAATCAATTAGTATCCCTGAGAAAGAAAGATTAATAAAATAACAAGAAAAGCCTGAAAGAACACTCAAGTAAGGTACAAAACTGACAGGTTTTTACTTTTTTTCGCTATCCTATTTCTAAAGCTAAGGTTATTGGGACATCCAGAAATGAAGCTGAAAATGCTGTTCTATGATCTGCAAATCAATACACCAACCCACATAACTAAGCAGAAGGGGCTGCCAAATGCTTATTATTTTTCCTGCTCTGTAGTCCATCTCATATTAACAGGGCTTCTCTTTGTAACCTTAATTTTGCTCAGCTATCAGCATATTTCCTACAAATTGAAATCATCTATCTTTCTTCACCCCACAAGCAAAACTTTCCTTATTTAAGATTCATGGTTTGTCACATGGTTGCACCACTGTCAAACTTACAACTGAAATTGGAGTAGAAGAATCCTAGGGAGCACACAGGATAATCAAAATGTCTGTGACATTAGCCTTAGATGATTAAAGAAAAACTACATTATTCAGATGTTATAATAAAATAATTCTATGGCTGTGGGTTAGTTTCTTGCCAGAAGAACATAATTTTTTATTTTCTCTCCCACAAAAAAGCCAAAACAAAACAATACAAAAGATAAAAACCAGCAGTGCCCTAAAAGTATGAGAAATTCAGACTAGATTTTTACATCTTCAGGGATTTCTTGGATTCCCTATGATTGATGATGTACAATAAAGCAGGCAAGTGGGTCTAATATTCTAAATCAAACTTGGACTTTACCTACACAACCACACATGACCCCAAAGCACGAACTGAAAAAGAGATCACAAATAAAATTGTGCTGCTCTACAATAAAGGCAGCAAATGGAAAACACATAACCTGAATTCTCTCTGCTAAGTGCCCCATCCAAACAATCAGCTCGTCAACATCTCATATTAGAAGATACTTCAGGTTTTTAACTGATAACCTGGTGGTTCAAGTTTTGTACAAGCCTTCCTTCCCAGGGTTGAACAGCCAGAGAAATGCCCCCAGTTTGAGGGCATGTCTGCAGATCACAGGAGTGACCTGGACAGGACTTTTAAAAGGAAAGGGATGCAGTTCCTCTGGGATAGCTGAAGCTGTAGATGTGAGTTTGGAGCTTGGATGTAAAGCAAGTTGTCAGTACAGACGTATGAAGTGACTAAATACTTTTTCTTACTTATCTTCAGGCTGGTTTGCCAAACCTCTGATGATAAAAACTGTGACATTTCAGAATGAATTTAGGTGCTTCCCTAAATACAGTTTATATCCCTGGTTCCCACCTATTTTTCCAGCCCATTACACTACTGAGTAAACATGGACCAGGGAGACTGTGGCTCAAAACAGAAGTATCTACTCATTTCTTCAGAAGGAAAGTGTTATTGTAGGGTACACAGTCTAAACCAATGTGAAATTAAGGGCAGTATTCCAGGCAATACAAATACCATGTTATGACTAAAACATAATAAACATTCCCTACGTTTCCCCGGCTCTTTTGAACTCTAACTCTTAGGGCTTGCAGGAACAGGCTACTCAAAGATAATCCTTAAGATTGCACGTTCGAAACTGAGGTGGTATCTCACATACATACCAGTGTTTGGTACAAACTGCTCCTTGATATTATTTTTAAGAAAAAAATATGAATGGATTGCACTTCTTAGAGCATCCCAAAAACTTTACCTCCAGCCCTTCCTTCAAATGAATACAGCTTGTGATAAAAGGACAACCAACCACATGAAGAGTTTAATTGTGTTAAAACTGTGCGCTCCAGTCATCAGAATACACAGACTGAACAAAGTGATTGGAGGAAGCACAGCGTGAAAAGGAAGTGTTTTCTTGATGGTTTTTCTCTAGCAGTAGCCATAAGCCGATGGCCAGGGAAAAGCACAACAGTGGGACAAAAGGAGCTTTTAGTCTAAGACCACTGTAGCTGTTTTATAAAACATTCGTGTTCCTAAACTCTATGGAAACCAAGAAGCCTTCCCAAGAAAAAGGCAAAAACCTAAGCAAATGAAAGAGGCCTTACTCAAAGTCGTGCAAGCATGAGGCTATTCCTCTATTCCTGACTACCCTGTAGGCAATTCTGCTCTGCTGCGATCGGAATCCCGGGCACAGGGATTATCCCGGGAGAGTGTGGTGAACTAGAGGATTGCAGTACAGCTTTGGCAATCACAGAAACCTCGTCAGCAGCTGAAATGAAGTGTAAGAACATGTCATAGCTTTGGTTATATGCAGATCTCTGCAAAGAGCAGACGGAATTCCCCTCCTGCAGCATTGCATAACAAAAGCCAGGTGCTTCACTATTATTTTTGTCAGCTGACTTTGGCTATAGCCAGAAGCGAGATACCAGAATTCTTAGGCCAGTCTGATCCAGTGCTTCACTTCCTGTCTTCCAGTTAAAGCAAGTGTTTTAAGATCCCATTTCTCTCCACTTATCAAGTCCAAAGACAAGTCCTCACCTCCTGCTTTTCACTGGCTGCTGCACTAGCACAGTTAACACCTATGTTGCTGTAAGGAGTAAAGCTCCCTGTTCCAGCAGGGAACGTTATGGGGCAAGCAAGAGTAGAGTGGAGGGATAAAAAGCCAGCACTAAAACCTCCTACAGCAGAGGAGTGAGTGTTTGACATGGTATTTGTCAAGCCTAGGATGATGGCTCTCTAGTGGTGCTTAGCACAGGCATTGCCCAATGAAGCTGGCTGTGACAGGAGAGCAGCTCAGGCAAACTGTTAAGTCTTTATTTCCTGTTCCCAGCTATCTGACTTCGATCAAAGATAAGGCCCTTGTCACTGGCCTGGTTAGGCAGACACTAAGGTACTTTCAGCATATGGCTCTCCTAATAAGGTACATCATACTAGGAGTAAGAGTAGTATTAATAAAATCATTCCCTCCTCTCTTTATGTAGGGAGAGTCCTGTTTTCTTGTCCACTCTATCTCAAGCCTCACCTACTGCCAGATTAGAAATTTCCAATCCTCTATGCCTTAAGAAACCTTTTGCTGTTTGAAGTATGTTTTTTTATCTCAAAGGCATCTTACTTAAACACCATCAGACCTTTTGGTGGTTAAAGCTTTTGTGGTTATTGGTCCTGAGGAAGGTTCTAATGCAGAAGCCATTCTCAAAAAAGTCATGGCTTTCAGATTAATGATAAACTCAAAGGTTGTTCAAGTCATTCTGCTGGAAGCATTCCTGTGCCACGGTTTGAGTTTGTTTGACATAGAACAATGCTACTGTGCCTCCCTCTAAACAGGGTGGAGAGAAAGGAAATGCTAATAGAGAAAGGTTGGTCTTGTGGATAAGGCACAAGGCTGTGATTCAGGAGACTGGTATTTGGCTCTTGGCAAGTCAGCCTTTCTACTCTTAGGCAAGTCGTTTAATTCTCTAAGCCTCAATTTCCCCAACTGAAATCAGAGAAGATACTTCCTTGCTCCCACACTTCTGTCTTATTCACTGATGATGCAACTTCTGCA
>NW_008240228.1:4421247-4463288 GCF_000691975.1 Corvus brachyrhynchos
TGTCAGAAAAAGACACTGTCCCCTCTCTGTCTCCTTCCATCCAGGTAACTCACTCCTGTGTGTTCCTACACTGTCCCAAGCACTCCTTTGGAGACACAGGAGTGTGCTTAAAAGTAACCTGGTGGAAACAAGATTATTGGTTTTTTTCTGCTGGCTCAGTTTTTACTGAGCCAGTTCCACGTACAATCACAGAAATGACTCTGCCAGCAGGAAGGAATGTGGTCGCACCAAGGCCAAGAAGTTTCTGGAAGACAAATTTGGGCAGAGGTGCCTGCTTCCTGACAGAGTGCTAACGTCATGGAACTGTAGCATAGCACTGTATTTTTAGCCTGAGAAATTGATAAACCTTCCTGAGATTTCTAATTTACACTCCTTCCTTCCCAGAGTTAGTATTCAGAGCAGAACTTCTTGGGCACTTTCTCCCCCAGACCTCTCAAGTGCTTCCTATTCCCTTCTCCTCATCCCAGTGCTATAAACACATACCATGGTTTGGGAGTTGCATTATTTAACAGAGTAAAACTTTAAATGTTTGTTGGCAGGCAAAGAAAAAGATGGAGTAGTGTTTTCATTTTCCACTGTGGTACATAAAAGCCTCTCACTACAGTGAAGCTGATTAGTGACCTCTGAAGTGGTCACTAAAACTGTAAACACCTTCCTCATGCCACAATCGAGATTCATCTGATGCAGTAGAGCTGTAGGGAGAGGACTTAGGGAAGAGATGAGCTCAAGCTGAGCAGAAGGAGCTAAGTCAGCAGAAAACAACCTTTTTCTGCCCAGAATGATTTTTTTCAAAATAGGTTACCTCTATAAGCCAGATCACTGTTGCTGCTTTCAAAGGGAAGCAATAGAGTTACTCTATCTGCAGCCACAAAACAAATATAAGGAGGCAGAAGGAAGGATGGGAATTGTCCCTTTGGCAACAGCAAGCTGTTAGGGTACGGAGTTTATCATGAAAATTGCATACTAAAAATATATAGGCAATAGGTGTCTAAAGTAATTCTGCTGCCCCCCAAAATGCCAGCCCATACCAGCCAGCCACCATGCACCAGATCCACTACAGAGCATAACAATCGCTCATCCAGGTTTTTATTACAAGGCTTCCCTTTTCCTCAGGGCTCACAAGGAGTTTAAGCTACTTAACACCACCCTGAGCTTCAAGAATCTCAAAAGACTGTATCTACAGCCAATAACCAGAATCAATTAGGTTGGAAAAGACCTTTGAGATCAGAATCCAATCTTTGACTGAACACTACCTTGTCAAGCAGACCATGTCAAGCACCTCCAGGGCTGGTGAATCCACTACCTCCCTGGGCAGCCCATTCCTGTATCGAATCACCCTTTCTGTGAAGAAATTTTTCATAATGCCCAACATAAACACCCCCTGGTGCTGCTTAAGACTGTGTCCTCCTTTCCTATTGCTGTCTGCCTGGGAGAAGAGCCTGACCCCAGCCACAACCTCCTTTCAGGGAGCTGCAGAGAGTGACAAGGCCACCTTAAAGAGATGAAAAAGGTACCTTGTTTCAGCACAGCCCCATCAGATATATCTCCTCTTAATTTGGAGTCTCACACCTTAATTTTCAACCTCTAGCCTAATGACTCCTGCAGTTCTGACTTGTACAGTTAAAGGATTACCCCCAGGAATGACAGAGAGACACTCTTTGCCTCTTCAGGCCCAAGGTAAACACTTAAAACCTTCTGGGACACGTTTACACATCATCTCCTCCTCCATATACAAAGCAAACCTCCAGTTTGTAAATTGGCCACTACATGTCTTATCTGGCCCTACATTAGCCCTTTCTTACAGATTGCCTGGGGCTGTGTGTCACAGGTGACACCTCACCATGCAAAGTCTTACAGGCAGTAGTTGGCCACAATCAACTCCGAGTAAGCCACCAGCAGGCTGCTCACTCCGCTGCTGTCCACATTTTGTGCCTATGCATCCAGTTCACTGCCTTGCTGCAACAAAATAATTCAGATTTATTAACAAGGCCTACATCTTAGTAAGGCTATCATTATTAGTTTGAGCTCTCTGAATTACAGGGTTGAAAGCCCTTGATTTCTCACCCAGAACAGTGATGAGGTTTGCTATTTCATTGTCTTGTTCATTTGGCAGTTGCTACATGACCTGTCAATTTTGCTTTTAGGACATTTGGGGAAAGTTTGACATCGTTTTTATTATCAACGTTGTGGTTAACCTCTCATATAACAATGACTTTGATAAATACTCATTCATCTGCATAGGGTTTCCATTTGTGAGCCTTAATATTGCTGAAAAGAGATGAAATCCAAAAACAACCTCTGAGTTTTCAATCTGAAATACTGTGCCTTAGGTACAGTAAATGTGTCAGGCACCATGAGACTCAGAACATTTTCAGATGTCTGAAAAAAATACTCTATGTACCTTACCCACTGTAAGCAAGTAAAGAATACACATATCAGTCTGACTTTTTTGGTTTTGAATTAAAAAGAACAATAAGCCAAGAAGACAACTAATTCTTGAAGAGATCTCTTGTGCAATAAAAATTTTGTAAAAAAGGAACTGAAGTGATTTTTTGCTCTGTGCAGTGGAAATAACAGCTCTAGACTCAGGCTGTTGAATGGAAACACAACAGACACCACAAGCTGCTTCTGGCAAGTACGTGCAGGAACCAGAGAAAGGAGAAGGCCTAACCCAAGAAAGAGCTGACAGAAAGAAGCCAGTGGCAAGAAGGATTAATTAGAACAAGGGCTAGTGTTGGTTACAAGGGCAATGTCATATATAAAGCTGAATATGAAGAAAAGGCAACTGCTTTATGGAAAAGTTCCTTAACAGCCAGATGCAAAAAAGACAAATTATTAAAGCAACTGATGTCCCAGCTCCACTTCTGATTAGTCTCCAATGAGACCCTGGGGTGCAAGTCAGGTCAGCAGTGCTGAAAGTCAACCTGTTCGGTTCTCTGTTTCTCAAAGGCTGAGACAGGTACCGGCTACCTAAACTTTTCCATTGCACCAGCCCCATGGATTCTAAGACAGGCATTACAGGCTCCAGTATCCAAAGAGTAGAAAGTAAGGAATGGAGGGCATTTGGAATGAAGTCTCTGATTACAGCTCCACTGCTCTTACTCCCAGTTCTCACAGCAGCTTGTCCCTTAAGGGCCTTGATACCATTGCCTCAGCGATTGTGAGTAACACCCTTGGGTTTGTGGTGTCTCAATAAAATGCCCCCTCGTGGTGACCACCACGATTTCTTCACAGGACACAAATCCTGCTTCCCTCACTGCTCTGGTTGTCTGCTTCTCCCAGAACACGAAGGTAAAAATTTCCATGTGCAAAGCAGAGAACTGTAGACTCTGTGCACTATCTTGAGCTCTCATCTCCAAGAAAAGTAGCCAAGGAGAGCTGACTGTGCCTTTTCCAGGAGTTTCCATTAAAAGGAAACCTGCATAAATAACCATTGGCGTAATTGAAATTAAACTGAGACCAAAGTTCCCACTTGAATTTGAAAAGTATTTCTGTCCGTATACATAATCATTTGCTTAAAAAAAACAGACAAAAAGCAAAATCCAGAAGTCTAAACAAGCTTGTTACTTTTTAAAAATAATACAGCTATTTCAGTTTTTCTTACTACCTTCTCTTACGCTGTAAAAGCAAAATCCTGTGAGTAAACCAATCCAGATTTAATACCACTTCAAAGCTTTAGAGATACTAGAGACTCATAGTTCAGTAAGAGAGATACCAAATCTGGTCCCAAAGGCATGGATGCTGTAGAGAAGTAAATCTGTAGCTGCCTGATTCCAGGAGATTCAGACATGGTAATAGCAGAGATACTTGCCTAAAGTAAAACTGGCTACCACACTTAATTAGTAGTCATTAGGCTCCACACCCCCTATAAACAGCCTGCAGAG
The DNA here is from genome assembly GCF_000691975.1 of Corvus brachyrhynchos. NCBI lineage: Eukaryota > Metazoa > Chordata > Aves > Passeriformes > Corvidae > Corvus > Corvus brachyrhynchos. The sequence goes on from NW_008240228.1 coordinate 4,425,132, forward strand.
AGACTGTTGCAATTGTGAGATCGGTAGTGAGGCCTGATTCACATCCGGACACTTTTACTGCCCTGAGTCTTTCAAACTTACCTGCCCCACCAAGTGAGACGTCCTGTGGCCCCCAGAAGAAAGCTCCTGCTGCAAGGAGAGCTTTAACTCCACCTTTCCTTAACTCCTTCTTAAATTCCAGCTTTCTTTTCCCTAGTGTTAGACACTTTTGAGATTCAGCTGGAAAGGGCACTAGGCCATCTTGTCTAGATCATGCTTTTGCCAAGAAAGGTTGAACCAGATGGTCTTGAGGTTCCTTTCCAAGACAGTACCCCATTCCATGACAGATGCTGTCTTGTAAATTGCTGGTGCTACCCTGTTTTCACAATTTTCACCTGTTTATTTGAGACTGCCAGGGCTTTGGGACAATTTGGGGGGATTTTTCATCCCGGCTCCACAGCACACCAGGGTGGTCTAAGACTACAGCTCCTTGGCTGCGTGGCAACCCAACTCTTACATGTGATGCACTGATTTCTTTTTGGGTTCCTGAGCTCTCTTATGTTACTGCTCCTAATTCTCTCTGCCTAACAGTGGGCGATGTCTGTGCTCTCGGGGTGCAAAAAGCCCATTAGGAAACAGATCTGAAATAATGACATTAATTCAAAAATCCACGTTGTTTAGCTGCTGGATTGTTTAAAACTAGAATTTATATTCCTTTTACGTATCTTAATTACACACGGTATTGTTTCTGCCTCCTGAATATGCATCTTTAAGTTTCAATGTCAACGTAAATACTGGTACAGCTATGCAATTACAGCACTTTTGCTTCTGCAAATATTCCCATGACCTACATCACAAAAAACTCTGGCAGGTGACCCAGTTACTACAGACTTGGTCAGTTCAGGACTTCACACTTGCAACACAGTTAAAACCTTATTTGCAAAACAGCACTGCTGTAACTGGTCAAGTGGAAACCATGTGACCTGACATGTTTTTAATTGCAATGCAGACAGAACTTTTAATTTGCATAGCCTAGGACTAGCATATACTTCTGTTCTGATGCCAGAGGACACCAGAAATGTAGGAAGTGAAAAAAAAGAAAGATGGCCACTTGGATAATTTACTCAGACAATTACTGCCTCATCATACCATCTCTGCTTAGAAGAATGTTTGCCAGTGCCCCTAGAAGAAGAATGGAAAAATAAAATTAAATATATAGCTGAATGGAACCACAGAATAAATTACACTTAGCATAGCAATTACAGTTTCTCCCAGACTATATGTATTATGAACAGCTTATATTTGTGTGGTCAACAACCCTGCCTCATAAACATCCCTGTAATTAATTTGAAATAACAAAAACCAGGGGTAAATAAACATGGTGTTCCTTTTGCTCCCTTTAACATTGTTTGGCTCCTTACCTACATACAGGCAGTCCATTCACTGCAGCTGATGAAGCAGAACTCTCCAGCCAGGAAAGAAGAGAAGGACTCAAGTTCTCAGGGATGAAGGTGGCAGCAAGAACCTCCTAAAATGATAAAAACCCAATTGATTGTGGTTTATAAAAACAATACATACCAAAGTAGCTACTGCTTAATTATATATTACTAAAGGGTTTTTTTTCTCCTCTCCTTAACAGCCATTCTATGCTCTAGCAACCCTGTCTACTTCTCCTTTGCAATATCCTCCCCTTCACAAGCCTTAACCAACCATTCTTTCAACTTTTGCAAAAGTTACTGGCTGTCTTCCAACCCAGAGCTTCCTAATGCCATGTGCACAGCACTGCTTTATGAACAGATGTTTGGTTTCCTCATAAACTCCTGCCCTGGCTCAGTAAGATGGCGGGGAGCCACAATTCTCTGTGGTTCCCTTTACAAGAGCAGCTCCATCTTGGCTCATAACATGCTCAAGCAGAGACTGCTCAACAGCATTATTTGGGAATTTCAGAAAATTCACACTCTTAAAGCTGGAAGACAGAAGGGGTATGTCAGCTTCTCTCAAATGAGTGTTTTTCCAGCTTTATTTGAGGGGCTTTGAGAAACTCATGAAGCAACAGCACATTCTTGGTGCTGGAGACATGCTCATTGTGCACATTCACTGCATTGAACAAGCTTTGAGTCCAGGAATAAGTTCCTTAAATTTGGGGTCAGGCAATAACACATTCACAGCAATAGAGTACAGTTAAAAGTCAAGAACCCAATCACACACCTCACTTTCAGACAACCCTTCCATTTGAGCTGACTGAAATTTTGAGTGATAAAAGTCCACGGCCCTGCAAACAGAACATTCATGTAAGTATTAAAATATTGTAAGGGAGGTGGATTCCAGAAACTTGCTTCTGGAAACTCTTTCATTCTTTCAGAAAGATATAACAATACATCAGTTCACATATGTAACTTTAATCATGTTTTTAAATAAATATGTACACTTAGCATCCATTCCTTTTCTGGAAATACTCCTTACAAAATAAGTCACCCTATTTTTTTTTACAGTTTTACTATCAAGAATTATTGGGATTCCTCCTTACCACTCTCACTCACCTCCATGATAGTAGGAGATAAGAACTTACCTAGGAGCACTTAATAAGGTGTTAACCTGCATCTGGCAGTCCTGTGGCACTGTGCGTTGTGCTAAAATTCTTAGTGAGACTTTTTTTATGGAGAAACAAAAATAAGCAGGAAACAAATTTGTGATTTTTTTTTTTCTTGTTAGGAATATAGTCTGAAAGGAAAAGTTGTTTAATTTGCAAACTTATAAAAAAGCAACAGGAAAGAGTAGTGGGCTATCATGTAAGTAGTGGCTTAAAAATCAGTAGCTGGTGTCAGTAGTCTCTAGAAATAGCTACCAGAGCCCTTACAACAGGCCTTAGCCAGATACAGTAACTTATGCACTGGGAATCCCCACTGCAGGCATAGGCAACCTGACTCTAAAGAAAAAGGGTCTCACACATTCAGGGAACTTGGCTTTAGTTTCTGGTCTTAGCCACAAAGTTTCTGTCTGACCCTTCATAAGTGGTTAATCTCTAGACCTTAGATTCATCTGTTCAAGCAGAAGGAAAGCCTTGGAAAACAATGCATGATCCTTCATTCCAAAACTTAATACAAATAAGGAACTTTTGGTGGGCACTCTGTCCAATTATTCCGGATAAGAAGTCACCTTAAACATTGGTGTTAGTGGTATCCATTACTTAACAAATAGATCATCCCACGTTTGTCAACAAATCATCTTCTCAATAAGTAGCTGAAAACCAAAACAATCTAAGCTAAAGGAACAGTGACTGAGAACACACCAAAGTTCACATACAAGCAGGAGCTGATGAAATAATGTGGTGTTGCTTAGAAGTCACTGAGAACCTGTGGTTAGTTTCAATACTGTAGCCTTAAGCATTTCTAAGTAATGGCTTTGCTTTTGTTTGACGTTTTTAGACCTTTGCACGAGGACAGACAGAAGTGCAGCAGGGTTTCCCCACTGACATCACAGCCACTGAAATCAGGAGTGACCTTTAAGGCTCAACACACACCAGATTTGAGTTTGAACATACAAAGCTCTGTTTGAGCTCCATAGTTGGGCTGCTGGACAATCCATCTCAGTTTACTTGTTACTGAAAGGTGAACTCAAACCAACTTCAAATAACTAAAGTCTAGAGAAAATTGAGGTATTACCTTTACCGAATTTTCCCCACTTGAAGTCACAACATGTATGAATGGGAGAGAAAATTAACACGCTGCTGATTACTCATTTCTGTAAGAGGAATAGTATTTAGTAAACTGATTGATAATTTTACAGGCACGTACCAAACATTTACCCTGAATTACAGCGAAGTGAACATCTCTGTACTTGCACAACTTACCATTTGGTGTAAGGCAGGATTTATTTGGTGGGTGAACAGAGGAACAGAAACAGGGGATTCCCTGGCCTTCTCATTGCTAGTACTTCACTGCTTGCAACACCGTCATTTTCCTCAAAATACGATCCCTAGGGGCATATTTTTGTCTCATTTGGTTTTAACTAAATTACTGCAACTAATCACTCTACAGCAAATACTGTTTCCATGATTTTCCAGTTGTTCACTATTTGGCAAATCTGGTAAATGCTTTGAACAAAAGCTACACCGGGTTGCTTTACAGACTCCCCCAACATGTTATCCTACATAGCAAAAAAGGGACAGTATCAATTAAAGACCTATGAAAACATTCAAAATGAGGAGAAAATTAATATATGCTATACCATCTAGACAAAACCAAAAGTGAATGTAGCGACCAGTTACAAGTCTTGCAAGAAATAGAGACTTCAGTTTCCGAAATACAGACCCAGCACCAGCTTTCAGTTTCCTGATAGTCTAATGCCTGTTTCGTTTGAGACCAGAAAATGCATAAACTTACATAGCTGGTATTTCTTTAGCTTAGTTATTAGAAATCTCTATTGGATTGCTCATTATGACAGGTTTATGCCTTTCTGCTTAAGGCTGTACATAATAAAATGAAAATTCAGTATCAAATAAACAAAAGAAGGGAAAATAATCTAACAAAATCACAACAAACATTGTTCCAAAGCAGTGCTGAAAGCATTTAGCCAAGAATTACACATCAAGTGATTCACAAAAACTCAGCTTTTCTTCCTTGTGTGCATGCACTCAGAGTAGGTGTGATAACTTTCTGTTCTGGCCAAGTGACCGCACTGGAAAAACAGAGGAGAATTAAAACTGCAGGGATAAAAGAAATTCTAGCATGTTCTAGTTTTAGCATCTACTTACTATAGCCTGAACTCTGTTTTGTTTTTATCATATTATCACCAACACATTGTTGGTTATGGCTAGTCAACACTTCCTATTTTAAGGCCACATTTTTAGTTACTCCCAGTTTGCCAACACCTTTTCTTCACATGATCACATACACTGCCCCTTGAGATGATTTTTTAGGAAAAACAGAACAAATATGACTCAGTCATTTCTACGAATGACCACGGGGAACATATGCTTTAACTATATTCAAAGAATTCTGAAAACTTTTAAGAAACTTCTTTGCATTTCAGAAACAGGGACATGAAATTTAACAAAGAGGCCGTGCTGGTGTCACTACTGGGATTTTTTGCTCTTCCTTGGAAAAGGCTGACCTTACATATGCTTGCCAGACTTGCTTTTAGTAGCCAAAATTTTCAGCTCTCTCTCCATTGCACACACATGCAGAGAGCGAGCTGGATGGTGCCTGCAGTAGGCAGCTGATTGCCAGGCTGCCACAAGCTGAAACTGAAACAGGTAAGATTATTTCTCCTCTGGTTTCAGGACTCACGAGAGTTTTACTCATCACCATCGAATAATGTATTGCCCAGTTCAGATTCAGAAAGAGGGGCTCAGGTGAGAAAGGGAAATGTGAATTATCAGAGAGAAAAGGAAAACAGGCAAGAGCCTGAGATCAGAAGAAATGAAAAAAAGATGAGGTGCAAATAAGAAACAAGGTTGGGAGAAGACAGCAGGAGGATTCAGAGCGTCTCTTCTTCCCAAGAAAGAGGAACTGCTCAAGGATGAGCAGTCCGTATCACTTTTCTTGAAGGTCAGACAGCTGAGAGTTTAACAGGCTGTATTTTCCAGAATGAGAGAAAAATCAGCCCCCAGGCTACTGCTTTGCCAAGATCCTCCCATAAAAACACCCAAGGTCCAAGAGCTTGGAGCCCTGAGCCCTTGGGCCACGCATAGGGCTTGGCAGCCTGAGGTAGATGATGGTTGAAGAAACCCTCATCCATGGGAAATGACCAACACGATGAAGGCAGCAAGGAGTGCCCACCACCCGCTCCGGGCTGGACAACAGCCTCCTGCACTCCGCTTAGTCCCGCAGGGCTCAAGGCAAGGCAGGGCACAGCAGGGCTGGCCAGGAAGCAGGGGGCCGCGGCGGCAGCAGCCCAGGGCAGGAGTGACGTTCCGCGCTCCCTGCGAGCCCCGGGGAAAGGGCACGCAGCCCCCGCAGCCACCCCGCAGTAGGTGAAGGGGGGGAGAAGGCAGCAGCCCGCTGGGTTCTGCAGGGGCAGAGGGACCATAGGACCGAGATCCTGCATTTGATTTCCTTTGGGACAGGGCACGGGCTGCCTCCAGCCCCGGGGTGGGTGTGAGCCCCTCGCCTGCACTCTATAACCACGGCTCTTCATTTACTGGAATAATGCACAGGATCACGCTCTTTATAAGAAGTGTGATGAGGTAATTACAAAAATACAGCCAGGAGTTTTTGCTGGTCTTTTTAGTGTCAACAATTTATGTCACTAAGCATTACATAAGAGAAAGTTAGTAAGCCCCCTCTCTCCCACAGTCAAGATTAACAAATTTCTAGATACCTTTTTTCCTCTTTGCTCTTTCCTCATTAAGGCAAAAAGTACGTATTCTGTTACTTTCTCTCAGTTTCTACATGAAAATCAATGGCTACAGCCAAAATGTAGGTGACTTCACATTAACTGCTTCTTTGCTTGTACCTAACAAGTAAAACCACAGATGTTAATTCCTGCAAAGGAATTTCTTGGTCAAAGTTACTAATCAGACAATTTCAGTATAGAGTTGCTCCTCGTGGAAGAGATTGAGCATGAGTCCCTCATCTCAAGCCACGCACCCAGCAACCAGCTAAGAAAGCAGAGAGAAAACAGCAACATTTGGAAGAAGTCTGATACCAAAGAGCCTCCCTCACTGAGTCCTTATGCAGGAGTAACTTCCCTTTCAATCCCTTTAACAGAGGAGAACACTGAAGTTGAATACGTTCGAACTTTATTTACAAACAGCTGAATTCTAATCTGCAGAGTCCTGGAGCAGCATCGAGCTTCTGCAACATCCAGGGAAACTCCAGAACACTGACGTCACTTAACATCACACTTGACATCTTGTATGTCAAGATACATTAAGATAAGACGTGTAATTCACCAATGGATCAAGTCTGAGAAACTAGTAACCTAAATTCTTCCTGAATGTTCTTCTCAAAACCCTGAACATTCTTCTTAAAACCCTAAGAGTGAGGAGGAAAATAAAAAAGTTTTAAAAAAGAGCAATGAGAAGGTAACCACAAAGCAAAAGTAAAATAAAATGATCTGTGTAAAGGTATATGCACTAAAGACGTTAGTTTAATTTGAGAATAATTGCAGAAGTGCATGTACTGACATTAAGCCTATGGGAAAATCATCCCTTAAGCAGTCTTGGAATACTCACGTGGAAGAATTTAAAAGCATGGGAATATTACAGGATTGTAGTCTACTACAAAACACTCCCCATATTCGCTTTGCTGTTTATCTTATCGCCTACTTCAGCTTTAGTTCCTTCAAATTCTTGACAGATTTGTATTTACACAGGTGCTGAAGTTGAATACCTACTCTAACTGGTACACAGAAGTGACAATATTTGAGTACCACTGTTTTAGAACAGGTCACAAAACTGAGGCAACTGTTTTATAAACCCAAGGTGTAGTTCTGCTAAAAACTACTTAGGCAATATGGGTACTCTTTCTTAACTTTAACCTGTGACTAAATCAAAGCCTTGCAGTCTAAGTTTTGGGGGTTTTGGAGGGTAGAAGGAAGAATAAGGCCTCTCAAACCCACTAAGGTAAATTTTCTAAGGGATAAATTGCACCTGAAGCAAGCTGGAAACCAGAGGGTGAGGGAAAAATCAAGTAGATTATGATAAATATAGTCATGCTTTCTCCATAGGTTTGGGATAGTAGCAGCAGAGGGAATGCTAAAGAGTTAAGACATGACAAGACAGATACCACCTCTTATTTCTTTACAGTCCTTCAATCTTGTCACTAAAGGTAGATACTTAAGATGTTCAGAGCTCAGATTTGCTCTTTAAGACAAGCAACTAATTTAAAAACAATTCAGGGGTATCTTTGTCCACACATCATACTGGGACTTCAGCGGAGTCATGCAGTTTGCAAACTGCAAAATTCAGAGGGCATTAAATCAAACCCCAGATCCACCAGAAGCAGGAAAGCAAAACAGTGTTCCTGGTCCCCTCAGATTTACTCTAGCATGGCAGTTTAGTGGTGCACTTGGCAGTGTCAGATTTACAGCTGGACTCTAACTTAAAGGTTTTTTCCATCCTAAATGATTCTATGACATTATCATTTTGTAGAACACTTTTTTCTGGCACTGCCTTCCTCCCATCCCTTAGAGTTGGTTTAGTTGTCTAGATTTTTCAAGCAGATTGCATCTGCACTAAAAAAAAAAAAAAAAAAAAAAGAAAAAGAGACTAAAGATTTTAAATTTCACTTTGAAGACAGTTTTTTACAGTACATACAAAAATACTCTGGAAAAACAACTTACAAGTTCACTTATGAAACCACCAAATGATGAAGAAATTACAATAGAGAAATAGCATAATACTTGTTTCATATGATCAGAATTTCTCCCCACCCCCCAAAACCCCTAATGCACTTAGCTGGGTAAGCAGTGTAATCAGTTTACAGAACCAGACTCAGGACTACTACAGGTTTTCACACAAGCATTTAGAACAGCTCTCAAGGTTTTTCTGAAACCACTTTCTGCACACAGCTTGCAGGTGGGCAATAGTGTCAGGACAGCCTCAGCTGTTGCAGTGTTTCAATGCATCTTCAGCTGTGTGTTCAGAGTTGGGCTTTACTACCCAGTGACACAAAAAACCTCTCAAGTCTCATGCTGGAGAGCAGTCTTGAGACAAAAAAAAGTATCAGACAACACAGCATAGGACATGTCTACCATCTCCATACCTTGGCAGCATCCTCTGCTGCATTTCCTTCAATACTGAAATCATTTATGGGCCTCCATGGGAGGCAATACCTGTGTAGTGCATGGCTGTGCAAGACAGTGGAAGGCTGCGAGCTAAGGAAGCTGAGCACCATTGTGAGAGATGCACAGGAGTGTGTGTGCCAAATGGGAAAATAATTGGAGATAAGGACAATATATGCACATGAATTAGGCAAACACAGATGAATACAGGCACATTCATAAACACTTGAAAACAGAATGTGGTTGCAGCACCTAATTAACCCTGATGATATACATTTTGAATCCAAGGCACAGGACAGGTTGGTTTTAGCAGCTGCTTCAGCTGGTGGCAATTTAGACTTCTTAAAAACTCATAAAGGTAACTGTTACAAGCCCATGCAAAGAATAGTTCAAAAGGAAGCAAGCATCTAACAACAGAATAAAAATAAGACCATGATTTTAACTGGTCAGTTACAGTACAGCCACAGTAACCTTCTACCTTTGTTAGTAACTACAACACACATTCAGAATAAGGACTGGTAACAAGTGATTATCCTCTTCACCTGGAGATCAACCACTTACCCATTAAGGGTAAGTTTGATGGATCTTTTAATAATACGAATGCTATTCGTTGGAACAGGAGATGAAGAATCTGGCAGCTCTTTACTGGAAAGCCTCTATAACACACAAACAGGCCAAAGAAAAAAAGAAAAAAGAATTTTTTGATTAATTAATGAATTAATTTAAATTCATTAATTCAAAAGTAGCAGCAGAGCCCAGACCCATTTTCAGAGAAGATTTTTTTTTTACCACACCACTTGTTTAACTACCACCATATGCAGAGGAAGAGCATTTTCCCCTCTGCACAGTTCTCTTGCATGAACTGAGACAAGTATATCCCTGATTGGGGGGGAGGGTTGGAAATTAGCTGTGAGTTGCTCAACAGCACAGTAAAGAAAGATTTTGTTCAGATCCATGGATCAGGAAAACAGAGTCTCTACTGTCTGGATCACTTCCAGTCTTACAGCCCTCAATTTCGCAACATTTTACAGGACACACAGCAGTTAAAGTCACCTATAGACTTCAAAGCTTCCATGTCTCATCACAGAAACCAGTATACAAGCACTGATAACAGTACAAGAGAACCAAAGCAGGACAAACTGGCCGTTTCTGAGAGCACAGAAACATGTTTTTTCAAGTTCAAAACTTGGAAACTTTGGCTTTAGTTTTGTGAAGGTCATTCAGTTATTTAATTTGTTGGAAGCACAACAGGCAAAACCTTACTAATCTTCAAACTACCAAGTTTAATGGTATATAAATCTTACATAAAATGAAAATGCTAGCTCTGCTTTACCTACAAACACAAAAGCACAATAAATACCTGTGATCTTGATGTGATCACTGGAATCTGCATGGATTTTCCATCAAGGACACCCTAAAAAAGCCAGAAGGAATTTGTTAGGCAGTATTGCCAGGCTCCTGACTGAGAGGCAGCAAGTTCTGGCAGCTAGGATACCTTAAAATCACACATGCATTAACAACCTCCACCCCGTGGAGGGTCGGTTTAGGTATCCTGAAGCCCTAAAACCACAGACAGTGGTTCAGGTATTTCAACCTTGACCAACAAGATCTCATCTTGATTTGAGGGTGTGCCCTCAAGAGTTTATGCCTCAGTAACAAGCTACATGAATAGCAAAGCTCTTTATCTTCCCTTTGAGAGGTCAAATGCTTTGGTCTTTATAGCAGTTTTAATTTATATCAGTGAAACAAGTAGTTTTAAAAAGAAAATTCAAAGAAAGAAAATTCAGTATTATTTCAAGCATGCAAGGAATTAGACACTACCAAATCAAACATTTAGAAGATAGGTCATACCAGTGTAATATTTGAGGAATGAGGACTGAAATAAGCTAAACTAAAAAGTGTATTTTTGTTTCCATCAGTAAACATGCAGAGTATTTATGTGAGGCAGTCTAGGTACTAAACTATTCAGCTTTTCAGTTAGTCCACTGAGAAAAATCACTTAAAATTACATTTTTTGTGGCTCTCTTCCTCCCATCTTGAGGGCATCCGCTTTCTGTGAAATCGGAGTCCCACACGTTTAGCTGGAGGAACAAAATACACACTCAAAATAATTGCTGTGCTAAAATTCCCTTCTTATTTGGGTACAGCTTCCAGTCAACACATTAAATGTATTAGGGGCCATTCTTAAAAGAATATTTATACAAGTCCACCATTACCCCACAGGAATGTCAAGCCTCTGAAGAAGTCCTACTACCCAAACCTTGAAATCTGTACTTGCAATATTCAGTACTACATAACAGTTCTACAAGATGATTCTTTTACAAGTGTCAAAACTGAGGGTTCTTTTTCTAGTTGTTCTTTGCTTGTGCCTCAAACCACAGGTCAAGCTCCAAGAACAGCTATTTAGGGAGATTTACATGTAGCAATAAAACAAATGAAATATTAATCTAAGAGTTCCACAAAACCAAGATTTAACAAGCAACTCCACACTACCATTTCAGAAGTAATGACCTGTTGAGTAGGCTGCTGACTTTTAAAGCAGCAAAACTGTCAAAAGGCATTCAAAAAGCATCTGCCAGAAACAGATTAACTCATACTTGTACAGTTACAAGATTCATATGTTCTTCATTTGAATATGATTTTTTTCTGAATTAAGAACTGCTTCCAGATGAGACAGTTCATTCAGCAATTGGTCACTGCAGTGACAGATAAGTACAGCAGTATTTAGAGACCTTGGCACCAGATGAGAAGCAGTCCCTAAGTGCCAGATCCTGAAAATATGTTGTTTAATAGTTATACATTATATTGATTACAATTTCTCACATCTACATTCTAGTACAACTAGATATGTTTAAATTTAGATTCCCAAATCCTTTGGGGATGTGTAAATGCATTTCTTTTCAGTTATTTCATTTGTTCCACAACAGTAATTAGTACTACTTCAAACCCTCCTTGGCCTAGCCCCCCCCTTCTTGCCTTTTCTCCATCTATGGCTTTTTGGGGGCATTCTCCCGATGTAGGTGGACGAGATACTTTAAAGGTTGGTGAATAATGTTGCTTAGGTGAAGCATTCTTAGGATCCGTGATTAGAGTCCCACTTAATTTATGCTGTCCTTGCACAAAACACGTTCTGAGTTGACAAACCGTGTTATATCCTGGAATGGTGCAACCAATTGGAGGTCCCGATGCTCTTAGTGCAACTGTAGCCTCCATTTCTGTAGGAGACACCTGGCTTTTAGAGTTTGGCCACGAAATTTAAAACCACATTCCACCTACCACTTCAAATACATACTTGGATCAGTCACAGGAATGCAAAGTCCCTTAGACGTTGATGGCTCAGCTACACTGTTGGCACCACTACAACTCTGACATGCAACATTTCTATAAAAGTCAAACACTAGAGTTATAAAATGCTAGTTTGTAAAATACTGTATATGTCATTTCCAGAAAGTGCATGCAAGACAAACATCGACCTCCTTAGCTCATTGTCAGAGCTCTAGTAAACAACACAACCTCCCAGGCAACATAGCACAAGACCATCATTTTGCTGAATTTCAGACTGCAGATTTAAACTCAAGCATTTTCTTTACTGAGCTTTTATGTCCTGATATATTTTCCCAGATTAGTAGCCTACCCAGCACACTGTGCTGCTTTGAACCACTCTGCTCTACCCAGATGTGCACACAATTTTTTGTTGTTTTTTTTTTTTCATGTGACTCCTACAGTATCAAACAGTCTGAACAGAGCAGGTATCACACATTTGGTAGGACAGGGCAATTACCCTCAAGATTACATATTCTTCCTGTGCTTCGGGAGTAGCTTAGGGATAAAGAGACTTCCCAGGAAGTGACAGACACTTTTACTGCCTGAGTTCTCACACCACACCGCTACGTCAGCAGCGGCTCTAGTGTTTCTGGGACCAAGATCAGTACTTCATTAGAACTCAACCTACTTGGCATCAACTTTTTGTTAGAAAGAACAGTTACTTGCACATAAAATACTCCAGCTTCAAGTTACACGCTAACCTATGAAGATTTATCTTCAAGACTAAATAATTTCCCTGGTATCAAATTCTTCCTACCTATGTGTTCATGGACATTTCGTTTTTTCAAGAATTCCTTTAACCTGGTCTCCTACCATGTGCCCAATAGAGATTCCAGCTTTGTTCCTGAAGCTCTTAGAGCTCTCCACATGTTTATGATCCACACAGATTCAAACAAGAAATCCTAGACTTCATTTACATTGTGAGTCGGTTAAGAGCAGCTTCTCCACAGTTCCAAGGTTATGGCACTAACCTTTCTGTCTCTGCTGTAGAGATGTCCAACTTAGATATCTTATTTAACGAAGAGGAATTAGAGGGTGTTCTGGAATCTCTATCTTTGGAACCATCCGAACAGCTTTCACCTAAAGAAGACCTTTTGCACTGAAGTCCACTATTATTTTGACTAATATCTGACACCCTTTGCTGAAACGACAGTGAAAAAATAAAGTCTTCAAGTAATTATTAAAGGTTTTATTAAAAATTACCAGAAGAGCTGAATTTTTATTATACCTTCTTTCTTTTCTGTAAGGTTCCTGCTGGCAAAAAATAATGGAGTTGCTTTCTCTTCACGTAAGTTGCCTCAATCTTCATACCTTCCTTTAGGATGTTGAGGGCACTGGCCTGCCTGTAAACTGACATCAAACACAGTGCTGTAGCTTAGTGGGGATGTTTGCCTTAGTACTTGTCAAAGTTACAGATGGTTCCTTTAGGAACATGTCTGCCCAGCCCACATGAAGAATTCCCAGCCTAAGTGAACATAAAACTCCCAAAACTCACAAGAGGATGAATGTGACCTATGATACCCCTTTCACATTCACTACAGACCACCCACAACAGCTATTTGAGTTCAAATACTCGTTTATAAATTCTCTCTGTCTGAGGAAGCAAGACTGGATTTTAGGGACATCTGCTTTAACAGACTTGCTACAATTTAAACAGGTTTTTCTCAACTGCCTGCGAGCAGCATTTCGTGCAACTGAAAACTGCTATAGCAGCACAACAGTTACTACAGAATTAAGTCACATTTAGATAAGCTTATCTAACTGGCCTATCATGAACGTAACTGGAAAGTCAGCTTACTAACATGCAGAGTGGGAATCAAAGCAAGGACATGCAATTAAAAGGCTTTCTACAGGAGACCAGACATGAAATAAAAGCACAGACAAGAACATACACACCAATATGGACAGTTACTTCTAAGGAAATTCAATAATGTTTGTACATAAAAGGGAAATAAAGTTCACTGAACAAAAGCCCTCCAAACTGAGTCTTCTATCCTTGAGCTCATCAGTTTGAAAGTAGTCTTTGCCCTTTAAAATTATTCCCTCAAAGTCAAGGCACATGATAACAGCTCTCTAGCACAGAGCTACTGGTCATCCCTACAGCTGCAAAAGGTTTTCACACCTCTCAAGGAATAGCTTTTCTGTTCAATTCTCTCTGGATTCAAGTCCTCTATCCAACCAATACCATAGGCTGTGCTTCGCTGAAGTAAGAGCACAGAGCCATACTAACAATTTTTGTGCATAAAGGATCTACCATTAGTTCCGGCCTCTTAGCAGCACGTAAATCTCATTAACATAATTTACATTTGCCACTGGATGTAATGTGCACGCACAGATAACAGTGCGAGTCTGAGGAAATCACCCCACCTTGAGCTTGTAACTCAGACAAGAGTTTTGATGCATTTTTCTGTGCTTTTCTCATATCCCAAGCATGAACTTAGAAGGTCAGGTTTTACTGCATTTACTTGTTGTTTGAGCAAGATAACACACAGGTCATCATGCTGCTAATACGGATAAACTCCAACAGAGGATTTCACTGTTTAGAACTCCTTGTCCAAACACACTTGTCACTTCAGAAGAATAGCCTGGTTTCCTTATTATTGTAGCATTATCTAACAACACTTGCAATATTAATTTATATCTACATCTATCAAAAGTAGTATCAGACTATGAACATGAAAACTTACATGCAAGACTGCATGTAATTAAAATATGACAACCCAGTGACCTTCACAGTTCTAGGATCATCTTATACACAAACTGTCTTGGAAAAATACCATCAACAACTCATTTCAGAGCTTGACACAGTCAATTCCCACTTTCACAGTTCAGCAGCTGACTACTGTTTGACAAGTATAGCTATCCCAGCAAATGGGCATCTCTGGGCTTCACATCTGACTGTCCCCTACAGAAGATGCAGCTCCTTTGGGAGTCTTTACACTATGAGCTACAGAACCCTTATCTCGCATATGGTACATGGTGTATGACTGTAACACACTTCTGTTTCAAGATGGCCTCACTTTGAGAAAGTGTCAACACAACCTGTTTTTCAAGCTAATCTTTTTATGTTGCTATCTACAGGGATATCTAGTAACAGAAGGAAGCACAATTCACTTCGTGAAGCAATTTCCACTGGAATAAAAAGAACTAAACCCTGCAAGTCTAGAGCAAAAATAGAGCCTTACCTGTATCAGTGAACGACTGTATCCCATGTGTTAGATCAACATTAGTCTTTACTGCACTTTCTGCTTTCTTAAATACAAGGCCAAGAAACCACATTGATACATATCCACTCCTAAAAAAATACAGATTCACAAACCTTAGTTAGGCACAGATACCAGTGATTTGGACTCTAGTATATTTTACTTGTTTAGTTTAGAGCCATCCCAGACTTAAATTCTCAGAGTACTTCTTCCTGACGTTCTCCCTTCTTTAAAAAGATCTTCCATGCTCAGGACCCTGCCTGTTAGAGCACCTACTGTACTTCAGAAAAATAACAAAACTCACTGTTTATAGAGATCTTTGTTGCCAGGGAAAGACTGTGGCTGCACATGTGCAATAGTTATAAATTCATTCCTTTCCAAGTTTCCAACCAGCACACGGATTTTAGACTCAACGAGGCCAATCCTAATAAGAACAAGAGGTATTTTATTAATTTTAACTGGACCCAGCACATCAGTTAGATGTCTTTTTGTAATAGAGTGTTAACCAATCAATAAGTACCAAGTTTCATACTAGATCTTTGTATCACACACACACACTGTAATTTGAGATGTTTCCAGTGACATCTGTGCTTTTGTTTCTAAAGACAGAGATAAGTAAGTTTTACATGTACTCTGAACAGTTCAGATACAACACTTCCACCTATAACCTATGATGAAAATAACAAGGAGCAGATCTCAGCACCTCTGGGGTGCAGCAAAACTCCTTTTTGCCACACGGATCAAGAAGAGTGGTTTTGAAAAGGCTCAAGCACACCACGATGCAATTTTTCCTGTAGATTGATCAGTGAAAATGGAAAAATAGAGTTATTTTAATGAACAAATGATCTAGTCAACAGTCCCATCAGAAACTTCCCTAAGAAATGAATCATCACCATGAGAGCTTTAATTTCAATAAAGTAGTGGCATTTCAGCCTTCTACCTAAAACTCTGCTAACTTTAAAAGCAGTCAGAAATCTGTATGTTCTTCAAAAGTATCTTACATTGAAATAACACAGATGTGCTATCTATTCCCAAATCCACCCAAGAACTGGTGAACTAAACTTTTTCTTAAAATAAACTGAACAAATTTATCTTCTGCTTTATTGTTTATCCCAGCTGCAAAACTGGAAAATTTGCCTCTGTTTCTGTCACTACAAAAACATCAGCTCTTACCAGAGCTAGAATTTTCCTTGTCTTTATTGTGAGGTACAGTAAGATTTGTTCACTCAAGAACATTTCATATGAAAAATTAATTGGCCCTCTGCCCATGCTCCTTGTTGTACACAACTGTGACTGATATCAAGCTGTAGCTGATAAGGTTTTTAAGTGGATATATTAGAAAGTTCAGATAAAAGGTATTACGTATTAAAACTATTTTTAAACATTAAGCTGTTTTTTAGAGATGGCACAAGAATTATCTAACTTAAAGCACAAGCCAAACTTTGAAGCAAAACTAAGGTGCCCTCAGAATGGGGGTCTGTTACAGCGAGTTTGCTTACTTGAGCAAAACAAGCAAAGTACTCATTTCTCAGCAAAGAAACCCACTGGAAAGTCAATAAACACGCATTACAGTGCCTAATTCCTCACTATTTCCCCTTATTTCAAAATTCACAGTGAGTCAGCACATTCGCATAGGTTAAGTAAGTAATTATTGGCATACCTCCCTTCATTGAAGAAAAGTAGGTCTGGAATGGGCTGACTACACACCAGTGCAATCTAGCACTGAGTGCAACCTAGTCCTTAAATACTAAACTCTTTATGAAATCAAGTCTAAGGCTCTGTAACAGTGGTCTTCAAAGCAGGGAGGGAAGGGGGTGTATTCCATGCCTAGTTGCATACTTACAGACTTTATTTGTTAATACAGTTAACAAAAATATGGTACAACATTGAATTGAGTTTCAGTTTTGCATTGGACCCACGTTTAAAGCGAGGCTTACCAGTTTAAGTGGTGCTCTTCTGTAAAGGCACTGGCAGTCAGCACAATGTAATGTCTAGAAGAAGAAAGGAAAATGAATACACTAGCACAAAACTTTATTCTATATTCTAAATTTCAGATGATTATTTTTGGTAGGAAAAATTGTATGAGTGGCATGAGACAGTTTTTCCTATGTTCCCTATGCTTATACGTACCAAAATTTCTGTGACCCCCTCCAGTTTCTTTAAAAAAAAAAACCCCAAACTGAAATATATCAATACAATATTCGATTTAGGCCCCAAGTTAAAACTCATTATGCTAACCACTAAGTAAATAATTTCAAGTTCAGAAAACAGATTTCATACATACTTGTACTTCTGAAAGAAGTTCAGTGGTTCAAAGAGCTTTGACCAGTCTGATTTTCCTTTGAGAATTTCATCAGTAACTTCAAGACCTACAAATATGGTTGAAAATCTTATTACTACTTTTTAAAGATTACCATGACAAACTTTAGAAGATTGTAACAGTAACTGACAGAACAAAAAGCAGGAATTCCCTTGACACAATGCAGATCTACAACAGCTTATTGGAAAACTGGTCCCTTATTGCCTGCAACAGGCGTATTTCCCAGAGAAATCTTATTACTAGAACACCTCACTGCACAAAACTAATTCAGATAAGGTGGTTTCATAGAGCAAGAATTAGACTGTTTAATCAGTTAATAAGCACAGAATGCACTTTACCACGTTGGAACTCCTCTACCATGACTGCTCGTGTTGACACAGACACATTGTACGTGGAGTTCTGCTGTGGATAGGCCGGGGTGATGATGGGCATCACGTGGTACCGGTCTGATGGGTTCACCTACGAGGTTACAACAGCTTTGTTTAGCACCAGTTTAGGTCAGAAGAAAGTTTTAAGGCTTCTGAATTCAATGGCTACCTACCCTAGGATCCCAGACAGGTAAGTTAAGAAAGCTCTCTTCAAGACGTTTCAGCAATACTGGCTTGGGCCAATCCCTAGAGAAGACAAGGCAGTAATTAAGTGTCTGCGTTAAGATCTGCTCTGAATTCAGGGCTGCACAGGATGCTGTCAATGTACATCTTTATATAATTACAAGTGTTATTTCTTGATGAAAATTAAAATAAACAGCTCTTACCATTTTGAAAAAATCAAGAAGAACTTGTTAACAAGAGTAGAGGCCAAAGCATTCGGGTAGAGTTGACATATTCTTGCTACCAGCATTGCCCAGGAGACTCCACCAAGAAATCCCATGATGTTGGAGTAAACACCACGTCCTAGAATGGATACCATGCAGTTAGTCTATGGTCTTTCAAATTCACAGCACCAGCTGCACTATCTATAGAATACTTAATATATTTCAGCCTCAATGTCATTTATTTTTGCAGTGCAGTGGGGCCAAAATTGCTGGTCCTTATAGTGATGAGAAAAAGAATCAGTACAACACCACTTCCCAAAATATTGCTACTGTGAAACTTGCTTGTGCTGCTACACCTACTGCTTCACTCCAGTTCTCCTTAAGAGAAAAGTTCTGCCATTCTTCTAGTACTTGCTCTGGCCACATAGGCAAACGGGATTTTCTTATTCCTTTTACACTTAATTGGGAATTTTTATTATTTTTAGTCAGGTTCCTGACAAACAATGCAGCGCCCTGTCTCATAAGCACTCCCCTCTTCTCCAAACTCCATGCCCACTAAAAAACACATGGAATTTACCACATGGACATACCACGAACTAAAAGGGTTTTGATATAACAACTGCCATTTAAATAGCAATCCAAAGCTGCGGTACATCCGATAGCGAGCATGAGGTGCCTCTGAAAAGTTAAAAGATCCCAAACCATCCCATCACTCACGTTTTGCCCACAGTTTAACGGCACGGAGCGTGAGCCGGAAGTTCTCCAGATTGGGCACCAGGCGCAGTATTTCATCTGTAACCCTGCTGCCTGCAAGACAAAAGGTGAACTACAGAAGTTCCCGGTAGCAGGTACAAGTCAGGTGATCTTATATAGGATCAACAGCTTACAGCTTATGGTTCAAGTCTAGGAAAACAAGTTTGGATTACTTGCTTTGTATTACCTTAAAAATTATAGACTACACATAACATTCAGCATCACTTTAGGTAACTGGTGCCCTCAACAGCCTTTTCACAGTTTAGACTACAACTAAAAACTTTTAAATAAAGCCTCTCTACAGGATGTGTTGGCCATAAACTAAAACACCAGAAGTTCCACCTCAGCACAAAGAACTTTCCATTGAAGGGTGGCAGAGCGCTGGAACAGGCTGCCATGGGAGGTTGTGAAATATCCCTGTCTGGAGGGACACAAAACCCACCTGGGTACATTCCTGGGTCAGCTGCTCCAGATGACTGTGCCTAAGCTGGGGGATTGAACTGGATGATCTCCAGAGGTCCCTTCCAACCCTAAATATTCTGTGATTCCAAAAGCTAGGTTTCTTTTGACAGCCATTAAACCAATCGGTGTTAAACAGCAAGCCAGTCGGACGTCAGGTATTTCAATTCCTTTTTTTTTATGAACTACCCTCTTTATCATTCATACATTCTTATCAACTGCCCTACTTAGTCATCAGAGTTTCTGAGGCAAACTGGAGCACTGCTCACAAACCAATCAAACAAACATGAAACACAAGTCTATGTAAACACACAACTCCTTGAAATATCTAAATTTAGGCCCTCTGGTCGCCTCCTCAGAACTGAGGTACACAGGAGATCAATTTCTGCACCTTGCACAGAAATGTTGGTTGTGCAATGTGCATTCTATGCCAATTTCAATGTCTTTTTAAAGGTGTGCAGAACATGCTCACCATTTAAGCTCCGTATGCATCTTATATCCAGGCTTTTGAGGCACGAGTCATCCCTGAGATCGAGATCATCGGAAACTGTTGGCAAAGACAGCTTTGCAAACACGAGATCAATCTTCAAGAGAAAAAAGTTTCAACCATGACTTACAATGCAGCACTGTTTGCAAACAGGACACTAGTGAAGGACATTTAGAGTTTCAGCTCTAAAAGGAGTGGTTAACATTCGTATTTAGAATTATGTGACCACAGATATTTATTTGACAGAAAACAAGAAAACTACTCTAAGTTCCCTATTTATTTACAAAACCACCTCTTTTTTTTTTTTTTAAGCTAAGGAAAGGAAGGGGTTTTTTTGAACGCTGGAAAAATTACTCTAAACTTAGAATTCCTATTAAAATGAAATTTTAAATTAACCATGACATTAAGACATAAATTTAAATCACCTCAACTATACTTCAGCAAATGAGAAAGCATTTTCTTTATGCTGTAAGGCCTTAAGCATCTGGTTTTTGGCACAGTCTGAGGCAAGACAATTATTCTGTGAATGTCTGTAGCAGATAAAGGCCACAGGGAGGTCATTGAATAAGTGTCTCCATGATAGTAATACCAGGCAGTAACTTGCTTAGGTATTACAGCAAGTAGGTATTTATAATCTACATGAAATGTATTCCAGATAGAAGGATTCCTGCAGCTGACAAGCTGAGGCAGGAGTCAAATGAGTACTTTTACTTTTCATTTTCCATGTTGTTTGTCTCACAAGCACTTCGTTTTTGATTTGCAACAAAACATCAGGTGATTCATGCAGTGAACCACAACATGAACACCCCCTGCAGAAAGGGAGCTCTGTCAGAGCTCAGGGGAGTTAGCAAGGACACTGCCTCTACTCCCACTCTGCACATCCTTGGGAGATAAATGCTATCCAAGTAGGCTACCCTGGTCTGCAGCATGGGTTTAAAAAAAGATGTCCCTCATGTTCCCACGCTTGCCAGGCTACCTAGGGGCTTATTTTCCTAGAAGATCCCATTTTACTTCTTCTGGGATATGTCGTGGTCAGGCTGTTTAATTACAGTTTCCTAAATATGCTGCAACACACCAATAATCTCATAAAAGAGCACGATCATAAGTCCCCGAAAAAGTTAATCCTACTCCAAAGCAAGAAAGAAAAACATCTCACTTAAAGGGAAAGAAAACCCAAATAGAAATTAAAATTCTTACCTCAATGCCATCAAACTCAAATTTGATAACTGGTACATATGCATCCTCAATGGCCTGTGAAGGAGAGGATATCTGTAATAAGACATCCTTTTGCTACTTTAAAGCTTTTCCTATACTATGATAAAATACAGAATTTACACTAAATTACTCAGTATAAAGACTGAGTTCCTTCCAAAGACAAAAAATGCTAATAACTCTCAAGCAGAATTATGGTCCTAAGACTAGATTTTATTAAAAAGTTATTTAGGCAAGAGATTCAGAGGCTAATTGTGCATTGTAACCAACAGTCAGTGCACAACAAACCACCAGTCGCAGTGGTTGTAAGCCCCCTACTACATCCAAGATGAAAGCATAGCTTGGAGGGAAAATCTTGCTTTTTGATACAGCTGACTCATTCTGAAACCATAGTGGGGGGGAGAGGGACCACAAAAACTCTGACGTGATGTAGTCACTGGGGCAAGGACAGAGAGAGCTGGACATCAACATTTTCATGCTGCATAAACCAGTATTTTAGAGGGTACTCAAAACTGATTTAATTTTGGCTTGTAAGACATTCACTACCAACTCAAGTCTTTTACATGAATATTCTTACTGTAAAATGTACACATCTATCAAGCAGAGTTTACTCACTCTTAAGTTTTTTACTTCCTCTAGATTCTTCAGTTTTTCAAAGAATGACTGAAAGAAATCCGACCTTTCCACATGACTGGGAGCAACACAAAGGGCATCTATGTCAGAACCTGCAACGAGATTCCGTTTCTCCTCTTACTGTCGGAAATCACTTTCCACCATCAGAACTATGACCAGACACTGAAAGTACTACCTTTGGTGTGTACTCCAAGCCTGTAGGAACCAAATGTAAATATTTTGCCACCAACTTGTTCTGTTATTGAAGGGGGAAGATTCTGTGGGTAGAAGAGAGAGTTTAAGATGCGCATTGTCCTCTGTGCAAGTTTAAGTTGCATGTAAGTTATTTAGGAAAACTGTAGCAGCCTGCATGAGCAATGTCTTCTCACTCCCATATATTTCAGTTTACTAGGTTGATACTGTTTTTCTGAAATAAATTGAGCTTGCAACTCCAAAAAAAGATTATAGGTGATGTTGCAGTACTTTTATTAATTTATACAAATTAAGACCTATTATTAGCCTTCCCTGCAGCAGAGGCACATAAATTAACACAACCTAAGAGCCATTCAAAAGGCATGTCTAGAGTAATAATTTCAAACTAGACTGAATGCTGTAGGCTGTTTGGGGCAAGATTAGTGCCAATCTTACCATCTTTCTCATCCACGATGCCTTGTTTTGGCGTTGTTAACAGCTGCAAGTAAACTGATTGAGCCAATGCAGGAATTTATTCAGCTCCCCGAAGACTCTGAGACCTTGAAGTATCTTTTATAACTTATTCCAATGGGAGTTACTACAGCTCTACTCAATTCTTAAGAATAGTTGAACTTTAGCACAGATCCCAGTAGCAGAGCTTTTAAATCAAAAGGCTTCAGCTGTTTTGATAAAAACAAAAAAAACCTCTTACCTTGCTCTCGGCAAGTTCTGAAATCCATTCTCTGACAAAGTTATTAAGTTTACCAAGAACAGTTGTCCTGTAAAGAAAACCCATGCTAAGTTTGCTCTAAAAGAAAAAACCAAACCAAAAAACCCCCAAGAGGTTAACAAATTTTAGTCTCGTTATACCTGTGAAAGAGTTCTTCCTGATCCTCAAACACCCCAAATGGCTTCATTGCTTCAATCAGCTTCTGAGTATGAATGTGATCTTTATCGGTAGGAGGAGCCAAGCTAATTGGAGAGGTAAGTCCATAGTGCCCTTGAGGCTGGTTCTGCTGCCTGGAAGTACTGGGAGAAAATAAAGGAATGAGTACACACGAGAAAAAAATCTTATTAGATAGAAACACTTTAGCTTACACTTTACAAATCCATTTCTGCTTTTTTTACCCACTGTTAACAGAAAGGAGAAAAAAAAAAAAATCTCGCTTATCATTTTTAGATGACTTGACCTCACTTAGAAGTCACAACTACTTTAAAAAAAAAAGCATTTATGGATGTAAGAAATGATCCAAGTTGCTGCCATCTTAACACAATTTATTTGCATTGCTCTAGCCCATCAAAACTAATCACTGGGAAATAAAAAGGTTTGAAACCCACCAAGGACAACCCTACGGACAGTTTTGGACATTTCAGTTTAAGTTTAAGGATACTTGCAACGGTTTCCTGCTAGCACCAAACACAACAATTAAACTCGTTTTAATTAAATGTTTTTGTTAGGTTTCTACTGATTCAGGAAGGGCATTATAGTTTATTGTAAAGGCATATAGGTCTGTTAAATAGAGTTGATGCAATAAATTCAACATATTATTAAATAAACCCCTGGCTTTAAAAAGGGGGAAATGGAGAAAAAGCACCTTATTTTGCATTATCAGCTGAAACCAGGAGAGAGAAAGGAGTGGGCCAGGAGGTAAGAATGGTGCTTAATACATCAAGGGTCTCTACAGAAACACCAGGAGCAAAAGCGGGAGACACCCCAGAAGGTCTCATCACGCTTGTCAGGGTCCGGATCCAGACCCTAAGGCTCAAGGGAGTGATCGTGCCATTATTTAAGCTGGATATTTTCCTCCTTCACACATGTACAACTTCAAAGATTAGCTGGGTTAGGCGAGAGATGTTTATACCTATTTAAGGTACCTGACCCATTCTGGCTGGAACAAGACTGGGAAATGCTCAAAGGCCAGCTTCACCACTTGATTTAAAAAAACAAGAAGCTTATTACACAGCTCCTCATTTCTAATTGGTGCCTTTACTCCCTCTCTTTAAGTATCTTTATGCAACAACACACAGAACTTGTAGTCACCTAGGGGTTTCCCCCCCTTCCTCTCTCCAAGCCCATTTTTCAAACCTTTTTCTCTGTGCTTTCCAAAAAGCTGGGGGCAGGTATTAGGACTGTAGTCCTATCAACTGGTGTCCCAGTCAGAACATCTGTTTACTTACAAGCATAACTAGGTCTTGACCTAATTTGCCTTGTTTATAGACATTGACAATTTCCACTTCATAAATAAAAATGTTCATAATGAATATTTTCTTTCCTATGATATAATTTTCATAACAAATACAGGAGGAAAGCCTGTACTTAGTTGGTGTGCATTACAACTAAATTAAAACACCTACAGCAGCAACTGCTTCCATGTTTTATGCATTGCTTGCATTGCACAACTTGCACTTCATAAAGTTTGCACAAAACAAGAACAGGATTTAGACTACACCAGCATTTAAGAGCTTTCCAAGGTCCAAGAAGGCACCACCTGCCTTTCATTGCCTCATTCTGCCTACAGATAATATAACTGGAGATTGACGTAAAGCACAGTATCAATTAGATAAACCTAATATTATTAGCATCGAATATATTTATTAAATAATTATTATTCATATAAAATTATTCTAGTCAACAGTAGATATTTTCCAGTTGCTTATACGTATTACTGATAGTTTGACTTCACAACTTAAGAGGTGAGGGAAACAGCACCGGGGAAGTTTCACTGAGTGAAACTCCATAGAATTTGTTGTCCTTTTGGAATAAAAAATAAGTAAAGTCTTACTTTGCTCTCTCAAGCATATACAATTAAGGGTTCTTATGGATCCTAACACATACGGCTGACGTTCACCCATCAGCCTTCTGTTTAATCATGCTGCAGTTTAATATTTCGCCAAATCTTGCCACAACCTGTGCACCACAGCAAACACCTCCAAGATGTGTCTGCTCTAGTAAATCATACTTTTACACAAAAAGCCAACCTAAAGGGATTTATTCCAGGTTTTGCCCCTCCTTTACAGCTTCCAAAAGCTGCAAGGCGTGTCTCCCACACACACCAAGAGTCGAAGGGTAAGTTCACGCCATGTGCCTCAGGGCGCTGCTTTCAGCTATCGGTGCGGGGTAGAACGACCAGAAATCAGCTCCTGAGCCATCACAGTCAATAGCAGAAACCAGGAAAAACAAGGAAGGAGGAAAAACCCCACCACCTGGGACCTTCAACGAAGGGAGCCCAACTCCACCCTTCACCGCTGCCGCACCAGCTCATGCTGCGCGGAGCCCGCGGGCAGCTGCTGCCAGGTCAAGTTTCCCTGTCCCCGAGGCTCAGAGTCACTTCTCCGCAGGGTTGAGCAAACACTGCTAATCTGTGACAAGCACACATAGGCAGGGGGCAAGGTGACGATGGAGTTTTACATTGGCTGAGGGAAAGGAAAAACAAACTGGTGACAGTTCAAGTGAATTTATAGCAGGAGACGGAGAGGATGACAAGGTTCCTCCAAGCCCTCCCCTACTGTTCTCATTGAAAGGAAGAAATGCCAGAAATTTCAGCAGGTCTCTGGATGCAAGCTGGCACAAGTACGGAGGAGATGGAATTGTCTCAGTATAAACAACATGCCTGGAAATCACCTGTGCCAGCTCTGCAATAAGGCTCACATTTACTGTGTTTCAATTGTCTCGCCGCCGGGAGCGCGCAGCACGTCCCGGGGAGGCTGTTCCTTGCCCGTGTCGTGTATTCCTGCCCCGAGGAGGGTACTCCTTCCCCGTGGCGCTGACCGATCCGCCGAGGCTGGGCTGGTCCCCGGCATGAGGGGATCCCGCATCGCACCTGCCTGCCCCTCAACTCCCGTAGGACGTTCCCGCTCCTCACAAACCCCCTTCCAGAGAGGAGGGGTAAGAGAACCAGGACTCGCTCTCGTATTAGGCTCCTGACATCCCCTTCCAGAGAGAACGAGTAAAAAAAACCCAGGAACCGCTCCTGTATTAAAAAAAATTATTCTCATCCAGTAAGTGCAAGCCCAGCATCCCTTGACTACAGCTGGTATTGGGAGGATTTAACACACATTGCTAATATCAGCAAATAGCTTTGAGTACACACCACAGCATAATTACTATATATAATTATCATAGCAACACGGAGTGGTTTGGGTTGGAAGGGGTCACGAAGCTTATCTCGTTTCACCCCCTGCCATGGTCAGGGACACTTCCCACTGTCCCAGGTTGCTCCAGCCCATCCAACCTGGCCTTGGACACTTCAGGGATGGGGCAGCCACACTTCTCTGGGCACCCTGTGCCAGGGCCTCACCGCCCTCACAGGGAAGATTTTTTTCTAATACCTAGTCAAAACCTATCCTCTTTCAGTTTGAACCCATTCCCCCTTCTCCTGTCACTACTTGCTCTTGTAAATTGCCTTGGCTAATGTTTCCCTCAAAGTTCCATTCAGGCCACAATTATTACACCAGCTTTGGGCCAACACAGTGTATTACAAACTGAGTATTCAACCAACCAAACTACCCTGAGACGATGGCATTTAGATAACAATTCCCCGCTCACATTTGAGTCTGCAAAAAAGTTAAAAGAAATCAAAAACCATAATGTTTCAGTAAAGTTGAATGAATCTTTGGAAAAATTTCTCCTTCCTGCTGCCCTGAGGACTTGCCACATCACAGCCTTTCTCTGAGATAAGCACATGATTTCTGTACTTTTCTGAGTTGCCCATAGCATCTTTTCTGAGGTAAAATACTTGTTATCTTGCAAGATGCTTTGAAGAAACACAAACTTAACTTTTGTCCTGAAATTTTACCAAATTAACAAAACAAATGTAACCTTTAGCGGGATAGTCTTACCCACCCTACTCAAATAACTTAATGGGGAGATGAAAATTATTTTATCTATTGAATATTTGCATGGTAGTGTTCATCCTAACATTTCAAAGCCTTTAATATGATTGATGCTTCTGCAAGGAGTTGTATTGGTAAAGAAAAAAAAAACACCAAGCAAATTTATTGAGAGTTTTTGTTAAACCTCTAGTCAAGCACTTTTTATTCTCAGAAATTCATCAGGGTTTTCTTTAATATTTTATGGTACTCACAACGATAGTGTGATCCTACAATCAGGAAAACCTGTATACTGCTTCCTGTTCTTTTCTCTCAGATTCATACCATCTATTTAGTGTGAGGAAAACACCTGCCTTTATTTTTCCCGAGTTTACAAGGCCAATTACCCAAGTTTATTTTTTTTTGAACCTGTTTCTGCTGTGTGCTTTAGGACCTCAACAGGAGCTGCGTTTACCTACAGATGTGATGGGAGGTTTTTAATGGAGAATCGATACTTTCCTTTAAATCACCTAGAACATTTAGGAAAAAGTTAACAGCTCATCAAGCACAAAAGATTTTCTTCAGGTGCAACTCTAATGTTAAATGGAAGTGAAGACTAATTAAGCTTGACCATCTTCAATGCTCAGCTGTTAAAGAGAAAAGGCAGGAGAAACAGAGAGTGGTAAAGTTAGGGTGAGGTGGTTGGGTGAGCTCTTACGTGGTTAGAGCTTGGATTCCCAAATAATATGCTTTTCTTGGAAAAGGGACAGTTCTGAGAACAATAATTGAACGGTGTTCTTCTTATTGTCTTGGAGTTTAGGAATTCTAGTTTCTAGTGTTACTTGAGGTGACTGGGTTGGCTCTTCTGTGAGTAGTTTGGCTTTTTTTTTTTCCCACAGAAAATAGGGGTCTTCTGTTGTTTGCCGTTTATTTATTTTAATATTGGTTACTATTAGTTATTTGTTTCTAATGTATAATTGCTGCCTTCTGCCCACGTAACTTCCCCAGTTTTATATGTAGCGGTGACTAAACCATCTCATGTTCCAGAGTGTGTAGAGTATGAGGACAATTTGTTTTGAGGTAGTGCTTTTCTTTGCTGGGTGTGTTACCTTACCTTTAAAATACTTTTGTGTAGTGCCCAGGTTATAGAAATGCTTAAAAACTAACTAAATATTCTAGTTGGGGTTGTTTCTTGGTGGGGGTCTATGTCATCCAGATATGATTACTTTAGAGTGATATGATGGGGGGGGGGGGGGGTTTGGGTTTTTTTTTTAATTTATTTTTTAAATTTCTGCTACATTGTCCAGGAGTAAATATCCTTCTCTGTAGTAAAAATGAGGTGATATCTGAGTACTTTTAATCTGTTAGAAGGTATTACTGAGTTATGGAGAGATGCTTTATAGACACCTAAGCTATGCATTTTCCTATGTCATAGTCTGTATAGATTATTTTAGTCTAATCCGTGAAGTTAATGATAGTGTGATGTGGTTTATAAAGCACTTGTGGGAGACCACGTGTTTGATAGACTTAGGAAGTTTGACAGTCTTCTTATTCCTGGTTAAAAGAAGTTGCCTGTATATTCCTTTTAATCGTGCTGTTGTTGTTTCTTATCCTTCTTCCACTTGGGTCTATTCAGGCACCACCCTGTATGCCATAAGGAATTCTGCTTGTAAATGCCTGTCCCTTTTCAGTGGGAAGTGGCAGCCTTGTCCATTTTTCCCTCTTTAAAGACTGCTTTTGTCTCTCCTAAATGAGCTAGTTACCTGTTACTATTTTATTTGATAAAGTTCTTTGTGATTCTTATCATATTTAAATGTTATAAAATTTTAATGATTAAAGATAGATAAGTGAGCCTAAACAGATTTTTTTAAGGCAGCTCTGGAGGAATTTGGGGTTTCTGCATGAAAAGTTATGTACCAGCTACTGCACCTGAGTCTCTCTGCTTCAACATGTGAAATCTGAGAGGGAGACTGCTGCAGAGAAAATATTTTTGTGGTATTAAAATATTGTCCACGTCACAGAAATTTATCAGAAAAAATAGTTTATTCAAGCTCTGTGTTTGTGCAGAGGATCTTATCTGTGTAATGTACTATATTTCACTAGAGAGATTTTTGTCAGCAATAATTTGTATATATACATTTAGGCTCTGATGAATATCAGCTAAAATATGAAATTCAAATCTGGAAAGCTGCATTTTGTAATAAATGTTCCCAGGGTTCACTAATCTATCACGGGAAGATCTATGTTGAGAGATAACACTGAACAGCAGAAGGTGGGGTTACTGAAGACAGATCTCTTTATAGACACCTAAGCTATGCATTTTCCTATGTCATAGTCTGTATAGATTATTTTAGTCTAATCCGTGAAGTTAATGATAGTGTGATGTGGTTTATAAAGCACTTGTGGGAGACCACGTGTTTGATAGACTTAGGAAGTTTGACAGTCTTCTTACTCCTGGTTAAAAGAAGTTGCCTGTATATTCCTTTTAATCGTGCTGTTGTTCTTATCCTTCTTCCACTTGGGTCTATTCAGGCACCACCCTGTATGCCATAAGGAATTCTGCTTGTAAATGCCTGTCCCTTTTCAGTGGGAAGTGGCAGCCTTGTCCATTTTTCCCTCTTTAAAGACTGCTTTTGTCTCTCCTAAATGAGCTAGTTACCTGTTACTATTTTATTTGATAAAGTTCTTTGTGATTCTTATCATATTTAAATGTTATAAAATTTTAATGATTAAAGATAGATAAGTGAGCCTAAACAGATTTTTTTAAGGCAGCTCTGGAGGAATTTGGGGTTTCTGCATGAAAAGTTATGTACCAGCTACTGCACCTGAGTCTCTCTGCTTCAACATGTGAAATCTGAGAGGGAGACTGCTGCAGAGAAAATATTTTTGTGGTATTAAAATATTGTCCACGTCACAGAAATTTATCAGAAAAAATAGTTTATTCAAGCTCTGTGTTTGTGCAGAGGATCTTATCTGTGTAATGTACTATATTTCACTAGAGAGATTTTTGTCAGCAATAATTTGTATATATACATTTAGGCTCTGATGAATATCAGCTAAAATATGAAATTCAAATCTGGAAAGCTGCATTTTGTAATAAATGTTCCCAGGGTTCACTAATCTATCACGGGAAGATCTATGTTGAGAGATAACACTGAACAGCAGAAGGTGGGGTTACTGAAGACAGATCTTGGATGGATGGATTTAAACAAGTGGTGGCTAAAGGGTTTGAGTAGTTTGTTGTGGATTTGGTTTTTTCCTTTGTTTTTTAATTCCACCAGTTTACTTAAGAGATGCAATTCTGTGGAGTTATAACTGTACAAGCTGCTCAGAATTGTGACTGCATAAACCATTTATTTTTTAAGCCAGTCCTGGCTGCTGCTGAAACACTGAGCTTGCCTTGGAGGGCATCCTTTTGGGACTGTCCTGTTACATTGCCACTTGTCCTTCCAGCCTGGCTTCTTCCTAATGGTTGTCAGCCCCTCATAGGGGCCATTCCAGGGGATTCCTCACTTCACTGCAGTCACTTGGTAGGATTTCAACGTGCCACTGGTGATGAGCCAGCAAAATGGAACCTCTGCTTTGCTTTCCCAGGGAAGGTTTGAATGCTTTGTGCCCTTGATGTAAAATTAGTAGCGCTCTTCCCTGCCCATCAGCAGCAAAAGGCTTCACTGGACCTGCACAGGCTCGCAGGGCGGGTGCAAATGTCACCAGGAGATGGACGGGTCACTCCCTGGTTTCACTCCAAATTGGAGCAGAGATTAATGCCGGTGTTACCAGCTCCTAACACAGGTTAGTTAATGGGAGCTAACTGTGAGCTCACTGAAGCAGCACTAATCTCACTGAAGTGTCTGTCTTTGATCAACTCATTCTCTCTCAGCAGGCCGAAAAATAGCCACAGGACAGGAGTGCTCGGTTTACAATCACGTTAATTTCGCTTTAGGTTTGTCTTTAGCTGTTGGAGATTAATGAATCAAAAGGGTGTTTGAATTTACAACCAGTTCTCTTCTAATCACTTGGCAGTGTTATTTCTGGCTGTTTTCTGCTTTGATTACCTGGGCCGGTCATCTAAAGGACGCTGCTGTTCTGCCGTCTGCTAGTGGGGTATAGCTTTAAATGTCTGGGAACAAGCAAGATGACAGTGGAGGGTGTTGAGGATTTTTTGCTTTTCCAGGTGTTTCCTAAGCTGTGTGTTAGTTGCAACCATGTCCGAATCCACCATCTCCCATTCTTCTTCACTCATTTTTGCCCATAAATCAGTCATTTTTTTTATTCCACCAGCATGCATCGGATGTGGGGATAGCAAGTCTGGGATGTTCATTTGTGGGGACGTGTGGATGGGACCTGTGATGCTCAACAGTTAAGCATGAGCAAAGGGTCTGCTTAACAAGGTTTAAGGATGATAGCATTTGGATAAGTAGCTGGCATAGGGAATTGTAGGTTTCTTCAGTTTCTTGGGCTTTCACTCTTAGGAGGAACCTTGTGTCGTGAAGTGCTTGCGTGTCATATGGAGAACCTGGCTATTGTGGTTCTGTAAAGATTTAATTTGAACTCTGGTACCCTCCAAAGATATTATGGGCATAAAATTCCTTACCCTTTCAGTTTTCCTTTAACGTGCTTCCTCTCGGGCAGGAAAATTGAGTGAAAAATGCGCTTGTAATTTAAGATTACTTCTCTATAAAAAGAGCAGTGATCTCTGCTAGCTGCACCTGAAGAAGGAAAAAATCTTAGGGGGTAGGTATAGGTTCAGAAAGCCTCTTGGGTCAGAAATAGTTGCCAGGAAGGTATTGCCCAAATTTAACAGGATATGGCTCTTGCAGTTTTTTCTTTAGCATACTACCTTCATTTTGCAGGTAATACTTATTTTACAGGAGTACTGAAGAGGTGTTACTTGTTATTGTTGAGGAAGTATTTCCTCTGACCTGAACAGAAGTTTCAAAGATGAATATCTTTATGAAAAGCTTTACATGGAGAGCAGACAAGTGTATTTTTTTTTATTTTCTTGATGTAGGAAGAGAACAAAGCTGTTTAATCTTTGCATTTTTCTTTACCCCTCTGATAGGGACCCAAGTCCTTGGACAGCTGATGGTGTGTGACACTGGTACTGTTCCAGTTCCATTATAGTGTGAACGTGGCTGTGAGCCTGTTTTTGAGCATTAAAGCCTGGTGCTAATGCCCCTGATGCACCATCTCTTATCATGTTGAGGAGTCTTCTTTGTCATGAATTCATTAGTTTCATGCAGAGATCGTATATAATTCTGATTGCTGCTTGCAGGGAAACTTTAAAGAGGGGAATGGATACTGATAATTACTGAAACACCTCAATTGTATGTGCGAGTGGGGAGAAATTTTCATATCCATTGACCTTGTAGTGAAACCCTCTCGAAGAGTTTTTTTTCCCCTCACCTTTTTATGTGATGGTGTTATGTTCAACTTCATGCAGAAACAGGAAAAGAGGCCATAAGTAGAGCTCAGCTTCTTTTAGAGGGTTTTGTGATTTTGGCACTTGTATCCAGTCTGGTGCGTTGTTCACAGGCTTTCTTTGTTGTAGTCGATGAAGTAAACCATAGATAATTGATAATAATTTATTTTTGAACAGTTTTCTGGTCAGTGAATTTATGTGCAAGGTAAGCATGGAAGTGATGCTTTCTTATAAGTCTTTAAGTAAACAAAAATTAACTGAAAAAGAAGAGGAGATGAAGCAAAGGAGAGTGACAAGTAATGGGCTGAAAAATTAGGGAAAAGCAAGAGGAACATTTTAGAACAAAGTCATTACAATTAAGTAGTTTATGTGCGTATCCTTTAGGACTTCTTGCCTATCTGTGTGTGTATAGGTGGATATGCACATTCAATTACTTCTGCCCTGATGACTGGCAAACAAGCACAGGGCAAAATCAATGTTGCACACAAATATGCAAGTGTTTCCTGATAGGTTCGAAATTTTAACGTGTGTTATGTATTCCCTTAGCTACAGGTAAAAATTGAGTGAGAGAATAGAAAGCAAGAGACAAACAAGTGAGCAGTGGATTAGATGTGCATGATGTTCACACCAAACTGCTTTTAAATAAGGCAGTCCCAGGTCTGCATCAGGAATACAGTGCCTGGGATGGGTGTTCCAGTGTGTGGGTGAAATGCTGAAATGTTTTGAGCTCCTGAATACAGGGTTCATTCTTGGGTGCATCAACTCTACTAAAATACAAAGGGTTTCTACCTGGTATAAATATAACTTACTCCTGATTTAGGTTTTCTTTATGCTGTACAGAAAGAAGAAAAGGGCAGTTGTGGAAATAAGCCCCCAGTCTGTGTGAGCTCACAAATTCTTAGTGGTTATCCAGCAGTCACTCTACCTTTATTGTACTTTCATCCACGTGCTTTCTCCTAAATAATGTATATTTGGTCCTTTTTCTATTAACAAATTTTGTTTCAGTCTGAAGGTTCCCTTTTGCTTGCTGTTTGAAGCAGTGCAATAAAGGGGAGTTGTTCACAAGGAAGATTGTTGTAAAGATTTCAGATGCACAGGATTATTGTTTTCTGAGATTATTGAAAATTGATTCACTAGGAATTTGTTGCCAGGTAAGTTTTCCATCTTTGAAGTGCTCTATTTTCCCTGGGGAGCCCTTATTGACTTGTTAACTAATTTATCTAGTTAACTAGATAAAGTAATTCCTTTCTGGGATGGCTGAGTTCACTCTTCAAGCAGAAGTCTCCAGGTGTTCTTTGCTATTTTGCACAGGAGTATTTAATTATTCCAGATAGTTAAGAAATAATGCTAACCTGTGCAAGGTTGCTTTTAATTATGTTCCCATCTGCCAAACTTTGGGGCTATTTTACTATAATGTGAAAACAGGGACAAGTGAGATCTTGGAGTCACACTTTAATCTTTGTAATGTGCTGGTTGTTTGCAGATGAGATACAGAAAAGTAAAGCTAAGAATTTATTAATACACAGCTAAAATCATACACATATTGATAAATAAAATAATTCTGGTCACA
Source organism: Corvus brachyrhynchos (assembly GCF_000691975.1). Taxonomy (NCBI): domain Eukaryota; kingdom Metazoa; phylum Chordata; class Aves; order Passeriformes; family Corvidae; genus Corvus; species Corvus brachyrhynchos. Next base: position 4,458,955 of record NW_008240228.1, read on the forward strand.
TCAGCATAGCCACAAAAATAGTGTGCCCTGTTGACTGCTGAAAACTTCTCAGGGGGAAGAAATGTTCTATCACAACTGTTGGAAAAGTGGAGGGAATAACTGGTTTCATGTTTGTGAATTTTCCAGGTAGTCCACATCTGTGCAAGTATCCTTTTTGTTAAGCTGCTGGTTCCTTCCCCGACAGATGACCAGTGGGTTCTTAATATTTCTGTGTACTGTTGTATAATGCATGTGGATAATAGCACTGGCTATGCTCTATGCCTAGATAAACGCAATTAATGGCAATGATTCTTGAAAGCAACGAGTTACTGTTAAACTGCGCTTTTTGGAGTCATCTTCTTAATACTTAAGTAGAAACTTAAGGCTCCTGTAGGGGTTTTTATTTGGTGTATGATCCTTCTACGTGTTTCATACGGTGTGAAGTGGATTCTGCTGTGAGTGAGGAGAATGCTAAGGGAAGGGCTGAGCTCTGAAACTCAGGGCTGAGAGCTTCTAGCAATGAAACTACAGCGATCTTGCTGTGAGAGAATTGTCCTCAATGTGGCGTCCACCTGAGTGCAACTGAGTCTTTGAGTTGTCTGGTTTTGCTTTAGGATCTCCTTCAATGCACACAAATTCTTGAGGCAAAAGTCAGGAAGTAAGATGAATTTTTTGAAGCATAAATAAAGCGGTGAGGCATTTAGGCGTTTGTGTGGTATGTGTTCTCCACCCCTAGTTAGTCATGGCTGTGGAAGGACCTCCTTGCCAAATACTTGATTCGTAGCTATGCTGTGTAAATTGTGTTATCGTGTAATAGTATGAGGCAGAATGTAAATTCTGGGTGAAGGTCTCTCCTAAAGGCTGGGTCTAACGTGGTAACAGATACAGATCTAGAACTGTTACCCTGCAGCTCAGCATCTTGGTGTTTATTTTGACTCAGGTAGAAATCATCTGTATTTTTCACTAGCAAGAGACATGCATAGACTGCCCTACCTCTTTCCTGGGACTGTAGCTTTATAAATTGATTTTTTTTTTCCTTTAAACTACATGTGGATTCTTTTCATTTATCCTTTCATGTGCCCCATCAATGAAGCACGTAGGAAGATAAAAGTATTAATTACCTTCAACTACTAAGACTGAGAATAAATAGGTTTTCATATTGCTAGTTTCATACTGTACTATAATTAACAGCGTCCAAGAGTGCAGAACTTGAAACAGATTAGAAAAGAAACCTCAGTGCTGTTCAGCTTTTACCTTCAGCCCTGCAGCTTTCCAAAAAGTATACAGTGGATTTTCAGTCTAGTGGATATTTCTTAGCTGGCAACAGATAAAAGCCTTCAGTTTCCTGGGAGAGAACCAGAGCATAGAAAAAGCTGGTTGCATAGCCACTAGTGGAATCCCTTTAATACTGGCTAGGTGATCTTGAGAATATTTAAAATAACAGTAAGGAGAATCTCATTTCAACAAGACAGAGTTCATTCTTGATAAAGGGCTTTCCAGAAACTAGCTCTTTGTAACTATAGAAACACTTAAATTTTCTAATCTTTGATGGAGAATGAGAACAGATTTTGCTGAGTTCTCAGTAAATCCCAGAGCTGATAGTGAATGCTTAACACATTGAATGTAGTAGGAAAGAGGCTCTTTGGAACTTGCTTCCAGTAAAACATTCTCTAAATCAGAGTAATATCCTTACGAAGCTGCTTAATAATGAAAAAGGTGGTCAGAGGAATGTAGTGGTGGATGTCCTTGGAGTTGAGAGAAAAAGGCTGAAGCAATGTAAATTAATTTTCTGAATCTTTCAGCAAATTATTATCTCTGTTCACAGCCCCATTTTATGAAATTGGAATCAAACCCAACTGTACTTCTTCTGCACTTAAAGAAGAATACAAAACTGTTGGTAAAACTAAACAGCAGCAGCAACAATACTTACTGCTATGGAGACAGCTAAAATCTGTATAATACGAGGAAGATGAAAGGCTACTTTAAGTCTATAACTTTAAAGATAAGTGTGCAAGTCACTAAGAAAGTGAGCACCCTGCTTAAGTTTGAACAGAATTTGATATGGAGCCAAATTCAGGTGGAAGGGCTCCATCCTGAACTAGTTCTTCAATTCTCATAGAAAACTTCTTGTTTTTCCTTTAGCTGTTGTTAAATGGGAAGGACTTCCTTGAAGGTGCTTTTGTTGTAAGGAGATCTTTATTTGGAAGACTCCCTCCTGTAGGTAACATGCTTCAGAATGTTTGTGAAGGAATTTAGGGAGCAAAACAGAGTTTAAAAAATTCCAATGTGTGCTAGGTCATATCATGCTGAATTAAATGATGAGTAACAAAGCACAAGGTGTTCAGAGTGGCTGTTCCTAAATAGTATATTCAATGCCAGGCTTTACAAACAGCTTCCTATTCTTCGTGTTGCTGATTTTGTAGATCTTGTCACTGAAAAAGGAAGAGCTGGAGAAAATCTGCATATGTAATCCAACCTGCATAGTTTAATTGCAGCCACCTCAAGCACCTCTGTGAAAGCTGTAGTTTTTACATGGGTAAGGCCCCTGCCATTAGTGAATGCCACTGGTCCAATGCAAAACTTAGTTTGCAAGCAATATTGCTTGAGAACAATGATTCCTCTCTCCACTACTGCACCAAAGAGAGAATGTAACGTGAATGTAGTTTCTTACAATTTCTCAAGGAGCTGCATGGTTAGTCAGATACACAGTGATTCTTTTAAGATGACTTAGCTTTAATAGCATTATTTAGGAGATATGTGGCTAAATATCCATGCAGGTATTGGAAAACATGGTAGTTGGATTGTAACAAGCCATGGTGACCCCAATAAGCACTTTAAGCCCAGTAACTCAGTGCTGTTAGGGGAAACTTAAGCAGTGGTGCAAAGCCTGAAATTTGTAAGATTATTTTTCACTGATGCAGGAAGAACCTTTCTTTCATGAGAAAGAGACACTTCTATTTTTCAGGTGTACACAGCAGGATTTTTGATATTACTTTTACAGCTGCAAGTTAACTTTAGTTTATTTTTTTCTTTTTAACTTCTTATTGGGTCAGATAAAAAAATTTCTCCCAGGTTTGACCTGAGATTTCTCCCCATGCTGTAATTTCAATTGTCATTCCATGCTGCTGACTTAACACTTATGCTTTTTCAGCTGAATAAGGTATCTTGCAATTGTCATGACTGTTGTCTATTGTTAATTAAATGCCATAAGCACATCTGTCTCTGAGAGAAGGAGGCTACAGTTTCAGTTAATGGTTATTATATAGGGTGAGTATCAAGGAGAGTGTGCTCATCTCTCTTTTCCAGGATCACACAGGTGCAGGGATGTGCCTCTTGCTCGAACTACAGAAACAAAGATTGATACCAACCGAGATGGATAACGCAGCACCCTTAAGTCAGTGCTGACTCTCGGTGAGAGATTGAGGCTGGCACTGCTCTCTGCAGGTGTCTAATATGTATCTCTCTAAGCCCGTCAGTCCCCCAGACAGTCTCTGAGGTCAGGGGAGACTGACTCTAGTGCAAGGCAGTGCAGCTGTGCTGCTTCCAGTTCTGCTGCCTGGGATGTGGGCGAGAGAAACCCTAAACTGGTGTCTGCCTGGTGCCTTCTACCATGTTATTTTTTCTCTTGGAAATGCCTTACTTGATACATTGTATGATTTCATTTGTGGACTTTTTCCCTTTCGTTTTTCAGGCTGAGGTAACAGCCCTCTGGAAGAGCTGGAAAACACACAAGTAAGTTTTTCGTTTTTTGGGGGTTTTTTTCTTCCTCCTCTGAGTCATCTTTTGGAAGACCATGTCATTTGCCACTCTGTCTAGAGAGCTCTGACTGACTTCCTAACACTGAAATTTAAATTGTTTAAGATCAGGTGGTGAGTTTTTCAGAATCTTGGAAGAATTTCAAGTCATTTTTCAGGTTTCACGGCAGACAAACTTGAAGCAAAAGTGCTTTCAAACAGTCTTTGCTTTTTGTTGGCATCCATACAAAAGCCTTGAGATTTTGGGTGGGAATTTAGAGAAACATGTATTTCAGATTTTTTAAAATTAGAATTTGTATAACTAGAAGCAGAAGAATGGCAGAGTCTATTTTTAATTGACCTTAATATCGTGTTTTGGCCAGCATCTGCTCGGTTACCTGATTGCAGGTGATCTGGATTTGTTCTGTACCTTCAGCAGGGCAAGTGAGCACAGAGCTTGCACAGATTAACCCGTGCAGGCACCTGCGCAGCTTTCCATCCATCAATGTGTAAGAGATTTAGCTTTTTACAAAGTGTGTATTAGTTCTTGTCTGAAACTTCCTTCTGGCAGATGTTCTGCTCCCAACGTACTTTTTTCTGCCCCTCTCGCCCCCCCTCTCC
>NW_008240228.1:4463464-4477748 GCF_000691975.1 Corvus brachyrhynchos
CCCCCCAAAAAAAAAAAAATCTCTCCATGGTTTTCATAAAAAGTAATGAACAAAGGATGTGATCGTTGTCTGCGGGGAACTGAATACAATACTTGGCGTCCAGTGTTGGTTTTCCTGGGGAAAAATACGAGCTACTACTCCCTCTCCTGGCCTCATAGGGGAAATATGTGGAATTGTCAAAAGGGGGCATTCTTGCTTTTTCAGACAAATGAAAAATAAGTCATAAAATAAGTGTATAGTTAGACTGTCATTTAGGTAGAGTAGAAATTGCTCCAGCTGAAAGTCTTTAGTCAAAGCAAATATAACAGATGGAATATTAAATATCAGAAGTGATTTGCAGACTAATTTAATCCCTTACTTTGTGGATAGAGGTTTTATCTATTTCACCTAAGGTTTACCCAAAGCTTTTGTTAATTGATGAAAATGCCCACTGCAGTTACACATGCACTGTCTGTGTCTAAAAATATATCTCCCCTCCCATTGTCATTTAACTCTCAGAGGATAATTCTCTGTATCTGTGAAAATACAAATCTGACAAAGTCCTGCAGGCCTGTATAAGGATTTTCTACAACTGATTTTGATCTGGTATGTGTAGAGTTGCCAAGTAGTAGTTGAACAAACTGTGTATTCTTCTAAAAATCTCTTGAAAGGGCAAATCCTTATGTATAACCAATCTGGAGGTAGCTCTGGAAACTGAGAAGGTACTGATGCCCTGGGTAGTCCAAAACTGACTGCAAATAGAAAGTGATTTTGGTCTTAAGCTTCTGTGTTAAGAGATGTCATCAAAGATATTTACTTCTAAGTTTGCCTGAGCATTTATGGATTAAACCTTTTAACAAACAGGTTCAAACTGGTGCTGATAATTCCTGTTTATAACCAAATTTTACTCTGCTCTTAGGTATTTCTAGGGGTTTTATTTGCTCTAATGTTATGGTCCTTATGATTAGTAGAGTCTTCATATACATGGTAATTAATATGCTGTAGCTTTAATATTCTGAATCAACTAGGGCAAAGCAAACATATGACCTGCAATAAAAAAGAGTCACATCTGAAGATGTTTTTTTTCCTCTTGCCTAAGAAATAATTTTCTTTGTAATTCAGTTTATCTAGCTAATGCAAATAAAAATTATTTCTGCCCTAAGATTATAGAATATTATAGTCACTGTATTTTAAAAAGATGCTACTTTTCCACCAAGATGCTGTTTTTTGCACCTCAGCATCTAATTTAAGTGTAGTGGAATGTTAGGGCTGGGATAAAGATTTTTCTCATGCTAAGAGGTATAATCAGAAAACACCAGCACAACAAGAAGGTTAAAAGCACATAGCTGTAGAGAGGGCCATAAAATAGTTTCGTTTTAAAACAAACAGAAAATTTCAGTGATCTTTCTGTACTACCCTTCACCTCCTGTAGTCACTTATACTTGAGGGAAGTGGGTGCAAGGCACTACCAGATACTCCTCACTCAGGTTTATAAGCAACCACTAAGCTGCAGAGGAGCAGGCAGTGCTTACACTGACAGTTTTTTCCTGGTAATGGAAGAAAAGCGCTGGTCCCAAGCACTTGATTCTGAGCTCCTCGTAGCCCTGCTTAGCCAGGGTGGGAGGTTAATTTGGAGTTAACTGCGCCAAATACTCCAGTTTGTTACGCTTTAAACTGCTAATGTAGACGTCCCCTTACAGGGACCTGGGTATTCGAAAAAGATTAAGTTGAAATGAGCTGGAGGTACAGAACAAAGTGCTGACAGAAAAGCAGTTGTAGGTATAAGGAAGAAATCTAAGTGTAATCTGCACTCATCATCAAATCAAAAATAAAACAAGAGCAAAGAATTAATCCACTATGCATGACAACAAAATAAAAAGGTTCAAAGGTGAACAGAAAACAGGCAAGATGGTCAGTCTGCTCCTTGATTAAGTGACTGAATATGTTTTTTGGGCTTGTGCCTGCAAAGATATTCTTCCCCTACATGTCCTGTGACCAGTGTTAGGATTGCTCTGTGTGTGTGTGTGTATAACTCTTCAAGTTCATCCTGTTTTGTACTACTTTGCACCAAGTGCAGCTCCTGAGGGTCAACTGCAGCGGGATGTAAAAATGCAGATTGCCAGTCTGATTTGGCTGAGATAATGCCCAGGTGTGTGCTTTGAGCATGGTTTTACTCTACTGCAAGTTAGTAGGTCTCCTAAGATAAATGATAGGTTATTACCATGATTTTTTTATTAGGAATCCATTATTAGTGTCCTTGTGGAAGACAAAATGCTGTGGTTTTGTTTAGTGGTGTGTTTGTGCAGGTGTGAGGGAGTGTAAGATATGTAGCTATTAAAAACCCTCCAACAACCAAACAAAAACCAACTATAAATGATCTTCATGTGCCATGAAGTAGAAATCAGGTGGTAGATTACTTGTAAGCTACCCCAAAAATGTGTTTGTGAGAATAAATGAAAGTATTCTCAAACAAAAGACTTGCTATTGCAAGTCAAACCTGATTTCAAGATGCGGAAGAGGAGGGAAGGAGCTTGCAGTGACTGTAGGGAGGTATCAAGTAAAGAAGGCCACAAGCTATGAGGGTAAAGGGCTGTACAAACAGCCAGGAATAATCATTTGTGGAATAGCATGGAGGAAATTCTTCAACCTGGAGTTCTGCTAGCAATGATAAATTCAAGCAATCAAAGTTATTTTGATAATACTATTATTACACAATGAAGTATTTTATATTCTTCCTAACATTCTTCAATTTGCTGGGGAAGAAAAACTCAATGAAACAAAACTCCAGCAGAAACCTGGTGATCAGGAAAATTATCTGAAAGTTCTGCTAGTTCACAGCATTAAGAAGGATGTAACAGCAATGGGGTGTTGCATAAATGCAGGGATTGAAATTCTCCAGAGGAACAAACTTGGGTGAACATGAAATAAATAATCAAAGGACTTTCTACTGCACCAGCCTGACCACTAAAATGGTTCAGTTAGAGGCCAAGCCTGCCCAGCTCATGTTCAAAAAAATGAATTTGAGAGAACTTGGTGTTGCACGTGACCAGTCCTTTAACTGACTGCAGAGTGAGGCTGTGTCAGGATGACAATTGTTCTTGTGTTATGTCAACACCGGGCTCTGGCTAACCCACAAGAGGGACACAATTATGATTCCTCTAATAATATTAATGAGTTCTGTGTCTGTCCAGCTCTAAAGGAGACTGAATACCCACCACTCCAACGCTTTCCTGTTTTAACTTGAGCCGGTGGTGAACTGGTTAAGGCACTTTTCAGCTTGTGGTAATTTTGTTCCAAAAGAAGTGTCAGATCCATTGTTCTTACTGCCTCTTAATACGTCTTTGGAATACAAGGGTTAACTTTTCTCAGCAGTGCGATGGACTTCAGTTTAAGTAAGAATCAGCATGAGAGGTTTCAATACTAAATTAGAACTTGATTCTGTACAGAGTTCAAATTTGGTATCAAAAGTGTCAAGATTTGCATGATAATTTGGCTGTGAATTTCTGCATGGGCGGCTGGACATCCTTCATTTGAAACCATGGTTCTGTAGACTTTGATTTCATTTAAAGGGGAAGGAAAAACCCAAAATCCTTGAGAGGGTAATCCAGGGAGCCCTGAAACCAGTCTTTGAACTTGTCCCTGCAATGAACGTAGTGCAAAACTGTGAAGGCAAAACTTTATTAGGAGAACTGAGAAATTAAGTGGATTTGTTCTTCAAACTCCCCCACAGAAACTGCTCCATTGGTTTCACAAGAAGATGAATGTTAGTGAAAATTCCGTGATCAAGCATCTACTCAAAGGTAAGAGCAAAACCCCAATGGATTCTTGGCATTTGGGAAAATGTGAAGCGAATTCTGGAACTCCTGGCTTAGCTTTGTCTTCAAATATTGTATTAAGAAACCAAGCAGGGGAGTGCTTTTGGAGCTAGTGCTGGGTGGGAAGAAAAGGTAAGTCAGAGCAGAATGATAAATAATGTGTTTTTCCCTGAGAGGAGAGGTGTTGTCTTGTTCCTGACACACTGTCAAGAAGATGTTTTACTGATTTGACTCTCTGTGTTGAAGAACACACAACAGTTACTTAGTAAGTGGTTTTATAGGGGATCTCACCCATGTTACAATAAATGGAGCTCAAAGATAACATGTCTTTTATGCTCTTACGCTTTTTGGATGATAACTGTGAAAAATTACCTAGGGAAGGTTAGCAAGCTGTACCTGTGGCCATTTTCTCATGACCCCTGAGTGATAAAGTTTACTATCTTGGATCATGATGTGTTGTCAAATGACAGGTTTACCTGTCTGGCCAACGAAAAGTAATTGAGGAGTGTTACGGTTTTACAATCCAGGTTTCACCATATTTGTAGCTTTTTGAGCTGTTAGACCTGAACAAAATAGGTCAATGTTGACAGAATAAGGTTGGCTCCCACTTTTCTTCAGATTTTGACTTCTTTGTGTGCACCTCATACCTGAAAGCTTCATATAGGAAGCATGTAGTTTTCTGGAGGTATTGCTTTTGTAATGTCACTTTCAGCTCGAGTTAGGATTTTTTTGGTGTTACGGTGCAGTATTTTTTTGGTTGCTGTTCTAAAATCTGTATCTGGAATCCCAGATCTGCATGAATTTGAAATGGTAATTTCAGAGGCTACTGTAAGTGGGGAATTGGGTAATCCCTACCAGCTGGAACTACTTAATAGTAGAAGCTTTGCTGACCTGAGGTTAGCTGTCCACAAGCCATTTCTTTTTGTAAGTATGGGGCCAAGATATGGAGCAGCAAAATTGCCTCTCTTGCTCTATTTCTCACACCCTCCCCTGCAGTAGTGGTTTCATCTGTTGCACCCACATTGTGTCCTGAAAGATATTAGTAATTGGAAAAAAAACAAAACGAAAGCCCCCAAACAGATGTGTTTTGTATGGTGGTTTGTTTTTTTATTTTTTTAAATACTGTTCAGTCTTGGGACAGAAGTATCTGTGTAAACAGATCCTTATGGCTGAGATTTTCTGTAGCTGTTCAATACCTGCTGACTCTGGGACTATTTTTAGACGCTATATACATTAAACATTACTATTTTTAGGTAGCTATCTCAAGTACCTTCTCCTGCATGAAATGTTTTGTCTTGCCACTTTGAGTTTGTCTAAGTCAAATAATAAAAAAGGAAAGTATAAAATCGGGGTGCTTTACATCGGTTACACTTTTCCAGGTAAGCTATATCTAGAAAAAGGAAACATTAAAGAAAAAAGGCTGTTTTGGTGACAAATGACTTAATTAACTTCTGTGGGGAAAGAGCCTTCATGTGGGTATCATTTGGTGTTTGGTGCCACTGGTGATGCCCTGTTTCAGGGACACAGCTTGGTAAATAGATTTCACTGTAATCTCAGAATAACAAAAACACTGGAAATCCTGAACTTCTGTGTACTGGAGAAAACAGATCTCTATTTGTGCTACAGTAGAAAGATAGTTCATGATCCAGATATGAAGGGTGGAAAAAATCTTTTCTTTGAGGTGTTGGAGGTACTGAAGGACCCCAAGATGAAAATGTTTTTCAGGTTAGATGAGGTGTAATGGTGGTAGCACAGCTGAGATGAGACTGGTGCTCAGTGTACATAAAACAGTAGAAAAGGTGTTAAATGAGCTGGAAAAATTAGGAATGATGGTAGCAGTGTGGTGACCAAATGCTCTTCCTTTCCATGAAGTGCCTGAACTCCTTGGTATGGACTCTGTGCACATATGTTAAAGGTAAATGGAGCAATTAGGATATCACAGGAATTATGAACCAAAATTCCAAAGTAAATGAAGTGTTTAAATATACTCAAGGAATGAAAATATTGTTATATTAGCACTGGTCTTCAGCTGACCACATACTAGATTGAAGCAGCTTTGTAAAGGAAAACACTTGTGGGAGAAAAGTATGTAATCAACAAAGTTTAAGCTTATACCTTGATTGAATGTTTTAGTGGGAAATAAATGAAAGGCAGATTTTTTTTGAAGAAAAATCTTTTGCTGCGTTAGGGAAATACTTTTTTTTTTCCCCACTTATGTTTGATATTAAGAAATGGTTTTTACAGGATACTAAGGTACACATTTTCCCAGCCTGCAGTTATCATGGATTTTCTTAAATTAAAAAATCCCACAACCAAACAACAAAAAAATCCCAACTTGAAGCAACTCTGAGGGATTTGCTAGCTTATTATTTTGCCCTGAGGCGGGATCAATTTTACCTGTTATTCAAGACAGAAGTTTGTCTGGCTTCCCTTTAAAGCCATTATAATAAAGACTGAGTCTTCCTGCTTTCCTCTGTTCATGCTTGATTATCTTTACCTGGTATTTTGTCTTATCTGTGTAGAATAAGTAGTGAGTTTTTGCAGCAGCTTTTTGCACAGTGGAAGGCTGCTACAGTGTCTCCTCAAATGGGCTTTGTTACACCAAACAAATTCCCTAAGGGCAGTCAAATATAGCACAAATAGAAAAATACAATGTAGGAAAGATAAGGATGACACTTGATGCCAAACCCAAATGCCAAGTGTAGAAACACTCACCCTGTTTGCTTCTTGATGCAAGAGTTTTTCCTTCTAAATATCGCCTCGAAGGACAGAAACTGTTTTGTGGCTTTGCAATTCTGCCTCTATAGTTAGAGGGTTCAGCTTCTCCACAATGTGGGGACTTTTTCCCAGTTTGTAGCAAGTGGCTCTTTGCTGTGGTCTGCATTGGACAGGGCACAATCCTATGTGCATTCCACTTCCACATTCTGGAGGGGAGGGATTAGATAAGTTGTTTCATGAGCTACTCTGTCAAATAGCCTGAGAGACACCTTGCCTCCCATAAGACTTCCACATCTGAATCTCATCTATCAAACAAAAGTCTGATATTTTCTAGGATGCCACAATTTGTGGAAATGAATGAGCTTAATTAAGCTCATGGGAAGCTCTCACAAATGGCTAGAGATAAATATCAAATGGGGTCAATACACTGTCATGAGACTTTTGGCTTGTTACTGGATGTTCCCATCCCTTTGGGATGGCCTAGAGGGCAAGGACTTCTGAGAAGATTGGGGTCGGCCATGATTAAAGCTATATTTAGAAACTTTTTTAATTGCATAGACTTCAGGCACATTAGAGCTGGCTGATTTTTTTTTTTTTTTTTTTTTTTATGGAACAGTTTTCTGTTAGAAAATGCAGTTTAGTGGAAATTGGAGTGTTCCATAGGACTGTGTCAATCTGATCGTAGCTTTTGACAGAAAGGGAAAATTAACTCAATTTGTCAGTGCTTTAGTAATATGAGTGTGTCATTTGGACAATGTGTGCCTTATTGAACTATTTGACATGTTTCATGTTGGAGCTCAAAGCAGAATTAGAGTAATTGTACTCTTACCAAGATACCAGTTTGCATATATGATAACTATTATCTGCTACACAATAATTTGTTGATGATAAATTGTATTAAAGTGGAACATGTGGGTAGACACACAACTTTTACTGAGTGTCACTACCACAGAATGTCATTTATTATTTTATTCTAATAAAATAAAAATTAGGTTCTAGATTAGATTCTAATAAAAATTAGAAATGCTGGAATTTCTTGGAAAACAGAAGTTGTCATCAGCTTCAGGAAGAGTTGGCAGAATAAAAAAACCAAATCCTGATGTAAATCAAATCTATTGATGATAAAGATTTTGACCAGTCCTGTGAAGTCTCCAATGTAAGTGGTGGCCTCAGATTTTTCTACAGGAAACGTAAAACATTGGAAAGTACTCACTGGCCATAAAGTGTGACCAGCACAGTAAGAATAAGAGATCTGGGAAAAAATACTGTAGGAACACAAATAATATAAAATAATGTGGAAAGCCAGCCTCAGGGAGAACATGGCCTGCAGTTCCTGATGGATGGCTGGAAATCAGGAGCATTGAGACACAGAGAAATAACCATAAGAAAAAGCAGTATGAGTATTCTGGGTGTACCCAAACATTTTTTGTACAGATAAACACCACCAAGAAATTCCTTTTGAGCAAATTGAGCTCTTGTACTTTGCAAGGGACACGATTAGGCAAGTTGTAAAAGGACATGGGAAAAATGTTTGTTGGGGTGATGGGATCAGCTCCTGGATTTCTGTTGCAGCTTGCTGGCTACAACAGTGGGTCGATTGGCAACACATTCATTTGCACTTCTTTGCTGGGGAGAGGAAGGTGTTTGCAGCCTGTCAATTTGGAGCTTACTTTAAAGGCTAGGTGAACTGCTTAAGACTAAAAATCTGAGGACCAGTTCATGATTATAGTGTTAGGAAACAAAAGTGGAAAAACATAACACAAGGTCTGAGGGTATCTTGCGCTACTCTCTAGTTTTAGCTTGTACTTGGCATTTCCCCTTTGGTGTTTGTTACAACCAGTGAAGGATCTCCTTGCTAGGGCTGTTTCTCGAGAAGAATTTGACATCTAGGTTTGATTCTTGATTGAATTGGGTGCCTGCTTTTGAATTTGCACAGTGGGTTATAATACTGGACATTTGTGGTCTTGCTTCTAGCAGTTTGGTATAGGGAGTGTGCTGATGTGATATACCAGGGATGGTTTGGATCACAAAAGGATCACAGTGTCTGCACAGGTGAAGTACAGAGAACCCTGCAGAGTGGATGTTTCCGCTTTCATCCTTGCAGAGACTCAGCTCAAATTTAGTTCCATATTTTGTAAACTTCCTATTGGAAGTGTTATTTTTAGCACTATGGCATATTTTTGTTTCCCTTTCTCAGCAGCATGACTGTGTTGCATTCATGGCTTGAGCACTTCAGGTAACTTGCCAGCACTGACTAATGCCATCAAGCATAGCTTGTGCCTCCAGAATCCCAACACCTCTCTAGATGACACAGAACCATACACTGGACCCACAAGTTAAAATTCTTAAGTGGAACTGTTGACGAAGGAAAAATTTTTTATTACATGAGCATACAGGAGGGAATTTTTTTTCTTGGTTTATTTTTCACATTAAAAAAACCACAGGAAAATAATATGATACAACTTAATATATGCTGCTGTGTCCCATCTTGGGGGATGAGTATGTCATTCCATATGCTGTAGCTAAACATAAATGAACTGTTATTAATGATTGCCATAATGTTTTCTAGCAGTTAGCTGGCTGTGATTCTAGGAATTTTTTTCCACTGTGTTTTGAAGGGTTAGGTTATTTAAACTTACTATCAAATAGAATCAGATCAAAGTGAGCTAATTTTTCTTAAACACTAATCATTTTAAGGCTATTGAACTAAATATAGAGTCAGTTCATTAAATCATTAAAACAGCCTGCAATAATGCTCACAAAGTCATTATAGTGCTATTCCCCAGCCAGAGAGGTGGTGTTGCCTTAAGCACAGTTTAATCAAATTAGATGGTGGGTTATGTCCTGGGGTTTCTCCTATTGATATTCATTAAAAATACAAGATTTATCACTAATCTCTGTAAGGTATATCCTACTCCTCCAAATGAATTTTGTAAATGTCAGGGGGAAGAAAACAGAATAGTTTATTGTTATAAGAATTTAAGTGTGGTGTGATCACATTTACATTTGTATAATATGTAATTTAGTAATAGATGATAATTTTAATGTGCCTTTAAAATTTTTGTCCTTAGTTAAAAAGTTAACAAAAATGGAAAACCCCCAGGAATAGCCACATTATATTTTAGTGCTGTATGAGCATATGAATTAACTTTTGAACTAATTATTCTGTAGATTGTCATATAGTTTCTCTTATAGATTGTCTGTAAAAGTTCACTGTTTAATTTCATGTACTCCTTTTGGTACCATTTTCCATTTTTTCCTTTTATTTGGAACACTTCAGCGTAGTAACTCCTCTGTCCTTTCCTCTTCACTCTGTTAATTTTAAGGCTTGCCTTGTTTTAAAAGGCAAGGAAACATTGATGAGAAGACCACACAGAAACATTCCCCTCTGTGCTGTCACTGCTACTCCTTTTAAGTGAAAATTTCTTCATTAATATAATAATTTTTAATCTTGTAACACTCCAAAAATGAGGTAGAATGATTATGTCACCTAACACCCAAACATGCAGCTGGTTAATGGTGCTGTGAGGCTCTACCACACTTCAGACAGGATGAAACACATTGATTAGTGGTTATTTGGAATCAGTACAGTCTTAATTCTTCAAACTGGAATTTGCCTGAATTATCCCAACTCTGAAGTGCCCTGAGAATTTCCATCATTTTTGTATTGCTGTTACTTGTGAATCTTTGATACCACTGGGAAGCCCAGCTGAATATTCCCAGTGATACCTCTTGTTTTGAGAATTTCTTGGTGTTGTGTTGTCACTTCTGTCCAGGGAAGAGCCACATGCTGAACTTGGTTATGGTCCTGCAGTGCTTTCCCTGGGTCAGGGTTTTAAAAGAATAGATTTAAGATTTCTGGGAGAAATGGATCAGGTTCTCAGTGCTGTGAAAATCTTCTGTCAAAGCTCAGAGTTCACCCAACACTGCTTAGCTCATGGCTTTGCTATGTGGACACAGAGTAGTAGGAAACTATTTACTTTATTGTTGGGTATTAATCATGTTACCACAGAATTGCCCCTTAATTGAGACTGGCCTGAACTAAAACATAAGTTGCTGTAATTACTGAGGTGGTTTTATAATTGCTGAGAAGTTCATATAACAACACTTGCAGTAGGAACTTCAGATGTGGTTTTAAAACCCTGTCCCGCTTGAATTTGTCAGCTGAAATAGCTAAAAGCTACTGTCAATTACGCTGAGGTAGATCTGAACAGATTGCTGCTGTCAGGGGCTCTGCTGTTGATTTACACTGGCACATCTGAAAGAGGAGCTTGGTTCTATACCTTTTAGAAATTGGAAATGTTCTTCCAGGTAGATAATTACTCTGCTGGACACTTGAATACCAGTGGCTTTGGATTTTCTTGGCTGTGGCTAAATGTAATTGTGATTCTAGACCAGTTGAAGCCTCTCTAGTTGGTGCTGTTGAAGTTCCCCCCTGCCCCCGGTACACTGCCCAGGAGCTTGTCTCATGCTAACATAAGTAGGTTCAAGAACCTAAACCTGCAGAAAAGCTTTCATATTGGCAGCTGAACTCATCCTAGGACGTCTTACTGTGGGATTTGACAATTGCCAGTTCTAGGTGCAGGAGGAGGTCAGGGATGTACAACATCGTGGGGAGAAAGGCAAGGCAGGAGCAGTGCTGAGAGGAGCTGGAAAGGGTATAGAGCTGTACTCTGAGTTAAAGAACAGTAGTGCTTTTGCTCATGATCTTATTTCCAACCATGTGTGGGTTTTTTGTTTGTCTGGGGTTTTTTTCATACTGAAGTTCAGTGAGTTTTCTGAAAATAGAGCTTTCATTCTACACTTTCTAGCTCTCATTTTGTAAAGGAAAGCTTGAAAAATCCGTCCTAAACATAATGAGGCTTCAATGACTTAAGGCTTGAAGTGCTCAAGAGGTACAGTTCAAGTAGAAAAGATACCCTCTTCTCTTAACTGGCTGCTCTTACCATGGTTTATAACCAAACCCCTGACATTTTTGGGATGTGAGTTGTGGTTGTTGGATTTTTTTCGGTGTCCTGGGCTGGCTGAGTGGAGTAAAGGGAGCAGCCTCAGAGGTGGCTGAGTGGCACAAAAGCCTTGTCTGGGTGTCGGAGCTGCTCGTGCAGGGTGCAGTGTGTCTGCACGCAACCCCAGTGGAGCTGTCGTGTGGGTCTGGCAATCAGCCCACGAGCCCTAATCCTGCAAATGTACATCACACACTTCGTTTTATACTCGTGAGAAGCCCAGCCTAAATGAAATCCTATTAAATTGTGGGTCTAGAGCTAATTAAACATCTGCCTTTCAGTGATTTTTTTTTTGTGTGAGATTACATATAATGTATAGGTAAGTACACACGTATAGGATTCTTTCTATCAATTTTTTAAAAGGCAATATAGTAAATATTTGTTGTTTTCCTGTAACAAGTCCTCATAATAAAGTGGTGATGAATGACACCATCTACTTTACCTGTTTTTACTTTTGTTTCAAAACTTTCCAAAGCAAAGTGTGAGGTACAATAAGGCAGCTGGCTATCATCCATAGGCTCTTCAGCTCCAAAGCCTTTAAGGTGAGATGTGAACAAGACTGTGCCTTAATTATTGGCAGCAACTAGCTTGGCTTTTCAAAGTAATAAATGGGGGTCCTTACAAAGTCTCTTCTTAAGTAGCTAAATGCATAATCCACCCAGGATATTGTTTTAAAATTAATTTCATCTTCAGTAATTTGATCAGAGAAAGAATTGTATTGGTCATTTCTCTTGTGTAAGAACTGTGTCGCACCTTGGGGCAAGGAACATTTATTTTCATGATTAATACCTGTGAGTTTCATGGCCTAATGAGAAACCCCTAGATGTATTTGAAATGAAATTGCCTTTTTTTTTTTTCTTTGACCCTTTGTTCAATTCATGTAAACACTTTGACTACTGTCCCTCTCCTTGTGGATCCGAAGATCCTGTATCACCCACGTTACATTTGTTTGTAGATGCAGTTGCAATATTAAGGTATGGGAGTTCCAAAACAAGTCATTTTAAGTGGACACCTGTATACATTTGTGTAGCTTACTACATTTCTCAAAGATGAATAGCCCTGGAATTGTGAAAGTGAAAGTTAATGGAATATTTTGCCCTACTTTCCCTGGCACCTATCCAACCTGACCAAGAAATCTAGTGCTGGGTTTTGTGTTGCTATTAAGTCTATCAGTCTCTTCACTGCAACCTCCTATTTGTTGAAGTCCAGTCCAAAATGTATATGTACCTGAAAAAAACCCCACGTAGTATATTCCTACCTGTACTGTTTCCATCTCATGTAACAGCTTGACTTGGAAGTATTTTGAAGGGATTTTAAACATCCCAGTCTTCCATCTGCCCCAGTGTAAAGGCAGCATTAGTCCTTGATGATCTCACTGCAGTGTCATCTTGCCTTTCTCTAATGTCAGCTCTTGCTATAGCTTGCCTGCATTAAATTGAAGATCTTTGGTGTGAAGGGTATGTCTTAATTCCCCAAATCCTTTATACCCTTATGGCTTTGAATGAATGCTAAAACTTTCAGACTTTATTTGCTGGTATGTTTTTGCACTTGTTTTACTCTGGTTCTCCTGCTCCTTCAAAATCATTATTTGTAAGTGCATCTTGTTCTGTGAGGACCCAAAGAAATTAAAGGAATGCCTTGCAGTGGGCTTGGGGGGGGGAAGGACTTTGAGCCCTCATGATAGGAAGGAAAATACTGAAGGATAGACTTACCTCTTAGAGCTACTGGTGTCATTAAATCCTTACCCAAGGTGTCCAGGAGCTTAGGGTAGCCAGAACTCCACTGTGTAAGGCAATTAAAATGACTGATGTCTTGATAAAAAGGCAACATGTTGTTGATATTTTGTCTGTTTGGTGTTGTATAGGCATGGTTTAAATGCTGCATTTGTGTTTCTGTCTTAACATCTGTGGTGGTGAATGTCAACTTCAAAAATAAGAAGCAATTGTGCCTGTTGAGTCGGGGTGCCCTGAGAAAGGCTTGGAGTAGCTGGCTGTGGCCCACCTCATTCAGGTCTCCTGGGCATTAGTGTGATAGTCTGCTTGCAACACTGGTAATGCCCAGCTGCTGAGCTGTTTTGTGCCAGAACATACAGGAACAGCTCTGTGGGGAGCCAATTCAAAATCTGCTGGTCGGAACACCGGAGAGCAGCCTTGGATGGGACTACATGGGCTGGTTCAGTGCTCTGTAGAAAGAGTTTGAGCTAACTTGGAGTACGTCATGCAGCCATCAGAAGATGACCTGTGCTGGCTCCTCAGCTGACAGGTGCTGGGTGAGAAGCAGCATGTGACAATGCAGCTGTACTTTCACCTCAGATAGTGGCATCTTTGGGCTGAGGTTGTTTGGCCAGTGCCATTAACTGCAAGATGCTGAGCTTTGTTTAACAAAACAAATGTTACCTTAAAACATAATTGAGCTAAATCAATAGCTGTGCTGCTCTGAATGCAGTGCTGGTGGAGCCAGTGCCCCTGGTTTTCATTTGAGATGCTGCTGGTAAAATTAATTTCAAGGATTAATCCTTCCCTGTGCAGAAGATGAAGCACTTTCGTTGTTTATACTTACTGTGTCCCAAAAGAAGGATAGAGCAACCAAGAGAAGCAGAAGCTTTATTTTACCAGAGAAGAGGAAGTAATTCTGGGAGGGTCTCTGAGGACTTTTGCCATTAGGTCAAGACCCAAGATTGGAAGCTCAGGGTGCAGGGTGGAGTTCCCGTCTTGTCTCAGCATATGAAACCTGCTTCTTGTGACCTGTCACGTAAGCATGGTCTGTTAG
>NW_008240228.1:4477809-4494531 GCF_000691975.1 Corvus brachyrhynchos
CTCTTTCCCCTGAAAAACGTTTCTGCAAATAGAATAAACCATCCTTTCATGTTGGTGCAAAAAGTGTAAGTATTTAACAAACTTACATATAGTTTAGTTAACAACTTGTGTGGTAGATTTGCCATCCACCCCCTAAAATAAAGACTGATGTTTCCATTAATTACATGATGATTACTTTCCAGCAGGATAAATCAGCCCCTGCTGAGCTCCAGGCTGCCACAGCTAGTCTGGTACCTATGCCTGAATTCAATACTTTAAAGCTGACTTCAATATTTCTTTCACAAGTAGTACCTGTCTGAAGGCTCCTAGACATAACCACAGACATCTGTAACGTCAGGCGAATCCCTGCCTTCTGGGCAAGTCTGAATCACTTCCTTTGTATTTATCAGAGATAAAAAGTAAACATGCTTATGGAACTTATCATGTTTCTGTTCTGCTTGTAACATCACGTGTGTGCACATCTGAATGCACAAACCCATAAAGTGAGCTCAACTTTTAAAGCATTTGCTTGTTTGATTGGTAAATCAGATATTTCCCTATGAATTTGACATTGTCCTGACTTTATTCTCCCGGGGATTTTGGAAGAGTGTCCAGATGCTATGAGCTTATTGGCTCATGGTGGTTTTCCCACTAATTCACTAATTATTTCTCACTAATTTCCACATTCATGTGTGCATCTGATATGTATGGCGTGTGTGAACATATGTGCTGTTTCAGTGAGAAAGACACAACCATGGTCATGTTATGTAAATAAGAGTTTGTTCAAAGCACTACTCAGGAGCGCATGATTTGGCGATGGAAACAATTTCTTAATAAGTGGTGTCTGGTTTTAGTTCTGGCTGCTGTCTTTTCAGACTAGACGGCTTTTGGCTGTTGCACATTTTTGTTTCCCTCTCTTTCATCCATTGTTCTTTCTAACACAGGTCTCTCACTGCTCAGTGCCTTCCAAGATGTTCCCCAGTCTGAAATGACTCGCCTGTCATTGCTGTTCATAACTTGCCAATTTGGTTTGATGTGTGGTGGAATTGAATTCTCTTTTCTTGGTAACCAAAGATGTATTTTCTGCAGCTGCATGGTTTCTGTATGTACAGAAATGTTGATGGTGATTATTGTGGTAATGAAAGACTACCTGTTGAGTTCTCAGCAGTCAAAAGAGTCACTTATAATAATGAAGACATTTGAATACAAGGCCAGTAGTCTTGTTCCTGTTTTACTTCAGGGTCTCTTAGGAGGTTTATCTATGTTCACAGCTACATTTTCGTTGCTTGCACTTCCTCATGTGTCTCATCTTTAAAAACTCATCATGATGTTGATATCACTTGACATGCCTGGCCAGCATACAGCATCTGTTATTTTCCACACTAAGGCCACTACCCTGGAAGTGTAGAAAGAAGGATTCCTTCTTTTTAATGCTCTGTGCCTCATGATTTGATTGTCATATATGACTTCATCCCCGCTCCATTCACATTCTGAGTTGCTGTCTTTTTGAATAGCCGTCCTGAGAGAAGGACAGACACTTAGGAAAGTCAGTTCAGGTGGATGCATTTTCTGACATCAGTGCTGCGTAGCTCACTGGGATCGAGCCCACATTCTGCATCACTGAACACCCTTTTCATGGGGCAGCATCCTGTGATTGATGTCCTTGTTCACCAGTTCCTTGTGAAGGCTGTGCTGCCTTGAATTAACAGTGTCCATACTGCAATTTTGTGTCTCATTCATACCAGTAGTTCATCTGCATCTGAAGGGCTCAAAAGATGGTGTCTACAAACCCTAATAACCTCTGGGCCCAGCTGCATTTTTAGCAGTGGTATCTTCTGAGTTGCTTTACGGATTCAGCTTGTAGCTCCTGCAGTAAAAGCAAGGATGGACTGTGTGTAGTTTTGTAGCTGTTTCCAGCTTCAATGTGTGTAACTTTTTCCCATATTTGTGCTTTCTAGCAAATGCCTGGAGATACAACTGTGCTCTGCCACCTCTTCTGCCATCCTGTCTCCTGTGCCCATACCCCCAGTTTTGATTCTAGGTTTCAGAAATCCTGCTGGTTGCTTTTGCTGATGACATCAATATTTCTTTGTGGCAGGCTGGTTCCCACATGGCATTCCTTGGCATCTGCTGGTGCTCACTGTGCTGTGAGGTAACTGCTATCCTTCCACAATACCTTTGGCAATGAGTATTGTGACTGCTCTGGCCAAGTCAGGTAGTATTTCTTGATGAGTGTTTTTTCAAAGGCTTTGCACAACTTCTGTGTTTATGCAGGACTGCTGTTACCTGGCTCTCAGAAGGAATCAGGTGGGTACAGAGGTCAGGAAGATGCAAAACAATTACCTACCTTTTCAGCAGCCTTATACTGCTTATCCAGCTTGTGGGTTCTGTGGCTTTAGCAGTGATGCCTTCGGCATTTATTCTATTGCTCCCATAGTTTTTCTTTCATGTGATGGGTGCTTGGTGAAGCAGGTGCTCTATTGGCTAGGCTGTTCTACTTTTCAGGTGTAACGTGCCTGGGAAACATCAACTACTTCAGAAACATTTTTGTAATATCAGAGAGACGTCAATCCTTTCTGAGCTTGGGGCTTTGGGTGTGTGCATGTGTGTGGCTGGTGATGTCTTTGAAGATGCTTGTATTCCACTTACACTTGCAAAAACATGGCTGATTTGCCCCCTAAACTGTTTAGGGACCCAAACCTTGATCTCTAGAGGCCCCTACTGTTGACCTTACTTACACAATGTGGAAGTGGGACTTCAGAGGGGAGGCTGAGGTGGTTAAGGTGTCACCTGAAGTATGGAGGAATGAAGTTTGTGTGTCTGCTCAAACTGAGCAGATGAGGAATCTGAGTTTCCTAAGGGAGTACTTGAAACGGTAGGTGGCTAATTACTCCAGGGGCTCTCCCTCACTTCTTGTTTCCTTGCTGGAGGAAATGGATGTGAATGCTGCATTGCTATGATGCTAAAAGTATCCTTGCTGGATGCTACTGATTGTGGGAGAGACAGGCAGGATGCTGAAATGCCACCAATGCCTGTACACTTCATGCCTGATCAGTTCTGGAGCCTTATCTATTGCATAGTGCCTCTGTGCCTGTGGAACAGCTTGTATCCAGGCAGTGCCATGTCTCACGGTAGTGCAAGGCTGAGCATTGCAAAATCAGAAAGCTTTGAGGACTCCATGAGAGGATAAACTTCTCCCATGGTGAGTGCTATTGCATTCATGACTTCAGGTGAAACAGTGGCTTCTGTGCCAGGAGTTTTTCAACCAGGTGTTCTTTCTCCTCAGTCTACTTGCAGATTGAAGGCTATGGTTGTTGTACTGCTGGGTCATTTCAATTTTGCTTTTGTGGGTACAAAAGTGTTGCTTTCTTCTTTTGTGTAGTGCTGGGGAACTTCTTGTAGCTAAGTGCTGTCACTGATGACTTACAAGCAATTTGGTGTTGCTTTTATTTCATGCATTGTTATCCTTGACTGCTAAACTATTTCAGGCTTTACCAAATACTTAACCTTGGCTGGTTTGCATCACACTAATATCACATATGTTCAAAAGTTAAAAGCAGTAGTTTTAAGAGTATTAGGAAAGTTGCAAGATTTCCAAGGGCAGGAAAAGCCAGAGTCAAAGCTGCTTGGAGAACTTAGCTGGACTTTGTCATGTAAAAGGATGAAAGAACCTGAAGTTTTGAAATCATGCTCTGCTTCCCGAGTTCACAAATAAAAGAGAAATCTGATAGTAGGAGTAGAATGGTGTGTGGGCATGCCGTGAAAGACTCTTTGAGTGCCCCAAAGGGCCCAACTCAAGGAATTACTGGTAATCTTCATCCTAGGGCTTCTTAACCTTTTGAAGCCTAAAGCTGGCAAACTAAAAGATTAAACTCATGTAGGTTTTGGTGAATAATTCCCCATGTTTTGAAGACTACAGAAGACAATCTCTTTAGGTCTGCCCTGTGGATATCACTGCGTGCATTAATGGGATAATGGAGACCTGCAGCAAATTGCTGACGGTCTAGAAGCAGGGTGGGATGCTCTGCCTGCAAGAGTATTATAGGTATTTTCTAGTAGTACAGGTAAGAATTTAAAGGTATTGAAACCAGTTCTAAAGTCCAGATGCAAAGAGTGTGAATACTCCCCTCCCCACACAAAGAAAGGGTGCTGACAAGAGGTGCAGGATACAGTGGTTGTTTGCTTTGGAAGCAGAGTGATCAGTGTGTGTCAGCAGCGTCTTCCAAAACTGAGGAGTCTGCTGTTCAAGTGTTTGCCAACCAGATTTCTGTTCTCCAGTGGGAATACTGAAAAGATCAGCTCTGTGGATTTTAATCTGCGTTTGGGATCTCTCAAGCCACTGGCTAAAAGATGAAGACAACTGGTTTGCAACTTGAATTGAGTTATGTTTCTTTTATGTAGATACAGTGGATTCAGTATGTCATATCAGTACGACAAAAAAGGGAAGTGAATTATCCTGGGCCCTAAAACCATTGTTGGGGAAGGAAAAGATTTGTAGATGTTAGTTAACATACTTTGACAACTGTTTGCCAAAGCCATTCATTACATCTGCCTCTGCATTAGAAAGGGCACAATATTTCATTTTCCATTTCCTTTCACAAATAGAAAATTAATTGCATAGACTTGCAGAAAGTGCAGATATAACTCGTTATGTATTGTTAAGGCTGTCTGTGATAAATTTATCAAGCTTAGACAAAAAGTACTCTGAAATCACAATGGATCTATCTTAATTAACGTTCTTTAAGAGACAGTTACACCTGTTTGGAAATGGGAGGTAAAAGACAAGTTTTCCAGAAGCACAGTAATAGTGGTCTCTGGTTACTGAGTAATAATGGTCTCTGCTAGAGGACGCTGGCAAACATAAACTGTACTTTGTTTTGAGCCCTGTTACTACCTTTCACTAATCAAATTTGAAGTCCTGTTTTGCAAATTAATTATTCCTGTGCATCTGTTAAAAAAAACCAAACCTCAGCTGGGCTGTAATGACCATGCAATAATGGTTATCTTGCTGTTACCAGTGATGTAATTGAGCAGTTATATGGGGTGAAGGTGAACCCATTAAAGTCCGTCTCTATTAATGCAGTTATGACATATGCTGTTTATAGAACTTCCAGCCATAAAACTATCCTACTGTTATCCATTCTTGGTTATATTTGCTGATACAGCTTATCTCTGCTGGTGCCACTGGAGTGGTGCTGTGGAGACTGTACTTAATGACAGTAGAAACCAGAGGGTGATCAGAAATGGTGTCACAGTTAGAAGCACAAACAGGAGGAGGTCAGGGACATGAAGACACGTTACTGGGGTGTGCCGAGTTGCCTTGGCAAATAAATACCACAAGATGAAAAGATAAGGGAGAAAATGGGAAGTTTTGCACTTGTGGGTGAAGGCCGGTGGACTTGCTGATGGATGGCTGAGCGCTGAGTTTTCAACGAGCTGATATTTCACTCTGTTTTACTCTGGATTGAGGTTGCATCCTGGCTATAGATTCCATGGGGGAAGAGCACTAATGGACTGGCAGCTAGAGGCTCTCGGGCTGAGGCCTTATGAGGTTTGGGTGAAGAGGGAGTGTGGTGAGCACCAGTGTCTTCATCACTGTCAATCTACAGTAAAACACCTTCTGTCAAGACAGCCTTAATATGTATTTTAAGTTCCACAGTTGTTAGATTGTGATTTAGGAGTTATCTTGTTATCTGCAGGTTTGGTTTCACAGATCATCTGCTCTTAGAGCTTTTGTTACAGGCCTCACTTTCAGCTTGTGGGTTATAAACAGTCAGAAACTTCTGCTTTTCCCGAGTGCTTTTCTGACACCATCCTCTGACCTACATTTCACCCCTTCCTGCACTCCTTTCCCCCACTCTGAATTTTTTGAGTGCTGAGATCAGCTCTTCATTTTTACCAGTACTTTTTAGGTTTGAATTCTAACAAGAGAAAATAGAACTAAGTTTAATGCAGTGTCTTTCTATTTTTCTTGTTGTGTTTGCTGAGAAACTCAAACTTTAAAAAAAGAAACCAATCTGCAGAAGCCAGTATCAGCCTATTTCTGTAGTTGCTTCAAACAGTTCTAGAGTTCCTTGAGCTTTTCTGCTCAGCTATGCAGATGTGAAACATTCCTCCCTCGGTCTGAGCATGTACAGACCTCTCAGTGGCAGAACACGATGGAATTTGTGTGATGCACATACCTCAGTCCAGTCACAAGTGTCATTAATAGCAAAACTATGTTAGAATTTTCACCAAACAAGCCTGAAACTCAGACTTCAAAAAGCAGGTATTTTTGGGGTTTTTTTCCTGAAATGGTGTTTGTTTTACTTAGCTTCTGAGAGTATCAAGGGTTTAGCAGTGCAGGGATCTGACTAAATTAGTGACTTAAAAGGAATCTGGTGGAGAAGATCTAGTTGTGGGTTTTTGTTCTGATCTGTACATTAGTGTGTACATGTGAAACAATCCTTCAGTCTGCAAGGGCACTGCTGCTGCTGTTGGTGGAAGGAGTTTGCAAAGACATCTTAGTGCACTTGCTGTTTTAGTGATAGACCCATTTCCTCTCTGTTTAGAACCTCGTTATAGCCCTGTTCTGTAGGAAAATACACAGTGGTGTTAAAAGGGCATATTTCCTATCCTTCCTTCTGTTTCTTTCCTTGCTGCAGCTCCAAATGTACTCTTTGCTATTCACCACTGTCCCATTTTCTCTGTTACAATGCTGTCAGCAGAACAGCTGATGCTGACCTCCTACATGCCATTGTTATGCTTTAGTACCAACATCCCAAGGTAGGTGACAGAGTTTTCATTTCTTGGCTGTTATTTGAAATTCTAACTTGGGTAGGTTTTACTGCCTTGGTTAAAACTCTGGGCATGAACTGAAGATTCTCTTTCACAGACAAACAAGGGAAAAAAGTTCTGACACCACAGAATTGGAGTATGCTGTTCAGGCTCATAAAATATACCAAGTAGGAAGAATGGAGCTCCTGGCTTTGAATTTAGCACATCAGTGGTACGTGGACTTAAATTTATGATGTCTCAGCCTTTTTATTCTCCTGCACTTTTCAGTGGTGGTCATCACTGCTTTTTTCATCTTATTGATAGAAGACCTTGAGGTTTAGTCTCATGTGACTTTTACCTCTGCCAGTGCCATTCCTAGATTAGATTAGAGATTAGGTTTGTCTTCTTTTTCTTCATCCTTCTGGCTCCACATATTTGAGTCTACTGGCTTCCAGTCTCTTTGAGATCAAACTACTGTGTCCAGCAAAGACAAACCTGTGTCTGATTCTGTAATCTGAGCAGTTGCTCTCTTTCAGTCAGTAATTATCCAGAATTTTTGGGCATTTACCGCTCTGTCTATTTTAAGACCTCAACCCATTCCCTGGTTTAGAAGACGGTGGAAAGTGAATGGAAAAAAGGGAGATTTGTGAGGAGTTGAATGCTTTTCATTTGCTTCCAGAGCTGCTTCCCCATGGAGGACTTCTAAATCAACTACCAAAATCTTTGGTTTAAACTTTTGCTTACATCCAAGAAATAGGTTTTCTATGTCAGTTGCTTTATGATAAATCTGAATACCCATTTCTGGTGTCCAGTTTGAAAACGTTGATTCTTCTCAAAGAATATTTTAAAAACAGAATAATGAGTAGTATGTATATCTGACTTTTGTTGCTTGGATTTGCAGATGAAGAATATGGGTTTGGATCATAGGTTTAAGATGCAAGGCTAGGTTTATTAACAGGATTGGTATGTATCATAGAAGGTGAGCTCACAAGCCATGGTTTGGCACAGCACACAAAACATCTAGATAACCTTAAGCAACTGAATTTCAGACTGATTTCAATTAGATCCTTGTCAGGGTTGCACCAATCAATTTTAGAAGCAACAGCATGTAACTTCTGTGACACAGATTTCACAAACTGCGTAATTCATAATTAATGTTATGTGGACCTTAAGAGGTAGAACAGTGCACAAATACTCTGCGGCCTCTTCCCTGTGCATGAAATACTCAGTATTTGCAGTGAACCTCTATTGAATTGGCCCATACCCCGCAGAAGTTTACCTCAAACTGAAGAAGAAACAAAGAAATTGTATTTAAATTTTTAATTCAAAAAGAATAGTGAATGCTAATTACCTACAGCATAAAATAGGCTGTTAAAGCAAGACTTTGTGATTTCTATTAGTTAGCTCATCTCAAAGGCTAGTGTGTGTGCATAAATGTGAGCGAGCTTAGAAGTTTAAATGTAGTGTGATTTTTAAAACAAATAATTTAAAGATATAACTTGTGGACGTAGAAACATTGCTGCAAAAAGTGCCCTGTTTCCACGTTTCCCATCCTTATTCCTTCACAGGAATAGCTGAAAAGGATTAATGTCCCTCAGTAATGCAGAGCCATGGTGAGATGCCCTCTTTGGGCTCCCTCTCTGCAGGCTAAGGGCAATAATGCTCCAGCTGCTAATCAACACCAGCACCAACAGTCTCTCTTCTGTGTCAAGCAAAAGTGCCAGTCTAGTTCAACCGGTTCAAACAGCTGGCTTGAAGTCACCCAGCTGATTTTGTCTGTCATGTGTTAGGAAGTGAACATCTGAGCTCCTCTGCTGGCAGAGGAGTGGATGGGGAGAAGAGTTCACAGCAGCACTATCCTCAGTTGGACTGTGAAGAATCTATCAATGGCCCAATTGTCTTCACAGGATCTTTTGTGCTACAGTTAAGGCACTGCCTGTTGTGTGTGGACACGGCTGAATGCAGAGGAATGGATCTGCATCAGTCATAGCCACATCAGTAGGGAGAGAGGAGATATTGCTGTGTGGGCTACTTGTACTGTCAAGAAAAAAGGGAGAGCTCACTTCCTCTCCCTGCAAAGCCATCCCTTCCTTCCCAGCCCCTGCAATTATCTGCTCCAAGCTGTTTTTCCACTAGATTATCTGCAGAGTAGTTTTACAAGAAGCATTGAGAAACAAGCCAGCATAGAAGCAGTAGAAGGACTCCGGAATTAATTTCTTTCTGATGTCCTGGTGTGTTCCAAGTCGGCTTGATACAAGATACACAGAGGTGGCCACTAGGCTGTGTGTCTTTAGTATGAGCAAAGAGACAAGATTTCTCAAAGTCTTTTCCCTTCTCAAGACAAGGAGTGTGCAAGAAGCTCCTGTTTTTGGAGTTTCCTAGTACATCACAATCTGCTTTCCTCTGGAGATGACCAGAAGGGGGAAATTGATGAATATTTATTCATCCCGAGGGACAGCATGAGCTCCTCCAGTTTTACAACCCATCATGATTCACCCAGCCATGTTTGCTTTTTTCAGTTTGATAGAATTTACATATTTTACACTGAGCTGTACTATGAGCAGAGTTCAAAGCAACTGCATGTGATGGGATTGATTCTTTGTAAATGAACTATTTTCTGTTCCAGAGGTCAAACTCAGAATGTCATAGTTACTTTTTCATTTGGGAAGGACGACCTCTTTTCTCAGGCAGGAAACAAAGGCTTATGGTAGAGAGCATTTCTTGGAACCGTGACTCTTTAAATAACTGTTCTGTAGAGCACCTAAAATACACCAAAATACCTGGTCCTAGTATGAGCCATGGAGGAAGTTTATGCAGCTACTTACTAATTTGACACTTATGTCAGTGCTTGATGTGCCGCTCCACTCCACAGTGTAGAAGCAGTGGAGAAGTGGAGAAGCCCCACAACTGCAAGCGTGGTGTGACTGCACGTTCTTCACATCGCTGGGTTCACAGCAGGACTGGGGTTGTACTTCTGAACCTGGATTCAGAGAGGACTTTTAACATTTCTAGGTAAATGCTGAACCTCTAGCAAAAGGTGGAATAAGGCCTAGTGTTAGCATGCTGGACTGAGGAAAGCGTTAAGTATGTATCTGTATCAGCATCCAGCAGCTGTCAGGATAAAGGAAGTTGTGTGCCAGTGGGTGCATGCAGCAGCATCCTGTTGTGGAGAAAAGTGCTGACCACACTTCACCTTTTGAGCCAGCTGTCTTCAGGGATTTTCTATCAGAATCCATCTTCAAAATGCTCCTTGTCTTCCAGCCTCCTCTAAAGTTGTCTTTGTCTTCAGGTCAGTTATTCTTCATAAGGTTCTTCTCCAAATTTCTGTAAAAACCCAGGAGATACTTGACAATCCACTGGAACTGAGGAAAGCTGAAGTCATGACTTGGCAATGTATTTTTGATAAGCTGACTTTCAGGATTTATTCATTTCTACTGCATGTGTCTGCAACTCAATCCAGTAGGCATAAATGACACATAAGCAATGGAGTAAAGGTTATACCTGAAGTGAATTTTTCTTTTATTTTTTCCCCATTTAAAAATTGTTTCTGCAACAGACTTTCAAAATCGCCTGTACCATTGTGGGGTCATCTCAGATGCCTTTGATATCCAGGTGTATTTTTCTTAAAAAGCTTAATTTTTCAGTCCATAGATACTTGGCACAGTTTTGTTTCTTAGCTCTGAAAAATTAAACCTTCAGAATCACTTACCATTGTGTCCAGTTGCTCTTTATTTTACCTGCAGTTAATAAACTTTGTAATATGGACTGATTGTACCTAAATAGTCAATAACATTTTCATTATCAGCTTTGTTATCAGTTTCTCACGGAGGTCACAAAAGCAATGAGTCCTGTATTATGTTGTGGAGGAAGAACAGGGCTTTCAGGATGAGTTTATGGAGGGGGCAAAGGTGAGAGGGGACCCTTGGGCATGTGCAGTATTCTGCATGTGAGGCTGATGGTGGTTTAGTAGCAGAACTGGGAGTGCTGGGGCTCAATAATAGGAAATGAGGATGACTAAGCAGAGGGGAGAAGCTCAGAACGAGGCATCTGAAGATGATGTGATGACACAGAGGAGGATGTTAGAGGAATTCAAAGCACAGAGTAAAATGGCTGGGGCAAAAGGCCCAGGCAAAAGGAACATTACTTTCATAATCTGCATGGGAAGGAAGGGATCAGGAAGTGCCTGAAGGGAGAAGGTGGGTGTAGTGGTTTGGTCCAAAATACTCATTACTGTATGAACATTACAGAGAGAAGGGTTACTGTGACATGTTCCTTGGAGATAGATGATGAATGTTTTATTCTCTGAAACCAATTACTTTAGAAGAGCACAAAAGGATGGGAGTCACTTGACTAAATGTGGACACCTGCATGTAGGTACTGATACCTCAGCTTGCTATTTAAATCTTCTATATTGTCTAAGTCTCTGTGAATGGGAGAGAAA
Source organism: Corvus brachyrhynchos (assembly GCF_000691975.1). Lineage (NCBI taxonomy): Eukaryota > Metazoa > Chordata > Aves > Passeriformes > Corvidae > Corvus > Corvus brachyrhynchos. The sequence continues at coordinate 4,488,986 of NW_008240228.1, forward strand.
AATATTCACAAATGGGTTGGGTTCCTGAGGGCAGGGCCTTTACAGAACCCTGAGTAGCTCTGCAGTTTTACAAGTTTCTCTTCATTCTGCAGGTGCTATCACCCAAAAGGCCCTGTAAATTGCTGGTCAATTTATTGGTGCTAGGTTGTTTTTTTTGGCAGTGCTTAAATGTAAGCTGATTTCTTCTGAAAATAGGATAACAAAGCAAAGGTTACCCATCACTCCTAACTAGATGGCCATTTAGACCCAGATTCACTAGAAGCCTGTGATGTACCTGAAATTAGAAAGCAAGTGTCTCCAGCTGATAAAACCAGAACCAGAGGAACACAACGCTGTGGTGACTGTAATAATATGACTGTATTGTGTAATAACTATAATAGTGATGGTATCTGCAAGTGTAACCTTTAATTACTCTGCCTGTTTCTGCAAACTCTTTAGGAAGGAAAAATAACACCTATTTGACACATGTTGTGAAAATTAAATTTCCCAATAGGAAAAGAGTGTAGGAATGTCTCTGCAATGTCAAACCAAACTCCCTTCTAACACAAGGTTTTTGTCTCTGATGGTGACCAATAGTAGATGCATAAGGGAGAAAAGAAAATATGTGACAAGTAGAGTGTGACACTGACTGGATTGTAATTTCCTACTTTCAGCAGTCTGCAGAATTTTCTGGGTCTGAGCTTGCTTTCGAAGCATCTTGTGTAATAGCCCAGAATGGTGCTTTCCTTCATTTATGCATCTATTTGCTTTGATTGCTTCTGTCCCCGGCATTGGGTCTTCCTGTCCAGCTCAGTGTCACATGTAGTGCATTCCAGTTGATTTAGGAGCCTAACACCCATTTTTACAAGGGATACATGAAACCAGGTCTTCTGAGAGTCGCTAACTATTGCCCATAAAGGGAGTTTTCTGGAGTGATTTTTGGGAAAATGTTGTCGGAATCTGTGTAGGGTTTTGGGAATGAGGGTAATGAATCAGTTAAATGCTATTTTGTGTTTGAAGAAGAAATGGGGGGGGGGAAAAAAGGGCTATAGAAATGAGATGTTTAAGTTGGAGTTATCCAGTATTAGAGAATTTTACATGTGACGCAAGAGAAATATCATTGCCACTGGTAGAACAGACATCTGAAATACTCGTGTATTGGAGTGCTCTAGTCCCCTTTTTAGATGAGGTGTAAGCAAATAAAAAACTGTATCATCTATGGCTGGTGCACAAGACTACAGTACAGTAAAAGATTTATTTATCAGCCAAAACTCTGTTCTGCTGTATCTCTGCCTCTGTTATAGGCACAAATATTAGTTTCTTTTACACTGTAGGTGGTTCTTGTCAAAGGGAAGAGGGGAAGAAGGTCATCCCTGCTGTCCCCTTTTTTGTACTGACTTCTCTCCTAACACTTGCTAAAAGTAGCGCTGAAATCAGTCCAGGTCCCTTAACTTCTCCTGAGGGAGGATGTGGAGCGAGGTGAAGGTGTCTACTACAAATACATAATTTTCTTTTCACTTCATTGTTCCCTCTCCATCTGACTTGGCAGGTGAGTGGGAATGGTGTGCAAATCGATCTCGAGGCAATCAAAGACACGGCAGCTGGCCAGAGCTGAACACCGATGCGCTGATCGCCTCCAAATCAATTCACATGCTGCTCTTGCTCAGGTTACCTACCACTTCAGCAGGGAGGGATGGATGGGGAACTGAGGAGAAAATTACACAAAAAGTATTCTGGGACCTTTCTAAGTGGGCCACTTTTGTGCAACACTCCTTCTCTCATACGTACATTTATACTTTACATGTAAGGATATGATAAGGTCACAATGCAGTGCCTTGTTTGAAACTCAGATGTTGCTCAAAGGGAGCAGAGTGGGGTCCTGGAGAATGCCTGGGAAGTTGTGTGGAACAGATGGAGCAATCCTGCACCTTCCTCACTGTTTTCCACCTTGGTGTTAGGTATTTAACTAGTCAAGCATTGCTGTTGGGATGTGCATAAGCTTAAATAATCCTGTGGAGTGTTGTGCCATGGGGAACTGTGGCTCCTAATTTCTAAACACTCCTCAAGGTGAGCAGCTTTTGTTTTGCTTTAATAAGCCAGGAGTTGTGCATGTCGAAAGTGCCTATTGTACAAAGATCTCAATTTACTTGGCAAACTTCCATGCATTAAGTCTCTCTGCTTTGCTGTCAAGGAGTGAGGTATTGTTAATCTCCATTAAGAGCAAGTGAGCCAGGAATAAATGCCTAGTCTCTTCGTATTGCTGCTGCTTCCTTTTATTTTCCTATCTTCTCATGGATAGTAGCCCTTAATTTAGAGTGTAGATTGTTGAGACTAGAGATGGTTCTGGCTCCTACAGAAGGGGGACGGCACCTCATCCCCATGCCAACACAAGGACATCTCCCTTTTTCTTCTACAAGTGGCTGGCTGTGACCCAGTTCAGTGCTGTCCTTAGGGATTCTCTTGTCTGTGCCACAGTTGCCATGGTCCCTAGGGAAGCAGTCAGCAAATAATTTAGGGGTAGGACCACCCAGCAGCCTCTTCTTCCTGCCAGTCACTGACATGAGACCTTGGCAAAAGGCTCAGTCTCACGTGGGAACGTGTATGCATATGCACAGAGGGTAATCCTGCAGGGAACCCTATCCTACACGAGGGTAGCCATGAATTGGATCTTTTTGCTTCATACATGGAACATGTCTCTTGGCGGGGGGAAATAAATGCAGCTAGCTGAGTGAATTGCTCAAAGCAATGCTGAAAGGCAGTGGCAGATCTGTGGAAAGACTTGGATATTGTGTGCTCCAGCCATGCTGCTTGCAATAACACCTGGATGTTATATATGTTATATATGCTGGATGACTACATATATTCAGAGATTATTGCTCTGTGTGTCCCCTTATGGTTGAGGGTACCGTAAGATCTGACGTGGCACAAGAGCTGTGTTCCCCTTGGAAAGGAAGGTAGGAACAGCATGCACGGAACAGGTACAGCCATGTCAATAAGGAAGAACTGGCATTCATTTATTTTGTTTATTGCCCATTAATTTTAGGGGGTGCTGATACACTTGTCTATTTTCAATAGTCCAATTGCCGCTAATCATAACAGGAAGTAAATATTGGCCCCTGCCTTAGGAACACATTGGATCACAAGCGGTTTGTGGCAGAAGTTGTCTTTGTGCTCGGCACTTGATGAGACGAGGCCTTATTTCTGTCTGGGGAGTAAGAGTTCGAAGGTTGCCCGTCACATGTCCTCTCCTGCTCCGAGATAAAGCTGGCAGGTGGAGCCAGGCAGGTGGCTGAGACCTTATGGCAGGGCCCAGGGGTGAGCTGCTGCCATTTGTGAGGTACTCTGAGCACAACGAGGAGGTCCAGGAAGAACTAAGTGTCTTAAACAACATAAGCACAATATTTCTTGCTGTTCTCCCGGAGAATGGCACATTCTGTTGTTTTATGTAAATTATAAGAGGATGCAAGGTAATCTGCTGTTCACAATCCAAATTTATGGTGAAGTTTTGTTGGACTGTGCTGTTGAAGTTGAGATGGAGTGTTTTACTCATCTGGTACTTGTGATGATGTAACAGGCATCTCTTAATCCCACATGGATGGATCTGACCTACTCAGCATGGATACTAATTGGATGTGCAAGGGATTAGTGATGGCTGTTGAGCTTCCAGAGCCATCTAGAACTTTTTTGTGTTAGTTTTCTTGAGAGAATCCTGTCTGTCGTGGTTATGTCTCAGCATCTGGAGAGGGTTACCATGTGATGCTTTGAATTATATGCCAAAATTAGTGTTAACTGTAAGTATACGATAATGGCTTAAGGAGTCTCCCAGCCCTTGGAGCATTCAGGTAATAGTCCTCTTTGAGTTGCAAAGAAGCTGGAGAGGGATTGTTGTTTTAGGAGGCTAAGAGTCTGGAGATGCTAATGACCATGGAAAAGTAGGATGCATGGCCAAAGGTTCTCACAATTAATGGTGCTATTGTTTAATGCGCCAGCGGTGCTTCAAGTGTTACTTCCTGTGATAGGGAAACAAAGACTTTAGCATATTGAGAATGGTTCTTGAGGACTCGTTAGGTGACTCACCCACATCTGGCCTTCATCCAGGTAAGCCAGGCTCTCAGGCAGGTGCCCATGTTGAAGTGTAACCTGAACCATTCGCTGCCCAGCTCTGATCTCTCAAAAAAGCCAAAGGAGCTTTACTGAGCAAGCCTGGGATTGTCTGGAGTTGGGCCAAGGCCAGAGCAAGTTGAAATGCTGTCTTTTGGTCCTCTGTGACTCTTGTGGACTTGAGCTGCTTTCCTGGTGTCTGAACACTGGATGTCACCTGGCAATAGAGCTATTTACTGTGATCCCAGCAGTCCCAGACTGGTATGGGACACCCCTCAGAACTGGGGGACTCCTGCACACGCTGAATCTGAGCTATGGAGGTGCTGTCATGGCAGGCAAAAGCACCATTTGGGCAAAGTGGACACAGTATTTTTTGCAGTAGATATATAGATGGTATTTTGTCCTTTACTGGCTTTGTGAGAAATTTTTAGAATAATCTGAAAATAGCTGAAGTCTCTCTTGAGCTTTAGGCCTTCAGGTCTGCTCTTGTTGAGCTTGGGAGGTCTGGTTATTATATTTTTCCATCTCTAGAGTGTGGGGATGGAAGACAATGCTGATTACTACCTTCTGATTACATCCTTAGTCATTCCCATGTTTGGCTGTTGTTTGGAAGTAACAGCCTGGATTACAACTATTTTCTTGTCTGGGAGAACAAGATCTAATTCTTCATTCTTGAGTGAGGTTCCTCTGCTGTTCCACTGACACACTGAGCTCTGACCCAGAGATGTGGCTGCATTCATTTGTAACTCTTCCGTTGGAGCCTCTCCTCCTGCAGGCCTTTGGTGAATGATGGAGGGAGGCACAGAATCACAGAACTGGTCAGGTTGGCAGGGACCACAGTGAGGCATCTGGCCCAGCTTCCCTTCTCAAGGAGGGTCATCCCAGAGCATGTGGCACAGGATTGTTACCCAGATTGATCCCCAGACAGTTCTGGAGTATCTCCAGTGAGGAAGACTCCACACCCTCTCTGGCCAATCTGTTCCAGTGCTTGGTCATCCACACAGTAAAGTTGTTCCTCATATTTAGGTTTAGGAACTTCCTGGGCATCAGTTTCTGCCTGTTACCTCTTGTCCTATTGGTTGGCACCACCGAGAAGAGTCTGGCTCCATCTTCTCAGCACCCTCCCTTTAGATATTTATATATTTATGATGTCTCCTCAAATTGTCTCTTTGAGGCTGAACAGGCCCAACTCCATTAGCTTTTCCTTGTAAGAGAGATACTCCAGTTCTCTAATCATCTTGTTGCCCTCCTCTAGACTTGCTCCGACAGTTCCATGCCCATCTTCCGTCGGGCGCTTATGACTGTGGCACTTCTTCCCAGCACCGCTGAGGTTGGAAACCACCAGCGGCATCCCCGGGCGAGAAAAACCCCAACTTGGATGTGTTGTTTTCGGGCAGGCGCTGCCGGCGCTCCGGGGCCGGGTCAGCATCCCGGGACACGGCGGGAGCGGGGCCGGCAGAGCCGCG
>NW_008240228.1:4494603-4499835 GCF_000691975.1 Corvus brachyrhynchos
GCGCACGGGCACGGGGCCGCGGGCAGGGACCGGCCTGAGACGGCACGCGGGACTCCGGGCCGGGAAAGGGCTACTGGTGAAGGAGGCTGCCCACTGATTCAAGCCTGCAGTTACGTTATCGAACCTTCCCGTCGCAGGAAAACCCCGGGAGGGAGTGAATTTATATATGTGGGGGTTTTTCCCAAGAGCTAATGAGCGCGATGCTTTTGGGCAGAATCCCATCAGTTGCTTTGCCGGGCCGGGAAGGGAAATCACTTGTACTTTCGTTCCCCTCTTTGATCCCAGCCAGTATGTAAAAGAATTGCAATTACACTTAAGCAGCACCTTTTACCCCACAGCGTCCAAATTCAAATATAAACCTGAAGATCAGCTTCTGCCTTTTTCTTTTCTCTCTCTCTCTTTTTTTTTCTTTTTCCTGATCTTCCCTCTACGATCTCCCTTTTGTCGGTTGTACGGGCTGAAGTCCCCTGGGTGGCAGCCCGAGCTACTCATTCATCATCATAACAACCGTTTAGTGTAAAATTAACAACAACTTAACTACTACAGCAATAAACATGGTCCTGCATTACCACAGATTGATGAGGATTACTTAGTTACAATCAGCTGGGGCACAGACAGGAGAGGAGAAAGGCTGCCAAATCAATAGCTTTCCCAAAGTTTAAAACTTAATCTCCTCCCTTTAGTGTTGCTGATGCTCGGGGGCTTGTTTGTGGCTAGATTGGGAGGAGGAAAAGGGAAGGAGGGGAATTTCCTTCCCCCCTCCCTCCGGAAAGTTGGCACTTAGTATTTGCTTTGTGGGAAGATGAGGACAAAGTCCTCTGCGTGCATCTGTTCATACACCTGATTTCTTCAGCTTTTATCTTGCAAAGGGTCCGATTGGTTGATTATCTAAATACGTTTTGCATTTAATTCCTTCACTGTTTAAATTCTCAGCTTAACCTTCTAAAAGGCAGCAGCGGACCCCTAAACGAGCTGCCAATCGATCCCAAAACAACAATGCATGAGAAAGAGAGAGCTCTCAAGCAAATCGGTCCTCGCTCTCACTAACACAATGTGCTGGTTATCTGGCTCGCCTTCCCCGTGTAAACTCGGAAGCGCTCATCACAAGAAACAAAGGACAAGGCGAAAACAGCTAAGTGCACCTAGAGCTGCATCCAAACAAAAGAAAAAGCCCAAACAAACCCAAGGTTTTCTATTTCTTCCTGAGCCAAGTAATCCCTTTGATTACATCTAATACCTGCCAAAACCCAGATGGTATGCCCACCCATCGCACAGTGTGATAATGCCACATTGTGAAATCTACCCATTAATATTAATTGTCAGCTAGAGAATCTGTCTGAACTACTAAAGCTCGAGGTTGCCTTGAGAAAGCAGGGCATGATTTAGCAGGGATTTAAAGATAATTCTTATTCTTTCGTTCTCTATCTCGTATACGTAGAATGTTAAACAACAGGCCTAGAATGCAATTCCAATTTCTGCCTCTCACAAATCTGATCTTAAACCAGTGTGTACTTGGGGTCTCCACCTGGTGACCAAAATATTACCTTAAATTGCCGTGGGTGTGCAGGTTCCACATAGGTGCACCCTGCTGCCCTGACTGAATCCTGACTCCCTGCTCAAGACAGACGTGCCCTACTAAGCACATGTGACTTTTCTCCTTTCTTTCCATTGCTTCCCAAATACACTGGCCATAATGGACTTGGTAATCCTTGAGAATTACTAAGTAAGTCTTTTGGAAACTTTTTTTTTTAGTTGTATACATTGCAAACTCAGTGGTTGAACATGGTGGGGAAAATGAGTGTAGAAAGATGTGATGGTCCTGCAGTGGAGATGCCCTCCTCAAATTTTGGGGAACTGCAGCTGAGGTTGGGACACATAAAGGTCCTGGAGTCCTCTGAAAAGACAGAAAGAGAAGTGTGAATGAGAGGAGGTAGGATGAATGTGTACGTTCTTCATCTGTTAGCTCTTGCCAGCTCCTCTCAAGCCCTGTTTTCAGGATAATAGTAATCATTAGTTGTTAAAATGCCTGGCTCTTGTCATTCATCTGTAGGCCTCAAAACCAGTTTTAAACTGATTGTGGCTCTGTTGACGTGCAAAAAAGCTACCCCAGGGTCCTGCTGTGACCCAGGCCCAGCCCCACCGAGGCAGCTCCTGGTCTGGACAGCACTGAACTGTCCAGGAAAGCTGTGCTCAGTTTTGATATATGTTGTTCTCAAAACGGCAGCAGCTCATGGCCTGTCCCTAGAGATGGCCACTTTTACGTGGATGAGGGGTGAGCTCCAAACGTTGGGCCTGAAGGCACAAACATTTATGTTCTAATCCCTAGTCAAACTGCCCTGTTACTAATCTCTACCATAAATGCTCTGTGTATGAGTGGCTCCAAGTAAGCTGGCACTTCTAGAAGAGAGTGAAAAACCTACGCAAACGAGACTGTGGCAAAGCTAGTGAGGCCTTGAAATTCAGGTTCCAAGGTCTGCTATTCCGTCCTTCCCTCATTCCTTTACAGCTGGCTGTTCTGCAGCAATTTAGGCAATAAGACTCTTTGAAATGGGAACAGTCAGGCATATAAATATATGAATATGTAAATCAGATTTGTATTATCAGAGGTTCATATCAGTATAGGCGTACATGAAGATGTGCTGCTTTCTTTGTCGTTTTTCTTCCTACCAAAATCCTTTGTGGCTCCTTTGTCTCCTTGCAGTGGAACCTGGGTTTCTCAGGATTTTACCAGAAGAGCTTTTTGGTAATTTTTTGACCTTGGAAAGGTACAAACTGCACTTACCCAGCACCACCCTGAAAGCATCTTGGCCTGGGCTTTAGAGAATGCCTGAAAATCTGCATGGCTTTCCCAAGTAGCTGCCACCACCCCCTCCAGCAGCTCTTGTGTCACGGGCAGCCAGCCTGGGCCTGCTCTGGTTACTTTCGCATCCTCTCCCCGGGATCAGCTGAGCGACACCAGGAAGAGAGAGATGTGAAATAAAAAGTGGAACAAAGGACCCTTTTCCTGCCACTGCTGAAGCTGATGGCCAGTGTCCTGCTGACTTCAGCAACATCAGTGTTGTTAAGAATAGGCCTGTTCTAAGCTCACTGTTGTGTCTGCAGCTGGCATAGACTTCTCTTGAGTTACAACGTGTGTGTACATGCATGGTGAGGGGAAATGCACAGTTTTTGGCAATTGAAAGTTTAATCAAAAGGCCACTTTTCCCATCTGTTATTTTTGGGCCCAGCCTCCCGAGGGTCAGCTTGATAACATTTCATGCTGCTTCTAATCAATTTTATACCAGGAAGCAGTGTGAGAGCTGACTACCAGAGAGCTGAAGTGGCATGGAGCTCAGCACTGGGAACATAGCTGGAAAAATATGTTGGGGATTTTGGGGCATAAACAAATGTTTCCTAATCTGGACTGCAACTCTGTCAGGCATGTACCGACAAGCAGATGTCGATTGGAGCTGAAAACCAGCAGGTTCTACTACGGTGTAACCTGTAAATCCACATCTTGACAGGCATGTTGTGGTACGCAGAGCTGTAGTCTCTGAGAAATAAGGTAACACAGGAATCAGATCATGGAATCAAATAGAGTGATTATCACTGCCTTTTTCGCTTTGTATAGACAAAGCAAGCAGGTAGTAGTTGGTACTTATTGTATTCTATCTGACTGTTTAGATCACACTTGATTTTTTGGAGTTTGCAGCCTTGGAGGATTAAATTATCGTGAAGACACAAAAAAAAAAGGGTCTTTTTGGTTGGTCTGTTTCTCCCCTATGTCCATTCCATCCTGCGATTGTCTCTTCCATGACTGGGCAAACACAGGCATATATAACTCCTGGGGGCTCTGTTCCTTGCTCCACACACCTTGTAGGGAACCACATATAAGAGGAAGAAGAACTAAGAGTACTGGGGTCAGAGCTGGAGCAAGACTTCTCAGCAGGGCTGGCAAGACTGAATTTTGCTGCCTCAGCTGTGAGAGCTTGGGATCAGGCTTGGCGACCTTGGAACTGTCAGAAGTTAGAAGGTGGGGAAAGACTGCAGCTGCCAGAAGGGAGCTGCTTTTCCAACCTGGTCTGCAGCAGTAGCCCTGGTTTCGAGGGACTTGACAGACCCTGACTGGTTGTTGTAGTAGTCAGCTGCTCTTTCTGTCCCTTGAAATACAGGAGCCTTGATTTATCAGGAAGACTCTTAAAATATCAGGAAGAATCTGCAACAGTACAATTGAGCCTGGTGCTCGTGCTCTGCTTGCATGCTTTTGGCAATGCGAAACTTCCATTTTCAGGGATTTCTAGCGTGTTTGAAGGCAGAAAATGCCAACAGCCCAGCTCCGTGGGCTGCACTGACCTCTGCTTTTCAAGTAGATTATCCCTACGTCGTTCTCAGCAGCACCTGTGGACTTGTGAGCCAAAGAAACCCAATTAAAATAACACCACATAGTTTGCATTGCGTGCAGCTGTGGCTCTTCCTGTGCCCAGGGCTGGCGCTTCTGACCAACAGTTGTTACTTTCTGTGGCCAGGTTTCCCTCAGCACAGGCAGAGCACTCAGGGGTGCTTGCTGCCTGCATCGGCAGTGAGGGATCTGCAGGATGCTGAGTGCCTGACTTGATCCCAAAGCTCGCTTTTGGGATAAGGAATGAGCTTCTTGAGGCGGTAATAGTGGGCAGTTTGGGATGAAGTGTGCCCTGTTTTATCTATTTCAAAAATGAACAGTCTAATCTCATAGGGAAGAGGTGAAATATTAATTTTATTGCAGCAGGCAAACACTGCTCATACCAGTGTATCTGAGGAGCGTGATCATTGTAGCCCACCCTGGAGGGCGGCTCTTTAGTGATGCAAATAGAGTTCTGATGGTTTGGGCTTTTCTCAGTGTAAGGAATAAAGCTGGGAGCAAGCATCGTCTTCCAGCATTTCAGCTGCTTCGGTGCCAAGGATTAGACCAAACTTAACCTTCATCAGCAGTTTAATCTAATGGTGTGGTTGTGCAGCTGATTTACATCAGTGCTGCACTGGGTTGCTCTTCTCCGCCCTGCAGCTGCGTGCTCTGTTCTGCTGCTGCTGCTCCTCTCCCCTTGCTCGTTCCGTGCACTTTGCTAAACCAGCAAAAACCCTCTCGGCAAAAGGGAGCAAATATTTTTGTGTTGGCTTAGAGAGCTGGATGATGAGGTCAGCAAGGTGGCAGGGCCAGCCCTGGAGTGATTCCATGAATTGGGTGAGCCACCCTAACAGCTCACTGCTGCTGGGAAG
>NW_008240228.1:4499907-4506879 GCF_000691975.1 Corvus brachyrhynchos
ATCGACCACACTGGCCTGCGAAGTCTCAGCTTTCCGTGTGGAGATTCCCAGAGGACTCCCTGTGACAGGCGTCGGTGACTCGCCCGAATTGCAAAGACAGCCGGTGGCAGAGCCAAGATCCCAAACTAACAGCAGAGGAACAAAACCCTGCTCCTTTTGTAGTTTAAATCAGTTTTATTTTGATTAATAGAAGCTAAAAGGGAATTCGATGCACTTTAGAATAGTGGTACTTGGAAAGCAACATCCTGGACTAAAATCTTTTTTTTTAAAGCACCTTTTGTTCGGGTTAAGGTACAGCAGAAAACGGAGTCTTTCAGGCAGTGGGAAAGGATGCAGTTCTCCTAATCTTCCACTGGGCTCCTCTGCTGCTGCAGTCAACAGAAGAACCAATTAAACGCTTCCTGGTCTGAACCGAGCTGGTTTCCAGTCGAGATTCCAGCCTGTGGACTCGGTATTGTTTCTGTCCAGAGGTCTGTATTACAAAAACTGACAGGTGTCACAGAGGTTATTCTGTTCTTAGCACTATTTTGAATTTAAAAAAATCCTGAAATATTAAAAATATCTGAGAAGAAAAGGTGTTTGTAAGATACTGGAAATCCTATTACGTGGCACCGTTCTGTTTTCCTGGCTGTCCAGATGATAGGTTATGGATGATATTGAAGCTCAGAATCATACAATGACTATTGTGTTAGACTTATGCAATGAATACAGCGCCCCACAGTTGAACCAGGTTTCTTTTCCCCTTAATGTTTATTTTATGTCTAAGTGAAACGAGAACTCACTTTTATATATTCTCTCTATATAAATATTTCTCTACTTTTTCAAGTGCTCATGAAAAATGTGACAAGATGTCCACCGAGGTCACAAATGTAAGCATAAATAGCTGCAATTTAACATCAGTAGTTAGCAAACAAGATACCCTCGAGGTAAAGAGGCTGATAAAAAGAGGGCAGCGATGCATTAAAGATGCATTATTTGGGGGTCTATGGATATAATTTAGGCTTCACAACAAGGTCAGACTGATTTAATTCTCTCTGCAAAGGTCAGTCCAAGGCCTGGCTGTACTAACCCCTGTGCTCTCCATCTGTCTGCACTCCAAGCCAGACACTTTCAATAGGTGATTGTGTGCTCATGACTGGATGAGAACACATTGAAATTACCTCCAGGTCCAGGCCTCTAAACGCGTTTACTTGGAGCCACCGCTGACCCTGGAGTAGCTGGTACCTCTGGAACTTTGCACTCAGCTGCAGCTTTGAAGTGTTGAGGAGAACATCTGATATTGGTGTTTTCCTAATGTTGTAAGTGCCCGTGAGTATTTGGCTTCATAAATGTGTTACCGCAGTGTCATAAACACTTTATGCAGGTTTATTCTAAGACCCTTGAAACGGGAGTTCTTTTCAGCACTGGCAAAAGTATAATAATATAAAGTAAAAAACCTCTAACCATTCCAGTATCCACTTCCTCCAAAATGAGGAAAAATGAAGAAACCGGTGTTTGTGGACATCTTTATTTAATAGTCCAGGTTTTTAAAAAATCTTCCTCCATAAGCAAGGGATTCTTTAAAAATAATTGACAGGACAAAATAAATATGCCATGTCCCAGTACCCGTTAGTCATTTTCTTGCTGCTTTTTTCACTTGATGCTAAACGTTTCTGAATTCTCTTTTCATTTTAAGTGGGAAACAGGTTTATTAATCTGAATGCAACAACTAGAGAGAACGAGGCCAGTGAATGATTTGAGTTTTCAGTAGATATTTAGCTCACTGAAATAGTTACACACAGCAAACACTTGCTTTCGAGAAGAAAAAAAAAAAGAAGACATGTAAGATGAGTGGAAGGCACACTTAATTTTAAAAATGTAAGAGACCTTATTTTTACCTGTATGATTTGGACTAAAAGGAGGATATGAACAGATACTGCTTTTATTATAGGCCAAAGCAGAAAGGTAAAATGATATAAAATGGCATGAAATCATTGATGCACTATGCTAACAACCAAACTGAACAAAAAAAACCCCTTCCACACAGTGCTCTTTCTCAGGTACTGTAAGTATTCCTTGGGCACAATACTTATGTACACCTGGTTTCAGTGCTTATTTTACATTTGTATAGTAAACAGTTTCAAAAGGAAAAAAATGGGTGAATCTGGTTTGGAACCAACAAGATTAAAATCAGGAATTCAGACATTAGGATCCAATTCTTTACAAAGTATCTTGTCCTGTGTTGCTCAAGCCTGCCTACTGTAAAGTCACCTAAAAAGAGAACTGCAAGAACAATAATATAGATCATAACAGAGTAAATTAAAGGCAGATTTTCAGATTTCTGCCTGTCTTCCTCAGGTTAAATAATGCTCCCTGGTAAACAAATTCTGATCTTAAATGATAAAGACTTTTTGTTCCAGGTATCTTACGAAATCAGTTCTTGCTCTTGTGCATGATGCGTGCTGATGAATCAGAGATAGTATTTGGCTCTTGAGGCTGTTTCAGTGGCCCTGCTTTTCTAAGTTTGAAGAAGGCAGAGAGAGAATCTGTGCAGAGATCACAAACAAAAAAAGGTGGTAAATTGTACAATCCTTCCTTCAGTTTTTTTTAGAACATGTGATACCTGACCCCATGCCCCCATGCACACACACTCCCATTTCTGGTGGCTAGCTCACCTTTTCGCTAGGTCCAAGGGTTGCTGGAACACCTCTTCTGCTGGAAGGTGTACAGGTGTGCTTGGATTAGCCACAGGGAATCATTGGAGAGTGAGTGGTAGAGGAAGTCACCCTCCTGTGATATAAACTCACAGCCTCCGTGGGTCCTAACTCCTGTTCTCTGAAGGAGCTGGGCTCTGAATGTGGGCTCTTTTCACTGAGTGGGTATTTTTATAGTTGTTACTATTTGTGGTATTGTATTAGAAGTATTAAGGTATTCATTACACCAACTGTTTGCTTTAAAATACTTTGTGGGTGAGCTTTTATTGCTCAGGAATGGTGCCAGATGGACAGTCCTGAGGAGCAAAGTCCTCACGCTATCTGCAGGTCACAGCACAAGCAGTGGCACATTAAGTTCTTCCTCTTCTGTCTTCCTCCACCACCAGCCTGACAATTCAGGAGGAAAAGGGCATCCCGGAGGCTGTGGTGCCTCTCCACAGAAACCAACATCAGGCCCACCTGTTGAGGTCGCAGATTTGAGATGCATTTGTGCACCTGCATGAGGCCTTTCCCAGAGGCTGGCTGGGATCTGGCTGTTTACAGCTTCTTAAAGCATCCTTCCTGGAAGCTGGGGCAATTTTTGAAGCAGTTGCTGTCTGTTGCATAAGTCCATACTGAACAGGCTTTACCATATTTCTATCTCCAGCACCTGGAGCTGTGATGTACCTTTTTGAATCAGTTTTATCCCCACAATTAGGGAAGGGGCACAGTTTCCAACAGGGATTGAACTGGTAATGCCCATCCTTGTGTCAATAATGGAAGCCATTCTTACAGAACAAAATAACCTGTTGTGCCTGGTGGTTCCTTAATGCAAGCCCCTGTCCTTTGTTTGCATCTCACTTGGAGTGCTGCTTATCACTTTCCACTCTAAAATCTGTCTGGCTTCTTGCATTCCTGAAAAACTGAGCCTAGGATGGGCTGAAAAAGCCACCCAGCCCTGTCAGCACTCTGGAGATGTGCTCATCTACCTGGCTGGCACTTTTTTCCGGAAAGCCTTTGTACAATCTGGCCTTTAGGCTAAGGATGGCTTAGACTTATAGTGGAAACCCTTTATATTACAATATTGACAACTTCCACCCTAGGGTGATATTCTGCTGTGGCAACTTCTTCACTGGGGAGGCACTACTCAAAGTACAGCGCTGCTTCTCGTGCTTTGCTTATGTTCTGCACACTCAAAAAGGAAAGCAAATAGCAAATCTGGAGGTCTCATAAAAACATCTGATTTTCCTCCTCAAAGCAGTGAGTGCTGATCTGACCTTACACTGCACTCTCAGGGGCTGCAGGAGTTTAAGGGTTCAGGCTCACCTGGTCTCCAAGCACACATTTTGCCCTCTGAAACAGAAAAATCCGGTGCCACAAAAATGGGCAGCTGCTTTTTGATTGTGCACTCGGTGCATTTTTTCACGTGTGAGACATGACATGCTCTGTCAAGCCACCGTATTCAAACTTCCCCTAATATATTTCATTTTTATTAGCGACGGAGGACAGGTGATTTGAATCTTAATCCTAGGGGGTGATGTGTGTGTGAGGTGTAGAACACCTAGGCGTGCGCTGTGGTGCAGCTATTGCAACAAGCTCACATGCTTTGCATATCAATCTCGAGGCTTTTGCTGTGCCCAGCGTTTCTAGGGGCATTTGGTGGAAATTAAAATATGAGGGGTGCAGGCCACTTTACACCATTGTATTTCCCTTTCCTATTGTTAAGTTTTTGATTCCTCTTTTCTCTTACTGTGTATTTATACTCCTGCCAAGTTCCAAGGGAGCAGGAAAGCTGCTCCTTGTATTATTATTAAGCGATGCTTTTGACAAGTCAGGCTTTCAGAGAGGAGAAAGCATCAGGCAGGCAGGTGAAGACAATTTCTGCATTGCAAAGTTACTGTCTTACATGTGCTTGTCCTGTGGGATGAAACTTAACAATTCACAGTTCTCCTGTCCTCACGCTCCTTGCGAAACTCAGTCCAAGCCAAGATCTTCCAGTTTGCCTCCATTTGGTTTGAATGGCTCCCTGACTCCAGGAACTCTCTCCCCTCCAATCCACAGGTGGTCGGAGCAGTGTTTGGGGCAGGATAGCTGAGCTGCTGTTAGGCAAGAAACGGGACAAACAGGTTAAAAAAATTCTGTGTTCCCAGGTGGATAAAGCTGAAGGACAGCAAAGAAATCACCCCAGCTGAGCAGAAAACAAAAAGATGTTATTTTGTCCTTTCTGTTGTAGCGTTTGTGTGGAGCAGCACTGCCAGCACGGATGGTTCCCTGAGCGCTCACAGGGAGTCCTGCTCCCGGCAGAGACCAGGGCAGGCACTGTCCTGCTGCGGGGCCTTTCTCCTGGGACGGGCAGAGGCCTCCCCGTGCTCTGAGCCGAGTTCACGGCCTTGTCCACACAGCTCTGGGGAAGGTCACTGTTTGCAGGCGCTGGAGGAATGTGCTTTTGGCGCTGGGAAAGCTCAACACCAGAGGAAGCAGTCCCAAGGGCTTCCTCAGGTTTTCCCTGCAAAAAGGGGGCAGGGGCAGAGAGAGGACAAAGACAAATTTTTCTTGCGATGGACACGAGTGATGCAAAGCTCTACATGAAAGCTGGGTAACATAAACCCTTCCCTCTTCCCCTCCCACACAGGGAACCAGAACAAGTTGTGTACGCTGCTTTACCTGTATTTTGATGTCTCAAGGCACGCACAGACCTCAGGCTAGCTCTGTATCAGGGACAGCTTCCATGTGGGCAGCAGCATCAGACTTTTAATCCCTGAAATTAAAAAGGCCATCTTACCTAATAGGGGGAAAAAATACATTGGGACATTTGCAGAGAGTTAAAAGAAACAGTGTGTAATAGTGTGGACAAAGTCCTGACACGAAGCGCAATGAACTGCACTAATGCCTTTGGTACAGCTACAAGTTTATAGTGTTCTGGAGTGTTGTTTATGTTACTATAAAAAAAGGTGAGAAAATATATTCAGTTACTTTCTGTTTCTCCCCATTGAGCAGATGGCAATTCATAGCTCAAACTGTTTTTTTAAGTCATTTCACATTTTACTAATAAGTACAATATGCTTTTCAACAACAAGCCGTGCTCAGGCACTTCTGCAGAGGTTTTGTGGTTGCTCAGGTAGCTCAGAAATCAGAGACTTTATGAATCCTGTTGCACTGTAGTGGTAAGGATTTTCTGGTCATGTCTCATGTGGTGGAAAACACAAGCTGAAACCTCTCCCACTTCTTGTTTCAAATTATTTCTAATTTTGCAGGCCACAAATAATAGTGTGCTTACCTGAGCTGCCTTGGTCTGAGATTGTTTCTACCAACTATGTTCCTGGTAGAACAAACCACACTTTTTAAGGAGCTGAATATTCTTTACATTTTAAGTGTATAATAGTAGGTGGAGATGGCCATTGGGAAAAGTGAGAAAACATTGAGCAGTTCTGTTCCAGGAAGTTTTGGTGCTTTAGAATGAAAGCTGTTAATATTGCACACATTGGAAAATTCTCACCATTACATCCGTGGTTTTCTCAAAACCTGTTAAATTATATGAGTGCAGAAATAAGGAAGAGTGGGTTTTATTATTAATTGACACTCATTTTTAGCCGGCATGTGGTGGCAGGTCCTCCAAACAAACCCAAGGCACAGATTAGAGCTGAAAGTTTAGGAAATGTCCTAAATCTTTGTAGCATTGCACAGAGGAAGTGTAATATTAAACTGACAAATTGAATATATCTATTTTTTTCAATGTAATTCACAGTTTCTTCCTATTATTTTTTACTACCCATGGAGATAAAGCAAAACAAATTCCTCAAAACAGAGAGGAATATATTTCCAGATACCTTTTCCTATTAAGTAATATATCTCTCTCATACATATGTACTGTCAAATATCTATCCATTCCTTTTCCACACCGCATCTCCAGCCAGAAGTGTTGGCTATGCAAATATTTCAGAACCGACTCTTAACATATGTGCTGTGTGCCTGGCTACAGCTACACGGGAAACTCTAGGTAATAATTAGAGTCTGCATCTATTATCTTGCAATTATAATTTTACATAATCGGTTATGTAATCTCAAGGCTGGTATGCGGTGAGAAACTGTGGTTACGTCAGAATTCTTCGGAAGAAAAATAAAATTATTGATTGTAAGTGCACGTCCTAGCGAGGAAGGAGCGCAGAGGGATGGTGCAGCACGGAAAATCTCGGCGGTGAAAGCCACGCCGGCTCTCGCTAAGGCGGGACTCGCCCCCCAGGAGGGAGCAGGGGCAGCCCGGCGCTTCCAGGGGGCTCCAGGGGGGGGGCCGGGGGAGCGG
>NW_008240228.1:4506930-4517486 GCF_000691975.1 Corvus brachyrhynchos
CTGTCCGCCCCTTCCCTCGGGGGCTACGACAGCGGCATCCAACAGCCCCTGCCCAAGCCGCTGCCCCCGCCCGAAAGGGCCGGGGGTGTGCGGGGGAAGCCCCCGAAAAAAAAAATAAAATAACCCAGGCACGCAGGGAAAACAGCGGAGTGATAAATAAACCACAAAGTGAATCAGATGAAATCGCCAGGCGTTCACTCCCGATAAACAGCAAGCTTTATAATACCCAGGTGTTGGGGAAAGCTGTTGTCTTTTAGTTTATAAATCCCTGCTGGTGGGAGGGAGGGTGAGAATCTTTGGAGGTGAATGAAATATCAAATCACGAGGCTGTATGTAGATTTATGATTGCATAAGAGGCTCAATCATTTCCATATATTGAAATGTGCTGTCCTTTCCACGACTGCCCAGCCCTTGGAGGGAGAGAGACGCTCGATTCTGCCTTGATCAATGCTGACTGTGAAGCAAGGAGGAGGAGAAGGGGGGGACCAGGCTGGCACCAGATGGAGCAGGGTCTAGGGAAAGGTCAAGGTTAGCTCAGGCTGCTATTGAATCGGTTGCAGCCTCACAGATAGATCTCTGCCTCCGAGGCACCCACTGGGGCTTCTCAGAATCAAATCTAATAGAAAAGGCAGTCACAGAATGAAATCGCTTCATCTGAATGCTAAAATTGTTATTAGGCTACATTAGAGAGATACCGGGCACATGATTACCAAAAAAGGAAGCATGCCTAGCAGTTTGCGACTGAAATAAAAGCTGTGAATATGTTGATACCATCGGCGATGTGCAAAGATAATAGATAACAGGAGAGAGGGGCAGGGAGAGACGCGTGTGTGTAACGAACAGATTAACATATTGATGCGGATGTATGTATCCATATAAAATTATCCGTGTGCGTCGCCGTGTCTGCGCCGGGGTGTGTTTGTACGTACGCGGAGAGGAGTGCTCGGATTCCTGTGTGTCCTGCAGTGGCCGTGGTCCTCGGCACTCCCAGGACATTTGTTAACCGATTTGGACCGTAGTTATGGGCCGAGAAGCGGGGGCCAACTTGGAGGAGAGGTTTGGTGGAGACTCCTTGCAGGACCCAACTCATGTTGCAGTGGTTGCAGTCACTTTCATTTTTGATTGTAAGTCTTCCTGGAGGCACAGGGCTCAGACGTTGTTCAAGGCCACTCATTTTCTGGCTCATCTCAGGCAAAACTCCGAGGAAATGCCATTAGGTCCACACACGTGTGCAGACACCCCACATCCCAGACACAGGAGTGTGATGTGAGCACACACATACATGTTTGGAGCAGCGGTGCCGTCAGCTGGCTTACAGAGATCAAAGTGAGGCTCTTCCCAGTTACCAGCTCCTCCATGTTACCAATTCCTTAACCTACAGCACAGCTGTATCTTAAAGGAGGATTTAGTCTTGTAAAATAAATGCTGGCTACACTAGATTAAACATGATGACTGCACTCTAAGGGTTAATAAATTTAGAATTAACAGATCATCCCAGCTTGATACAGCTACTATAGATGATTTAATATGCAGCCTAAGCAGGTTGACAGTCAGCTCACAGATGCAGATAAGATCAAACAGTCTCTTGATTCAATAGATTGAATGGTTGTACTGAGTGTCTGGAAGGTGAGTGACAGTACATATATGGCAGGGGTTCTGGTAAAGAAGGGCTTACATTCCCCACTGCTGTGCACTGTACTGGTTTTCCTTTTCGAGCAGTCAGCCTTTTCCAGCAATCAAACCCGGAGTTAACATGAAAAAAAAAAGTCTCAAATATAGTTCAGGAGAGTTATTTGAAGTTTTCAGTAATGAAAAGCTCCATGCTTTATTAGTAATCACCATTACTATCGCTAGTCTGCACTTTAGATTCCTTTTCCACAGACAAGGCCATCGCCACCCACTCCATCCCACAGAGAGTCTCAGCTGTCCACAGGCTCTGTCTGTCTGTCCACACCAGTCCCCTTCCCTGGCAGACCTAGATCCACAGGAAGAAGCTATTTTGGAGGCCGAACAAGGACACCTTGCCCCAGACAGCCCCTGGGACTTAGTGAGTGCAGCCTTATCCTAATGTGATTCACTGTCCAGAGGCTTTGGCTGCAGGAAACCTCAATGGATGCAGAGTGACAAAGACAATTCCCCCAGAATGGAACTTCCTTCTCAGCTCTTTTGCTTTTTTGGCTTAAAAGTTAATGTCTGTAGTAACTCTTCTGTGGTTTATGTTTTCCTTTTTTGCTCTCCTGTCCTATTTAAACAGGAACGTAAAACAGTCCTCATGGAGGCTGGTGAGCAATGGGATGACAGAGTGGTCTCTAACTATTTTATTATTTGATCAAGAGTAAAAGCTCCACCTGAACCATTAGATTTTACAATATGAATGTGTTTCCAGGCAATTTAAAAAATGCATATTATGTATTCAATAGACCATCACAGGTCTGAATTGTGTCTTATTGTATTATATGGGGCCACCACCATACTGATAGGGATATTTGTGCTAAAGATACTGCACTTCTGAATGCTTATAAATTAGCTGTATTGTTTACTTTGGTGGGGTTTTAAAATACTGCCATGGTTTTGATGAATGCCCTGCAGAAGGTTGGTGTGATGAGCAGTGCTGCTTTGAATCTGCCAGCAGAGCAAACCCAGAACCCACCTGAGATCTCTGTTTCTGTGTGATTTTTAAAACTGGGCTCATTTACTTTTGCAAACACTTACCTGTAAATTGGGGTTTCATTTTAATTTGGAAGCCAGTGGCTCCCTTTCCATCCCTCAAATGCTGAGTTAGAAAAGAGAGGGCCTGGGTGTGTGCTTTGGATACAGATCCACATGTGAGCGTCCACAGATTTTCCTGAGCAGGTCTGTGATGCCACACAGGGATGAGCCAGTCTTTCTCCTACCCGATGCCTAGGAGCACCACTCAGGTGGGCTGATAGAGGCACGAAAATCTTCATCTTGTAATTAGAGAGAGGCGATATCCAACTGCCAGCACTTCTCAGGGCGAAGGAAGAGCACTCAGATATCCCTTGCAAAAGAAATGCCCAAGCAGAAGAGCCCACGAACACACTGAAGAAGGCCCCGTGAGCCAGCGTGAAGGCTGAGAGGACTCAGGGAACCCGTGGGACTCGGAGGAGCGCTGTCCTTGCCGCCGAGCCCTGCTCCGGGGGCCCCGCGGGGCTGGGGGGACTCGGGCGCGGAGGGGCCGCCGGGCCCCCCGGATGCCCCCGCGGCGGCGGTGCCGCTTCCCAAGGCGGAACCAGCGAAACCAGTTATCTGGCAGCAATTTGCATATTGATAGTGCCTCCTGCAGTTCTCCCTGATTGCTTTACAGGAAGGAAAGGTAACAGGAAAATATAGAACCCCCTCTCAAAAATGGCAAAGAGGCTCCTACGTGCACGGGGGCTCTGATGGAAGAGTAAAGCCTGATAAAGCCCATGGCAGGGGATTTTTTGCCAAACTGATTTTTGTCTTAGAATTTGAAAGCAGTGGTGTGGGTTTTTAAAAAAGACGAGCACTGATCACTTCAGGGGAAAATAATTAGCCTCGTCATATTCACTGAATGTGTAAGTCTAAGGAGGAGGCAGTCCTTGGAGATTGAGAAAGGCATTGAACAGACACTTTAAAAGTACAGTGTCATGGTACATATATTTTTTTAGTCCCACTCATAAGCAATGTACAGATGTGCAGTATGGCATTGAATAGAAGAGAGAATTTGGGTTCTATTAATAGAGAACAGTTTCACTTTTATTGGCTCTGAGTACAGTGGCTGCCTAAGCTACACCTATTGTGAGGCACTTTTGGCCTTCCTCGTAGGAAGGGCCACGCTGTGTCCTTGTACATCCCTAAGTGTTCAGATCCCTTCAGTCCTGGGCAGCACCAACCAGGGTGCCACGAGCCCGTAGCTCATCTAACCCCGGGCTGAGGGGCTGTTCAGGAGGAGATGGCTGCGGATCACATTGCTCCAGCCACATCTAGACCAAACTTGTCCCTGCTGCCTGTGGGGGATAGCACTTACAGACTGGTGCTCTGCTATGGCCTGGATTTACCCTGTGGGTATCTGTAGCACCCAAACGTCTGAGGGAGGTGTGTGTCAGCACAGACAGTCCATGGAGCTCTCTCTCTCTCTCTGTGTTTACATCCATTTCTCTCTCTCTAGGCTCTCAGATGCTGGGAAACTAAATATGATAGGGCAAATTACAGTCTAAATTGTGAATACATTAATTTCAGTATGGTAATATCAAACATTGTACTTATTTCTGATTTCTGTATTTAATTTCCCCTGCTTTTTAAAATGCTGGGGAATAGTTGCTCACTGAACAATAGCATTAGTACAATAACTCCCCCCAACCCCAGCATTCATACTTAATGCACATCAGCTTTCTATGTAATACCATACAATATACTTGCATGTTATTTTAATTGAGTGAAATCTTATTCATTCTGGTGGGAGAAAGCATTCTTTTCACTGCAGCCAGGATTCATACTGCACTGACAGAATTATATGTGCTGACAATAACAAATGGTGGCAAAACTATCCAAACTGCTCAAAGAGGTGGGCTCTTATCACAGGTTATTCACCACCACTCCTGCTCCCCCTCAGCACTGTGTCTTTCTGTGCAGCTTTGGGCTATATAATAATTTATTCTACTGACTACAGAGCGTTGCATTAAAATATTATTGTAAGCATTTCAACAATTAAGCTGAAATTTTGCATGGAATAAATATGGCAAAGGAGAAAACCCACAGTAAAGCTGTCCTTATTTTTAAGCACAGAGAAAGGACTCTGCTCTCTCATCTATTAATTATTTTTCATCTAGATCTTCACACAAACTATGTCATGTTCTGCAAAGCAGGCACATTTTTTCTTGACTGAAGCTAAAAGCTAAAGCTAAATGTCACCTGAAATAGTAATATAAAATGAATATAGAGAATGATGATTGTGTATGTTAAATTTCAGTTCAATGCATTCTAAGTGACTAAAAGTTGAAGCTCTAAAAAGCAATGCAAGTTATTTACAGAAGATGTTAAGGGACCAATCTAACAGCATGCTTGAGTACATGCTTACTTTAAGCATGTAAGTACAGCTGATGTACCCAAAGATAAATATGTGCTTAAGACTTTTGCAGTACCCAAGGCCAAGTAGATTCCTCTGGCAGGGGTTATATCAAGCAGAGTTAGAGGAGGAAAATCCTTTTTTATTGCACTGTCCTTTCTACTGTCCCTCACACCAAGCGTGCCAGGAAGGAGGGACTGTGTTCAGCAGCAGATAAGTAAACAACTAAACCTTTCTTCATCTTGTTTAACAAAACTAATTTCTCAATGGAAATAATTTCTTTTTGATTGCTGATGTTTGGTTTCTCAGATAAGTGAGTTATTTTTGTTATTCTACTTTTTAAAATTCGTTTGAGGTGTAGCTGGATTTATTTTTCAAAACAAAGTATTTGCCTTTCCCTGCCTGCCACATCCAGAGTAGGGCATTCTAGATTTCCTCATGGGGAGAGTTTGATCCCCTTGGATCTAAT
Organism: Corvus brachyrhynchos; assembly: GCF_000691975.1. Classification (NCBI taxonomy): domain Eukaryota; kingdom Metazoa; phylum Chordata; class Aves; order Passeriformes; family Corvidae; genus Corvus; species Corvus brachyrhynchos. The sequence goes on from NW_008240228.1 coordinate 4,512,447, forward strand.
CTTGCACAGAAGTGCACTTTTCGGCTCAAGTCAGAACAGGAATTTAAAAAGCTGTTTGTGTCAACGACCTGTCTTCCTACTGCTCATAGGCTTGGACACAGTGACCTGCTTAGATATATGGCTTGGGATCTCACCAGTGACTCAAAAGGACCAACTTGTGCCATCAGGGGTTCCTGTGAGGCAAGACAGAGTAGTCCCGATGAATGGGGGATTTGGATGCATGGAACATCTTTCCGAGGAGAACCTGGCCTCTCACAGTGCTTTGTTTGGGAATGGCTTGCACACGACACAACCTGCAGTGAGAGAGCCTCAGGCTGCAGCCTGGCTTGGTCAAAACTCTCCTGAAACAGATGGAAATGCTGCTCTTGAGTTCGGGTGTAACTGTGTGGGGAGGTGGGCATGGAAATGGTGGGATCCAGCTCTATGACAGAAATCCATTCACACCTTGTGGCTCATCTTTCTGGCCCCGGGCTGGGCTTTGTTTGCTGTAGGTCAAGGAAAATCTCAAGTCTTCGTCAAAACCATTCTTTGTCTTAGTGTGATTTAATCTGATAAAAACTACCTTTTGGAAGTTAAAGGCTAGAGAAAAGTAGGGAGCATTTATCAGCAAAATCCTTTGTAACACAAAGCAATATTTAAACTCAAGCTCAGTATTAAAATCTGAATGGCTCATCCCTTTCTTAGTGATGCCAGCACACAGGTAGGACCCATTTCCACATATTTCCGGGGAGAAGATAAAGCCCAGAAAAACGAAAAGATTAGCAAAGGTATTTATTTATGTTCTCTTTATCTTACACAGTTAGGACCCTCTTTGGAGATAACTAAAGCGTCATTTCTTGTTCCTGGCCTCTTCTCAGTGTATAGGAACATGCAGGTGGGTCAGGGTGCCAGGTGTGCCCTGTGAAATCCTCTGGGTAGCTGTAGCTTTACCTTGGGTATCTATACATATTCCACTGAGTATGGAGCTTCAGAAGAGCTAGAAGTACCAAATTCATACCCTAGATGTCAGTAAAAGAAAAAAACATTAAAACCCATTAAAAATCATTGTATAAAAGTCTGTGAATCAAGCAATGGGTTAGCCAATTATTCATAAGATAATTCCCTATATGGACTGACAGTTGGAGTCCCAAGTTTCAGCTCAATCAAATTTACACAGCCCAAGTTATAACCTCTTCAAGGTGGGGATTGTAACAGGAGCACTGACAGACCATAACTACTGTGCCTCTTTAGTAACAAAAGCTCAACTGCCTCACTCGTGCCGTGGCTGCTGGTGCTGCAATAATTAAGACTGTATGGATTTGCATTATAGGTCAGGTTCTGGAAGGTTTTAAATGCACATAGTTTAAATCATGTTGGCTTGAAATGTAGCATAGAAACGCTCAGGGGCAGGTTACGTGTTTACTTATAAAAAGATTTATAAATATTAAACCTACAATATGACAAATAACTAAGTAAGTAGTGCAAACTAAACCCAGTTTGGCTGAAATCAAACATTTGATTAAAAATGAGATTTTTAGTGATGCCTTCCTCTGCCTGCCCACACACAAGCAAAACTCTTTGTGTGCTTCAGGGAGGGTTTTTGCCATTTCAAAGTCTGTTCCATGAGCACTTTGTGCCATTTATTTTATAGTCATCCCCAGAAAGCCCAGTCAAGGTTCAGGGCTCCATTGTGCTAGGTGCTGTGCAAGCAGAGGCAGGCTGAAATCCCAGACCTTGCTGAAACCCATGGAAAAAAGTCTCCCCAAGTTCAGGGTTTTATTCCAGGTCCTGCCTAGGGCGAGCCGATAACGAAATCTTTCTGTCACCTGGCGCTCAGATGTCTGTGATCCTGCACGGACTCGCTGCTGTGTGTGCTGTGCTTGCTAGTAAGAGCTTGCAAAATCGGAGTTTATTTTGAGCCTTTATTAAAAAGGGGGGGGAAAGGAGAAAAGGCAAAGCAGCGCGCCCAAATTTCTCCTGCGGGAATACTAATGCATGTACTATTTCTAGAACATGCAAGTCCTCTGCTCATTCACGGGAGTCAGCCTGGTGTGATAAGAGTTCCACCCACGTTGCCTCCGCCTGATTGAGACTATCAAGACAGTGTCGGAAAGCACCCCGTGCGATCTGCCATTACATAATGCAGCCCAGCTCCGGGGAACTGGCAGAGTTTTGGAATTTGTGTTTGGTCCTAATGTTCTGTACTGTTGGCAAGTGAGATTCCTGCTCTGAGTGAGTGACAGTTGGAGCTTCGAAGCAGGAACATTTGCCCAACCAAAGTTGCTGAACTCACCCACTGCCAAGTCTGTCACCGAATTAGCAGATAGGCAGGGACAGCAGTATGTGGCATGAACTGTGTCACACTCCTTTGCACCTTTGGGTCCCAGTCCTGTGTGCCTGCCTGTGAGACGGAGGAAGGCCACACTTCTCAATGTTAGACAGTTTTACGTCCCTTTGTACAGCAACCTCTAAGTATCTCACGTGCTTGAATGTAGGGAGGACTACACTTTCTCAGGCAGAGAGCTGAGGTATGAGGAAAGGGACAGATACATTTTGGTAGATTCAAATCTTAGGCTAATTTTTACAGCATGAATGTTCTCACCTGGGCACTCTGTCCTGCTGCTGCAGGTTACTGCCATTGTTGTGGGACAGGGATGGGTTCCCACCCCTGCTCTCAGCTACTCCAGGGCACGAGCTGGTGTCTCAGGGCTCTGGTTCACATGGGACAGTTTGAGGTGAGATGGGCACTCAGTCAATGAGACAGACCCTTCTCTAAGGTTAGCTTCCACCTGGAGGCAGCCTGAAACCCACCATGGCTCTGATTTCAGCGTGTACCTCAGTTTGCTGAGGTGTAGGGCCACATTTCCTCCAGCTGACTTTGCTCTGGGGCTAGGAGTCCATAGCCAAAGAGCAGCTGATAACATGGCCAGGGTGACAGCAGCTCCAAACGCTGCAGCAGGACTGCAAGGCATCCGCTGCAGCTTGGGCAAAGAACGGTTGCGGAGGAGCAGGAGGTGACACAAGTTTGTGTCAATCCATAGAATGTGATCACTGGGTCATCTCCTGTGCTGGCCTGGGTTTGTTTCACCTGCCCTTCCAATCTGCCAGTGTTTCTGGGTGTTAGCAGTCAGCATTAGGGCATTTCTCACTGTGTTTACCTGCCACTTGCACTGGGTTTGTTGGTACAACCCAGCAAGGGACGGCAGTGTGCAAGAGGTACAGACAGGGCTAGAGATGCTTGGTGTGTCACAGAGGTGCTGTCAGGGTGGAAGCAGAGATGCAGGAGGGGCAGCTTGTGGGGTGCAGTGGGGCAGTGACGGGGTGCAGCGCCCTTGCTCCACAGCTCTCCTGGGGTGCTCCCAGCCCCAGCTGTGCCCCTGGCCCTGCCTTTGCCGCCGGTGCCGGGGCCAGCTCAGAGGCAGCTCACCCCCCTGCGCCTGGACGCGCCGGGGACCGTCCCCGTGGGGGGCTGACCCTGCTGGCACCATCAGCCTCTCCGGCAGCGCCGGGGGCCATCCGACCCCTCCTTTCCGCGGGGTGTCCGAACCCAGGACACTGACGGGGGGACCCGGCGGGGGGTACCGTGTCTCGAGGGGCTCAGCCCGGTCCTGCGGCCGGGGGCGGCCCCGCATTCCTCCCCATAGCGAAGGCAGCGCCCGGCACTGGGCTGAGGCTGTAGCAAACTCCCTCGCAAGAGCTGTTTGTTGACCACATTCACGTTCAGAGCCCTGAAGCTAAAAGCACTTTACACCATAAAATAAAAGCACTGTCTTTTTTTCTAAAAGGTTACGTCTGGAGGCCACGCTGTTCATACTTCATACAGAAAACTACTGAAAGGGCTATGAAATCCTCTATGATTTACACTCCCTCTCAGTGCATTAGGATATAGATCTACTCGACTCTAAAAATACTGTGGAGTTTCTAACCGACGTGAATATATGTGCATTATTTCAGAAAGTCTGTTAGAAAACTTGTCAACACATTATAAAGCATAAACCAGGACTTGGCCATTAAATACAGAGATCAGAGACAAAATGTATACGGCAGGAAGTACCGAGAAAAGTCCCTCCATTCAAAAAAAGTCTATTAGCTAAAAGTTTACACACAGTATACACCAAAAGGTTTAGAGCGAGACCGTGGACCGCAATTACAAGGCATAAATGGAATCAGTAGGGGCTTTACAGTCCCCAGCGCAGTTAGCTGGGTTGCCAGAAAATAATTTTAATATTGTCATAATTTATTACCCACCGAAAGCCACATCAAGGACTGTAAATACAGTCACTTTGTGTCCACGACCGCTCGTTAAACAGCCTCGTTCCCTTCCCCTAAAAATACAATGAAATAAAAACCCACCTGCATTATTAATCTGCGGTCATGCCGTGTTAAAAATGTCTTCTCACTCCTTTTCTTTCTTGAGGTTTGTTATCTCCCTCCAATCACATGACAATGCGAAGCGCTGGGGGGGGGGGATACAGGAACGAGGGGGAGCCCAGCACTATAGCGATCAAATGCTAATATTAATAATTATCCAGCCAGGATGAAATATTATTTTTAAGGCAGCGAGTTTCCATTTAATTCGAGGCATTTTTACGGTGCTGGAATTAAGGGCATGCTGATGGTAAGAACATCCTCGCTGCCATTCATGAAAGCATCTGTAAAATTAGCTCCTGACTGTAGGTTTTGAGATGCGGTCTGGGAAGTCACCTCTGGAATCTCAAACACGGCACGATAATGAAACAGATTTAGTTGTCACCAAGTGCTTAATTTGCTATGATTTTAAAAAAAGAAAATCAATGAAACGATGCCTATGATTGGGAATAAGCACAGGTAGGTGTTCTGATGCAGGTTGGCTTTAGAGAGAGTAATGAATTGTAATTCAGAGGAGTGTTAACTGCGAACCGCAGAACCTTTCAGGGGTAATAAAGTCATTACTTTTTACATTGCAGCCACCTTCAAAAGCTTTATACGTGCCATTAGATATAAATCAAGCCCCATATATATATCTACATCTCCGGCACAGACACACACGCCCGCGTTTCGCGCAGGGACATGTGCACGCCT
>NW_008240228.1:4518907-4519201 GCF_000691975.1 Corvus brachyrhynchos
TTTTCATGTCGCCCCTGATGAGTGTCCATTGGTGTTGCCTTCGCCTTCCCTCCTCCCCTCTCCCCGGCTTGCCCTGCCCATGTTTTGTATGTCTCTGTCCATCCAGGCTCCTGACGTTCAAGTTCGCAGGGACGTCACGTCCGCACTTGAACTTGCAGCTCAGGGGGGCTTTTGCCATTTTTTTCATCTCTCTCTCTCCTTCTCTCTCTCCCTCTCTCTCTCTCCCTCTCTCTCTTTTTTTTCCTTGCACAAAAAAAAAAAAAAAAAAAAAAAAAAAACCATAACTTCTCTCCC
>NW_008240228.1:4519259-4519703 GCF_000691975.1 Corvus brachyrhynchos
TGATGAAGATATTTTCTCTGGAGTCTCCTTCCTCTCTAACCCGTCTCTCCCGATGTGAACCGAGCGACTCACAAGCCACCGAAGCCACCAACCCACCATGTCGCGCCGCAAGCAAGGCAAACCCCAGCACTTAAGCAAACGGGAATTTTCACGTAAGTAACCCGGAGAGCAATTTATTTAATTTCCCCTTCACGGATTTAATTTTTAATTCGAGCGAGAGCAGGGAAAAAAAAAAAATTTAAAAGTGAGAGCGAGTGAGCGAGTCGGGGAAAAAATTAACTCAGCGCCGGTTCGGGATTCTCAGCATTCCGGTTAATTTCTCCCTCTCTAATTTAATCACCTTGATGACTTTTCTTCTCTTTCTGCCCGTGCCCCTCGCCCGCCGGCGCGCACTCCGCTGCCCCACTCCGCGCTCGCCTCTCGCCTCCCGCTCTCCGCGCTGTT
>NW_008240228.1:4522192-4525714 GCF_000691975.1 Corvus brachyrhynchos
CCCCCCCTCCGCCCCATCAGCCCCAGTACCTCCTTTCTCCCGACACTCCAAAATCCATCCCGCTTTTGCCGGTGTGGTTGTTTTGGTGGCTGGGAACAGGGGGAAGAAGGAGGGAGTAGGAGGGCGAAGGGGGAAAGCTGAAAAGACATGTTGGTGGAAGGGCAATTTGCATGAAAAATAGAGATGGATGATTAGGGACCCAGGCAGGGAATTTTGATTGCCCCAGAATTAAAAGATACATCCTGCAAATCAGAAGCAAGACCAGGTGAATAGTATTCTGGTGTTTTCTTTGTAATCACGGTATTTTATATTATGTTCTAAAAGTAGCAGTAATAATAAAAAGCATGGTTTTTTTGCTGCCTTTGCCTCCGTCAGGAGCCAAATGTTTTGCAGCGAACACGGTGTCAGCTGTATTTTATACATTAGTATATAATTCTTGTTAATTAGCAATAATTTACGTTAAGAGCATAGAAAATGTTGAGGTTACAGGTTTTATATCTGTACATTTGATCATCTTGTTATTTTCAAGAACTTTGCCTCCTATAAAATTAATTAGGTGAAATGTGGAGGTGTAATCAGCAACCTCTGAATTACCACTTCATTTCCTGGTTTTGATTGTAAATCAGCCCAGTCCGTACAGACTTTTAGCAAAGTCTATTTTTGTTCAGTGCCACTTTTAACTGTCTGGTGTCGAAGCAGCGGGTTACCTTCCCCTGCTAAATAATAGTGACAGCGTCAGAAAGGAATCAGGCCGCGGGAAAACATTATAATTGAGTAATGATTATGCAGCGCTCCTTGCTAAGCCAGTTGTAAGGGGAACACGGGTGGTTTTGTGTCTTTTTGCTGCGGAGGGTCGGTGAGCTCGAAGTTAGATTCGCAAAATACCTTTGTCTGCGGCGTGCAGCGAGCTACCGGTGGAATTAGTCCTGCAATAATTTACTCCCTCGGTCCGAACGCAAGGAATGGCTTGGGGAGAAAAACGCCATGCCCGGCAATCCTGCAGAAACAGCCTGCTCCTCTGCCGGCTTCCCGAGGAGCGTGAGACGCACGTTGTGCCTCCTCTCCTGTCGGTCTGTAAGTTTAGAAGAAAGCCCCAGCGATTAAGACATTGTTTTTATTAATACGAATGTAACCTTCATATTCCTGTGGTTGACCTTACGTTAAATTAGAAGTAGTACTAGAGGCAAGAAATGATGGACTGGATCCCTGTGTCCTAGTTGGAGCTGAGGTACGGCGAGGTAGTGTGCTCTTTCAATATTATTTTACGCAGCACAACTGGGAGCTACTCCAGATCTTCCTCCTCAATATTCAGCCTAGGTAGGGTGGAAATAAATTTAACCTGAGTTCACTGGATTTTTGCACTTTATCAAAATCAGTTCCAATATTGTGCAGTCAAATTAAAATCTATTTTTTGATTCTCTGTGGCTTTAAGTTCATTAAATGTGAAATTGGCAGCCAACTAAAGAAGGTCAGGCTGATTAACTGTTTAGGAGTTGTATTCTGTCTCACTTGCGTTACCTGGCAGTGTTTTGATGTGGGTTGTATTTGTAGTACCCTCTCCTCCTGCTCGCTTGCTGTTAGCGTGCCTGTTGTGTTGCGCAGACAGAGGAACACCAACATGCTGCTGGTATTTATTTTTTTTTCCCCCTCGTGAAAGGCAATAGTGATGGAGACTGCACAGAGATTGCCAAGGTATTTCTCTGCAAATTTAATGTAAAAAAAAAATAAGCCAACAGAAAAGAGAGCTGAGTCTGCCTCGTTAAAGCATCCACTGACGATTCTGTGAGCAGAAATAGCCTCATAATGAAGCTTTTTGGAGCTCATTCAGAAAATTTGTCAACTTTGACAACATTAGGCAAGGTATTTTGAGTTTAAAGAAGGCGCTTCTCACTGTTACGAGGAAATGTGGCAGTTGCTTGGCCAGGCTGATTTTTAGATGCTGAAGGCCACCAGTGCTAACATGTTCAAGATAATTTAAGCATTCCCTTATTTCAGGATTAAAAAACGCAAAATGACTGATTGCCTGATTTTCTTAAGTACTAAAAAATATCCTATCCAGCTAATATCTTTGAGTGGACTCGGTGGTGAATTTGCTGTTTATTTGGATCCTGAGGAGTAACTCAAAAGTGAGAGGTGCCTCCCCCACCCCGAAGGCATTTCTGCTGCACTTGCTTTTTTAACATTTTGGTTTTCTGCCATATATGTATATTTATTTATTTATTTGCCTCGTCCTGTCTCCCCTCCTCCCCCCCTTCGAATAACTACCGCCTTCAGGATTTTTTTAAATTGGAAGCTGCTAACGGGCCGATGGGGACAGTGACACAAATCCATGCGTTTCCATCTGCACGTGCATTCTGAGGGCTGGATGTGCCCCCCGTGTGGGGTGCCTGGGTGTGTGTGGCCATGCAGGCTGGCTCTCCCCCTCTTCTCTTTTACATGCACACATTACCTGCACGGCCTGAACAGGCAATGTGCAGTGTCTGTGTGTATTGAAACTCCTCCTGTCCATGCTGTGTTTCTGAATTTTAGAAAGTGGGTCTGGTCTGGCTGGTGGAAGATACACACCCATGTGTGTGAGAGTGTGTGCAGTGCTTTTAGCCTTGAATTCACGTACATAAATAATACATTCAGCAGTAAACCACTGTATTCCCTTCTCGTCGTAGTACCACAAGAGTTTCGCAGTGTATTCTTTCAGCCTATCCATTTAATTTTAGCACCGAATTGTTAAAGGAGTCAGAAATTTGCTTTCCTGTAGGAACACAGAAACAGTTGCTGTGCTTGCCCTCTGAGTTCTGCATGCTACAGCTGCTCCTGCAAAATCTCTTCCCTGTAACTGATGAATCCCTGTCCTCAGTGCTGTGCTGACAGCCGTGTTGCATGGGTTTGGCTGGGGGGGAGCAGGCGGACTCGGGAGCGGGGTGTAATATTCATGAAGAGGGGGCTCGGCGCTTTCCTCCCCCTGCTCCCGGTGCCTTTCCCGAGAGCTCTAACCATTCTCCTTTTGTTTCTCAAACTGCAGCCGAACCTCTTGAAGCCATTCTCACTGATGATGAACCTGAACATGGCACATTGGGAGCTCCGGAAGGGGACCACGACCTCCTCACTTGTGGCCAGTGTCAGATGAACTTTCCGTTGGGGGACATTCTTATTTTTATTGAGCACAAACGGAAACAATGCAATGGCAGTCTCTGCCTAGAGAAGGCTGTGGATAAGCCACCTTCACCCTCACCAAGTGAGCTGAAAAAAGCATCCAATCCTGTGGAGGTTGGCATCCAGGTTACGCCAGAGGATGACGATTGTTTATCAACGTCATCTAGAGGAATTTGCCCTAAACAGGAACATATAGCAGGTAAATTAAAGCAAGGAGAAGTGTTTGCGAGTTTATTTCTGTTTCAGTTGCAACGTAGCATGTTGGCAGTCGTGCGCTACTGTGTCTGTGTGTTCTGCTCGCTGTGACGGCCGGGGTGTCCATGGCCTCCCTGCCTTGGGTTAGCGGTGTTTCCTGGTGCCTGCGCAGCGGCA
>NW_008240228.1:4526156-4549481 GCF_000691975.1 Corvus brachyrhynchos
TGTTTCTGGCGGTATTGTTTGAGGCCACTCTCGCGATTTGCCTGCATTGTAGTCACTGTCTCCCGGTGCCTCGCCTGCTGGAGTGCCGTGGGAGGAGGGTTCCGAGCCTGCCGTGCGAGAAAGCGAGGAGCTTTTGAGTCTTTGGCAAAGTCAGGGGTGAAAGAGTTAACCGAGCATCAGCCAGCCTTGGTTCCATATTGGCTGTCAGCGTATGGACTGTAATTAAACACAGCCCCATGGCAAAGTGACACCACCGACCTTGACTTTAAGATGCCATTTTCGACTGGCCAGGCCAGAGTATCCGAGCCTGCCGTGCGAGAAAGCGAGGAGCTTTTGAGTCTTTGGCAAAGTCAGGGGTGAAAGAGTTAACCGAGCATCAGCCAGCCTTGGTTCCATATTGGCTGTCAGCGTATGGACTGTAATTAAACACAGCCCCATGGCAAAGTGACACCACCGACCTTGACTTTAAGATGCCATTTTCGACTGGCCAGGCCAGAGTAGAGAGGGCAGTTGCTGAAGCGCACAGACATGCTTATTCGAAAAGTTTAAGGGCATGTTGGAAATTTCAAAAGGTTGGTTTGACAGGAAAGGCTACTCTCTGCAGCCTGCCTCCTCAGCCAAATGATAAATGCTTCGCTGTGCTCTCTCTTGTCTCTGATGTGGTTTTGACAGATGTATCTTGATTTTGTTTGCGGTTTACACAACCACATGTCAGCCGTACAAATGTCCAAGGCAGAGTTCTGTTTTGTGCAACAAACAATGTGAAATGTAATTTAAAAAAAGAAAAAAGGGTAAATAATTCCATTTCATAGCATATTTTTTTATTTTTTAAAAAATCAGAAAGCCATTGGCCATGCAGGTATTTTCACAAATGAGGTTAAAAAAATAACAGTATACCATGTGAAAGAAAATCGCAGAGCCCTGGTAGTGTACCAAGGCACGCTCTGCTTTTAAAACCCTGCTAGTAAACAAAAGTACTGCCCATTTGCAGCGAGCATTTCAAATCACTTCAAACCACGCTAATACTGCCAGTCGAAAAAGGCGAGACCGCAGCGTATCAGCCCCAACGAATGCCTGAACCAGTTTCAAACTCCCCCTCCAGTGCTGTTTGGGATGCGGCACTGCTGGTACCTCTCTTCGGGGAGCCCACAGGACCGCTTGGGGTTGTCAGAGGCGCAGTACATCATCCCATGATGTGCTGGAGCTTGTCTTGGGCTTGCTTTGGCCACAAAGTTAAACCATAATAGGGCAGTAGGCGCTGGGAGGTTCAGCGGGATCCTCAGCCTCTCTGTCCTCCAAGCTGGTCGCCAAACTGTGCTGGAGAGCTGCAGTTTTGGAGGTTTTGTGGTGGCAGCAGATCCATATCGGTGCATGGGTGTCTGCCTGCGCACGTGTCTGTGTGCAGAGCCATGTGCGTGCACATGCAGACGTCATGTGAATGAGTGTGTGCTGTTTCTGCAGAGTAATTGGTATTTCCTTGAAATGTGAATATCTCTACATTTAAGCGGAAACAGAGGCTCAGCTACTGCTGAGCTACATTTTGAATGAGACTTAAACCCCCAATAATTCCCCGTATTGCAGTTTCCCAGACAAGGATGTTAAAGGTGAGGGTTTTTTTCCCAGAGTGGTAGAGGGCAGTGCCCATTTCTATGTGCTGCCTGCAATCTGATGGAAAGCGAGCAGAAGTGTAGGGCATGATTAATGAAGCAGGAGCCTGGCGGAAGGGATTTGTAGTCTTCCAAGCTCTGGAGCCATACTAAATCACCAAATATGGAGGAGCAGCGGTATGATGTAACGCTGTATTTACGTACGGCGCCGCTCCGCTCAAAAGACAAAACACAGTATATGTCAAGCAAGAATTAAACATGCTGTCGTCCCCGTGGTCCCAGATAGGTCCCTGGGCTGAAGGGATGGCCACGCCGAGGAGTTCTGCACGAGGGGAGCCTCCTCTGCTGAAGGATTTGCTCTGGCACTCGTTTGGCGCGGGAGGCTCAGCGAGCCAAGTCTCCCTTTCGCGTGGCGCGGGTGATGCGAAGCGAGGAGGATTTGGGCTTGCGTGCCGTCATGGGGCTGTTAATTTGGAAAGGGCCATGGTTTTAACTGACTGTAAATGCTTCGCTGGGCAGAGGCGGTGGCTGAGGACAGGGGCGTGGTGGCAGGGCCTTATCCTGCTCGCTCTTACACCCTGCTCGCTCTTACACATTGGTGGGCTTGACTGGGAGCAGGCCTGGTGTCATGCAGGAAGGTCCACAGAGCAAGCCGTGAGTGTGTCCTGAGTAGAGATGGAGTTGCAGTTGTCAGGGCTCTTCTGCTCCAAGTTTTCTGGCTGTGGTGCCCAGCTGTGCCTACGGATGGGAAGTCCACAAATGCAGGTTCTCTGCACCTCTCTGGCTGGGCCAGAGCCGAGTGACACTGGGGTCCCTTGGTTATTCCTGTTGGTTGGAAATGCAGCCTGGCTTTGGGAGAAGGAGAAGGTGCACCAGGACTTGCGGGGTCTTGTGCTGTTCCTCCCCTTCGTGTTTTCATCTCCCTTTTCACTTGGATGAGTTCAGCTCCCTCGTGTCACAAAGAAGTGTGGTGATAGCTGGAGTGACCCACTGCTCGTAGCCAGTAGTTTGTGGAGTCCAGCAGTAAAATTTCCAGTGAGAGTCTTGCAGCCTGAACTGTGGAGTTCAGGCTACAGGAAGGCCCCTGCAGAGAACCTCAAATTCTTCCAGTTCAGCTATTTATATCTGACTTCTGTTCAAGAATGCAAAATGCAAAAGATTTGAGTGTGTAATTAAAACAGAAAAGACAGAGGGTGCATTTGGAAAAATACACAGAAGTTGGGGGCAGTGATTCTTTTTGCTAAGAGACCAGAAAATACATATTTTGTAGCAATATAAAAATGTACCCAGTTAGTTGTGAGGCTGGAAGAGGTGTTCCAGGTTAGCCCTGGATACAGAGGTGCTGTGGGTGAGCTCCGGGTGCAGTTTGTTCCATGCCTGCAGTTTTGTAGTCTGTAAGTTGGGGTATTACAGTAGAAGAGAATCTTAAGTAATGGTTAAAGATCTACAGACGAGAAAGGAGGCAGCGACTCATTCAAATGCAGGGAGAAATGATGTCTGATTTAACTGTCACTAGGCTGCTCGTTATCCTGCCGATTTCCAGAGACAGGGATGAGGACAGGAGCTTGCTTACATGTGTGCGTGAAACGTGTGCAGCAGCCGTGGGATCCGTATAGGTGCAGGCATATGTCCGTACCTGGCTCTTCCATGTGGGTGTCTGCCTGTGCACAGCTCTGCCTTGCTATAAAATTTTGAGTGATGCTGATCCAGCACTGGAGCTGAAATGCCATAAATTTAACTGAAAATTAATAGGATATGTTGTGTGGGTCCAACGAGGCAGCTTTCATCAATATGTATGTCAAAGCCTCACCACCAGATACCGGCAGCCCGTGATTTGCAGTGAGGGCGACGGCAGGGCTTTAGTTATCCGCTCTCGTATTTTACAATAGGGGGAAATATTAACTGAAGTATCTGGAGATCAGTGAACGTAAAATCGCTGTTCACTTATTGTAAAGGCTGAGGAAATATTTATCGCCCGCCCGTGTCAGGTTTTGGCGGTTTGTTTGTTGAATGTATAAATCCGAGGGAATTAATGAAAGGCTGGGGTTTGGGTGAAGAAGGATCTTAAATGTTACTTGGATGCAGTTGGGGGAACACTTTGGAGTGCTGCTGCTTATTCCCCTGTATGATGCCGAGTGTGTATCCGCGGATGCTCTATTTACCGTACAAAGAGGGGGAGGAGGAGGGGAGGTCGTTTTTACTGCTCGAATCCTATATTCTCAAGCTGCTTGTGACATTCGAATAAAACACGTGGGAAAATAATGTAAGAAATCCCTCTCTCTGCTGCAGTCGGGGGAAGGTGAACGTCATTCGGTACTAAATTTCAGACTGAGTGTATTTGATTATTACAGGTCTCGGGAAGTAACATCTTTAAGCAGAAATTTTCTTGGGCTGTTATTAGTAGTTGCCATTATAATTCTGTAGGTTGTGAATGTCGATTCCTTGTTGTGTTTTGTTCTGGAGACAAAAAAATACTGCTGTCTGCACTGAATAGTTAGCATTGCATCTGGACAATAACATGAAAGCTTAAAGATAGAGGAGGGGAAAAAGGACTATGGGAAGATTTTGAAGTCAAATCTGTCTGCTGTCCTCATACAAAGAAACAGAGAGCACAGGCTGGGTAAAATATTGCAGGCAGGAAAAAATAGTGAGGGTTCTACCCAAAGGCTCCCGCTCCCGAGATTTGGAGCGCTGCGTACAAGCTGTATTTGTAAATAAGACAGAGAAAGGTTGTGAACCGGCAGCTTGGCTGTTTTGTCAAAGTACAATGTCAGAGAAACTCTTTCTAAGACAAATTGTAAATAGAAGTGTCACGATGATTGCATGATTGAGCTCTAGAAGTGTCTTGCAATTGTTGGCATTGTCAGAAGACTTTTGAAAGCTTAATTAAAGGCGGTGGCCTGTGCGGCTGTGAAATTTACTTCTCGGGGGGGAAAAATGTAAAAAATGTAGGGGATCAAAAAGTTGTAATGCTGCTCGCACGGGGATACAGAGAACAGTCAATAGTTTCCCTGTTTTCCCTGTTGCCTTTTATAAATAATGTTTTTTGAAGAAGCAAGCACATGACACCAATATCATCCTTTGTACGAGGTAAAGATTGTGTTAGTTTTCCTATTCCCCGCTGTTCCAGACAGTTAATGTAAAAATGGCTCTTCATTGGAAGCACAAATATGAGTTCACTCGAAGCACAGAAGCAGGGTAGAAAGTTTTCTTCTGCCTCTGCCTTCCAGGGGAGCATCCCAGTGTTGTGGTGCCCTGAATATTTCTAGTGGATTTTTTTGTTTACTGCAAATCAGATCTTCGGAGAGGATGAGAAGTATATTTTCTGTTCTTTCTCCTATTGCATGGGACACTGAATTGTGGAGCTGTCCACAAGCAGAAGCATCACTGCATCCAAAATGCTGGTGGTTCAAGAGGCAGCCTGGCACACGTTAAGTTCCATATAGATCTTGAAAGGTGCATGTTGGCATCACGTGCCGAAAGCTTTGAAAATCATGCGCGTAATAACGCAAGGCTCTGTGTGCAGAGTCCCAGCAACGAATGCTGGGTGATGGAAACTGAGGCAGGGAGTAAATTAAACACCTTCTAATTAGCCCGGTGGGAGAAGTAAAGTCTTCCCTAAACATTCCCATAATTTGGTAATGCCTCTTTTAAAGAGGAGGAGGCCTATTAGCATTACCCCGTTTTGTACATGCAACTCTCAGCCCACGAGCTCTTTCTTGTTTCATTCAAATAATAAAGACAATTAAAGAGGCTTGCGAGGCACCGTCAGGCAAGGGGAGCAGAGCCTCCAGTTGTTTGCCTGCACGCATCCTCATTACGGAAATTTTTTTGGACGAAATTCCCTTCAAGCTTCGGTCTGTTTTTGTGTCCACTAGTACCAGCTTTGTGCAATAAAAGGCGTTTAGCATCAAGCTGGACATGGGCTGGCACAGTGCCACTTGTGTTTTGTTGGGTTTTTTTTTAGCTAATCGCTGAGGATCTCTTGTTACCTTTCTGCTTGTTGTGATTTTGTTCGGGTCATGATGCTGCCAGGGATGTCGCGAGTCCAAGGAAGTTGTCTTCTCCCCGTGGCAGGCATTTGAACCCAGCTTCCATCCGGGAGCACTGGGTTTTATGTGTCAGCTACTGGGGTATTGCACAAGTCCATAAAACACGTCAAGTCCATATATTTTAATACATTAAGACTTACGTATATATATATTCATACTGGTAGCATGGCCCTAAAATTAACCATTGGGTGGTGGGTTTTTTTGCTTTTCCCTTGGGCTAATGAACATAATTTTGTCTCACTGTGTACACAGACAGTAGCTGCAGCCTGACGCCTGGTGACGTCGGATGTAGCACAGGTTTGGGCCCACGTAGGTAGACACCGGTACATGGATTGCTGTGATTTATGGCATACTTTTAAAAATAACAGGCACATTAATGGACCCACAAACCACCCAAGCGGTTGGGATGATCTGATAATGAATTTCCATGAAACACAGCTCGCTCTGGAGAGCCCCCATCTTGGGTGTGCGTTGCTCCGCCAGACGTGGATCAAACTCTTGCAGGAGCGGGACCAGTGGCTGTGGACCCCTATGGATGAGCAGACCAAGTGCTCACATTATTCACACCCTCCTGTGTTAATGCCAAGCGCGTTTTAAAGCCCATAAACATCCTCCCCATCTCTCTAATCAGGTTTAGTATGCAACGCATCCTGCACGGGGTTCAGCCAGTTTGTTTTCCAACCTTTATTGGCCAGCTGCACTCGCTGTGCATCTTTAAAATATTTCAGCGAGGTTTTTTTTGCTCTTCTATCACCCAGGCTGGTAACTTGGTGGCTCATTCTTCATTCGGAGGTGGCATTGCCTGGGGTTGGCGAGGGAAAGGTTTGCGGTGTGGGGTGTGGCGAGGTCAGCCCTGATCCCAGCAGGGAATTTGTGTTCTTCATTTGCCTTTACAATCGGAGCACAGCTACTGTACCTTGGAGCAGCTCTCAGGTGTGAGCTCAGATGGGCGCATGTAAATGTCCTGTCAGATGCAACACAGGAATATTAATGTTTCCTCAGCACCGTGCTATAATAAAGCTGTACACAGGCAGCTTAATATGCAGCCGGGCTGGGGAATTGTATAAAACTTCGATAGCCCAGTGTGAATGACAGCGGTGGAAAAAAATATTCAATATGCCACAGTTTGCATTCTTGTTTGCCTTTGATCTAAAGCAAAATGAAAACATCCTCTTCTTTCCCTCCTTGTTCTGAATAGGTGCCCTTCTTCTGCAAAACTGGAGAGTAAGTAAGAAAAGAAAACAAAGTACTGGGCACGGTGCAGAATTATTTGAAGCACATTAACTCCAGCACACTGGGGGATGTAATTTTTTCAAGTATTAGCAAACATTTATTTTTTATACTTGGGATTGTTGGCATTGCTTTTCATTCTTTTTTTAGCATCTGGGTCTGGTCGAAACAAAGAAAACAGTCACCACAAACAGGTCTGGAGCCCCCTTTGCTCCCTGGCTTGGGCATAGCCCAGGCTGTACATCCTCCTCCAGAGGTTTCATTTGCATCTTCTTGTGTGTTCAAATCTTCAGCTCCATCCAAAGGTGTCTGTTTTTCAGTGTGGTTGTGTTCGAGGATTTTTAATGATGTGCTCATTTAACTGAATCAACAGCTGTCAGGAGCGGTTGTAGTAAATCCACAAAATGCACAAAGAAAAATACATACGTTCCCTGAAACAAAACACTTGAAACAAATTGGCTGCCAAAAAAAGCTGCTGAATTCTGGGTTTGCAGACAGTGCACCAAAGTGTTTATTCTCTCCGCTTTCCCCGGAGACCTCTCCCCGCTTGCCTGCTGCAATTCTTCTGGAACTTTTTACCTGAACAGGTTACTGTTAAAGAAAAATCCCACCGCTTCCCCCTGTTTGGTGGGTGCAGAGCTCAGCTACAGCTCAGATTTTTGTTTTTCACACTTAATAGCTGAGACACCAAGAGTGGGGCAAGAAGCAAAACCCAAATAACTGCATTGCCGACAAGGCAGGGAGGCTCGCTGTCCCTGTGAAATAGGTGCCAGGAGAAGCAGTGCTTCCTCTCTGCCCTTCCAGGTAGGCGTTGTCAGGGTGCTTCAGAGGGTGCACGATTCCCACCGGTGTGGGTGTGCTGATGGAGGGAGACCTGGGGAGCTTTGGTCAGTCAGAACCAAGGACTTTCTGCTTCCATCCTCCCCTGCTTTGCGTAGATGCTGAACAATTACACCTACAATTTGATCTTTGCTGCAGATAGAAAAACCTCTGCCTAAATAAACAATGGAATTACTGCTGAACAACAAAGGCTTAAAGAAGAGCCCTGCCTTTAGTGGTGTTATTGTTGTTGTGGATAATAATATTATTATTATTATTGTTATTATTACTGCTATTACTACAGCTATTACCTTTTTAAAATTATGCATCACAGTTCCTTTTTCCTTTAGGAAGTAAGGAGTTTAATTTTGTATTAATTGCTTGCTTAATTGATTTATCAGGTAGGGAAATATAAAATGCGAAATAAAAATGTGTTGTGTTGTATCCCCCCCCCCCCCCCCCCCCCAATATTCACAACAATTAATTTGTCACCCAGCGTTACTTTGCTTCAGCGTCACAGCTGGCGTTTTTTTCTGACATTGGATGAATCATCTGCGTTTCGTTGCATTTTATACTGAGTTTATTCTTTGTGGAGCAGGAGAATAGACCGGCAAAACTGTCGTTCTTCAGCCAGGGCATCGCAAGTGCTCGGAGCATTTACTGTGTGAGGGTGGCTGGGGGCTTTTCCCCGTGTTTCTCTATTACTGATGCTGATTTTCATGTTTAGGGAAGAGTTGCTGCTGTGCAACGAGAAACAGTAGTCCAGGAGCCTTGTTCTCTTTGAGGAGCTAGAACACAGTGGGATACATTTGGAAAAAGAGATAGAGGCTGTATTATTTTGTAATAAACTATAAACTGTCCTATGTTAAATTTGTGTTACGTTAGAAAAAATCAATAAGGAAAAATTAAATTCTGATAAAGATACTCTTGGATCTTTGAAAACAACTGCTGTTCTTTTAACTAAAACATTTGAGGAGCTTCAAAGAGTATGTATTTCTTCTGATCTTAGAGCTGTGTGACTGGTAGCAGGGAAAAAAAATCTTATTCTACATACAAGTGGATTGCTTAACAAGTCAGCACAGACACATACTTGTTTGTACCATAGAGATAAAAATTCCTGTATAAAAATAATTCAGTTGCTGACAGCAGGCATTGTGCTGGGGCTGCCTCTTTTGTGTTGGCCGGGGGTCAGGGACCACGGCTCCCACTTTCTGCCGGGGGGAAAGCTGTCACGATCGCTTGCTGGAGCCTGGAAATAAGTTAATTGCTTTATTTTAAGGAATGCTCAGAGCCCAGTAGTGTGGTTTTTACGTCTCTGGAAACAGAGAAAGAAGGGGGGGGGAAAATCTCTTAATGGGGGACATGACTTGAAGGCAGTTTGGGAGACGTGGCCTTCAACAGCTCGGCGGCCCGGCAGTAGTTTCTAAACTTTTGTTTTTAACCTAATTCTGATTTATGCTGTCACGTCCCGTACTGGCCTTCCCTGGGCTCTTCTTGTGTGAAGTAATGTTGGTGTTGGGGGGAATTGCTTAAAACTGGGGACTCATGGCCAATCCAGATGTTTGCTGTTGCGGTTGTTGCACGGCACCAGGTCCTATTTTGTCCAATAAATGTTAAAAAATGGGGCATTAGCACAGCTCCAGGCATCCTCTGTTTTGCTCTGCAGGGGTGCAGGTAGGATAAGCTGTGAGGTTGGAGAAGGCTGGTGAAGTGGGAATAGGAATTATTTGAACATTCATCCATCCTTCAAAGTCGGGGTGCCAGGGAGGCAGCCAGTGCTTCCCTCCCCAACCTCCTCCTGGGATCTCTGGCAGAAGCGTGTCTCGCTCCCCTGCTCTGCACCCTTTGCGATGGCTGGATCAGGCCCCGGCGGGGCCGGCCGAGAGCGGAGCCAAGTTTGGGAGCAGCCCCGGGAGCACAGCGACTTTCTCAGTGGCACGCTCCGGTGCCGAGATCTTTTCATCCCTCCCTTTTAAATGCAGCGAGTCCCTAAAATTAATGCTGCTGCACTTTGATGAAAATAATGTTTTTATAATGCATTTGCTGTTTACGTGGAAGATGTGACTTGAGGGGAAAAAGGCTTTTTTGGAGGGTGGTGGAAATCTTGTTAATCTGCTCTCGGAGAGCGGCACACAATACTGCCTATGAGCAAGTCTGTGCTGCTTTTGATAAATTACCATGTTTAGAGATAGGTTTGGCTCTTAAGGGCTTAGTTTTCTGAACAAAGTCCATAACAATGTTTTCTGCCTCTGTTTGTCTCCAGCCCCTTTGGCTTGACTCGGAGCCCTGTGTTTAGTTGAAGCTCCGTCTGGAAGATATAACAATTTTGCATTAAAAAAATAAGGAAATCACAGGAAGAAAAACCCTTTTGCTTTTTGGATGAATCTTACTGATAATTTGCTAAAGCTCATTTGAATTTTAAGCACTTCTTTAATCTTCAAAGGCTAAATTGCTTTATGAATATGCATGGTGTGGGCAGACTTTAGTTCATTACCTAGTTGTAAATTCTAATGACCATTAGGTCCTTGCAGTAATTGCGAATTGTTTTGCATTTTTGATTGGCCTATTAACATGTGCATTCGGCACACATCAGGCCAGCCTGTCAGGCTGCTGAAGGAGAAAAAAAAGGTGAAAATTGTTTTATAGCACCAAGATTCTTAGATTTTCAATCTTGGAAAATTGATGATGTAAAAAAATTAAAGCGGTGTTTTTTCTTCTCAAGATTGAAAGTTCACCAAGAGATTTGACATATTTAATTTACATGATGACTTTGCACTCCTTCATTAATGCAATTTGCATATGAAGCTGTTGTTAATCACTTTTGATCATGTTTTGTGTATTAGCTGCCTCAGTGGCTCTTCTCCCTCAGATGCTCCAGTAGAAAGCAGCAAAATGATGCATCTTCTTGCCAAGTTTCCTTTAGTGAATTGAGGAATTAGGAGTCTAACCTTGAGTAATTAAATACGTTCTATCAGTTCTCTTTTAATGTTAAGTACACTTGGTTGGAAGTGTAGAAGGAAATTGTTCCCATTTGGGGGAGACATTCCTTTAAAAAATAATTCTATATGTATAGATAGACCAGAATTATTTTCCGTGCTCTGGAGACGCCAGGGCCGGAGGGAGAGGTGACAGCAGGGCAGGATGTGGCAGTGCCTGGACCCTTCTCTGCGTGACCAGTGTTGAAAGGACGTGCCCCAGGCCCCATCCTGTGCTGCCTGTGGGTGCAGAGCTGCTGCTGGTATTGGGGTGGTGGCTGTGCCTTTGGGGGATGCTGTGTAAAGGGCAGGGAGCGCCCTGTTCGTAGCAGCAAATCGTGCTGCTGGCGCTGCTCCTCTTCCACTCCAGTCTTCCAGTTGCCTCATCACAAGGAAGGGTCTTTTTCTCCTGCCTGTCCGGGCAAGGCGTTAATCATCCAGCCCTGGGAGGGGAAACTGGGAGCAGCCTGGCTGGAAGCCTGCCCAGCTCTCATAACCTGCCCGGGCATCCGTGCCCGGCCAGCACCGGAGGCCATCCGCCACCCCTCCTCCTGCCTGGCTGGGGCTTGGCCTGGTCCCTGTCCCCTGTCTCTCATGCTGGCAGCACCGCAGTTCCTGGCTGTGGGATCGGGGCCTTGCCTTTGCTTCATCCTTCGGTTGTCCAGCCTTGGTAATTGATGCTCAGCTTTGGTTGGAGAGTTTATCACTGGGTAAGAAGATGAATCGGAGGGGTGAAATGGATACCCTGATTAAAGGAACTGCTTAATGAAAGAAAATAAACGGAGAGGGAAAAGGACCATTCTGGAAGGAACAGAAGTATAATTTTAACCTCGGAGGAGACCTGCTGCTGCCCTTCCATGACTTCCACCCATACCACGCTAAAAGTGTGGTTCAGTTCAAAGTTGTTAATATTCAGCTGGGAAACAGTATCCAGAACACAAATAAATTATTAAGTGCATGAACTTTTTCGGCAGTAAGATGAACTGATGGGGTCCATCTGCGAGATCCAGGGGCTTTTTATTTGTGTGTGTCGAACGATTCTGCCCTCCGACTTCATAGCCTTTGGTCCCTGGCCAAGTGCATGCATAATTGATTCCACACGCGCTATCATTTTCTTGATGTAATTGCTTTAGTAAGATATGTTGAAATCTGATGGATAATTTACTATATGAGAATGACAAAAAGGTAAACGTTTGCGTTTTGGGCCAGGCGCGGAGAGGAGGGTGCTCAGGTGACCTGCGTGGTGAGGGGAAACCCACGTGGACCATCTCCCACGAGCAAAGATGGAGGTAGATCGCTGGAGAAGTTCAGAGCAAACTCTCTGGAATTAATTGGAGTTTTACAACACAGGTGAAAGCAAAACAGTGGCGTTGTTCGGAAACTTTCATTTTTTCTGGAGTGATGACTTTTTTGCTTTCCTAATTGCCAGAATGTGAACTCAGAAAAAAGTTCTGCAGAAGGCAAGGGGAGAGTATTTTTAGAAATCAGTGTGTCCTGGACTTGCTGCCCTGTGCTGCAGAAGGTCCTGACACTGGTGCCTTGCCTGGCAAAAAGATCTTCTCTCTTGGCTGTTTAAATAATCCACCAAATTAAAGTCAATGCCTCACTTGGGCTGGATATATTTTTAGAGATTTCAGCAGTCTGTAAATATTAAATCCACCTATAATTCCATCCACATCCAAAGGAAAACACTCCACTTGAAAATTTGACATCACATTGGTCTTTAAGAAATGATTTGTTAATCTTCCTTTCCCCCTTGTTTCCCAGTCCTGGAATATTCTGTATTCCTTTCCGTAATTTTTTAAAATAGATTTTGAGGTGGTGTAGACACAAAAACATTTTCTCATTTGCTTCCCCCCCATGCCATGATGTTTTCAATGTACTAAAAGAGGAAAAAATATCGAAGGCAAACCCACATAACTGTAGCAAAACTGTTTTTGAGCAAGTCATAATAATGAACAACACATGATCTGAAATGTGATCAGCAAACATATACTTATGCCAAGGAATTTTTGCCATTCACATACCAAGGTTCTGTAAATCAGTAAACCGCGGCAGAGGAGCCCCCGGCACAGCGAGGGGAGGAGCAGGAGCAGGAGCAGGAGCAGGAGCAGGAGCAGGAGCAGGATGGGCTGCCTAGCAGAACTGTCTTGTTCACAGAGCAAGGAATGGGAACAAGTTTTCTCTCTTCCACCTTCCTTGTCTCCCTCTTGGTCCACACACCAAAATGTACAGCCTCTAAAGAGGGACAGTGCAGCCTGATCTGTCCTCAAAAGCAAAAGCAGACAAATGAGTAGCAAAGGGATGAAATTTCATCACAACGTGTTTTACGGGATTTTTTTTTTCCTTCCCCCACCTCCCCATCTTACACAGAACCAAAATGTAAATTACTTTCTGGTCCTAATTGGATTTAATTATTTCTTTAGGAGAGGATGGGTGGGAGGGGGTGGGAATGGCACACAGCTGTCCTAACAAAACAAAGGAGCCAGAAAACCCTCACTTTCCCCCATGTTGGCTAATAAACGGTGCAGAGGATCTTAGTGCTGGCAAGCAAATGGAGCGCTGTGTAGACCTGGGGAAGGGGTAAGCGCTGTCGGCAGCCGGGAGCATTAGGAGAAGGCCAGGCTAGCTGTTAGGAAGTGCCCTTAAATGGTGATTCGTGGTTTCCTATTAATTTCTGTGACTGCCCTATGTTTCAGAGCACCCAGCCTGGCCCTTCCCTTAACTTAAACCACATTGCCCAGATGCCTTGGCCCTGTGGTGAGACCCACCCTCACAATAGTGGGCTGTGAATCTCACCAGCACGGCTCACCTGGGAAGCACCAGCTCCCTGTGGCACTGCTGGGAGGGACTGGGGGTGGATTTGGGTGCCCTGCACTTGGTGGGGTGTTCCCTGTGCCCTCCAGGTGGGGTCTGGGACACTTGGGTGCCAGCGGTGGGGTCCGTGTGAGCTGAAGATGCTCTGTGGGTTGGTGGCACATCACGCCCGCGGATCTCCAAGAGCTTTACAAGCTTTAATGAATGTGACCACTAACGTGATTTATAGTGCGATTCATTATTGGTATTGGAGGGACTGTATTCTTATTTTGTCATTTGCTGTTAAAATTAATACACTCCATGCTGGCTATAAAAGTGTATTTGCATTTAATTGCAAGTCAGAATGAATTAGTGGATATGATTTAAACCTGAACTCACTCCCTAAAAAGAAATCTTCAGTGGGGAAGGAAAAATCAAGCTCTGTGCTGGATTTCTTTGGTGGACGTAGGGATGGAGATGGGAGTCGGGGAGAGGAGGGGGCAGGCGGGGGCTAGGCTCTTTTTTAAATTATTTTTTTATTTTTTAAATTTTTTTAAATTCTTGACGTTGCTTTCAGCGAAAAATGCCTTTGCCAGGAGGGGCTTAGGCAAAGTGGTCAAGCACATCTGCTCCTGGGAAGGTAGGGAAGAAAAGAGGTTACTAGTAATAGGGCAGCAGCACAAAGGGAAAATTGTACACTGGAAGCATTAGTCTCCTCGGCGGTGGTGTGGCCAGACTGGTTTAGCAGACAGGATGATAGATTGCTTTGTCAAGGGTCCCAGGGTGTGCCCTGAACTTGAAGCACTTTGTTTATCTTGAATAGAAAGGGAAAAGCACAGACATAATCGATGTCTAGTTTTTTAGGAGGGAGGAAGAGGTAGAGGAGGGAGCGAGGGGGTGGTGGCGGGGGGGGAGGCCCTGGCTGTGGCTCTCCATTAACAGATGAACTTGGCTGAAGTCCAGAGTTTGATGAGAGAGTGTCACAGCTCCGGAGCCGGCCAGCCTTTTCAATAATTTTTTTTTTTTAATACCTGCTGACTGTACATCAAATGCTCCCAGGTCTTTTGGCTAAAGGCAAGAAGAGGGAGAGAGGGGGGGAAAAAAGACACAGCTCCATTTTTTCCCTCTGAACCAGTTGAGACCAGTCCCTTGGCCACGCATGCAGGTTCTATCATCTTTCCTGGCTTGCTGTTGGGAAAAAAAAGAGTTGTCGCCGTGCCAGTAACCTGAGGGCCCAGGACAGGAAAAAAAAAACGGGGTTGCTGTTCTGAGAGGCAAACTAAAGTTGAGAGTGTGAGAGCAGGAGGGGCTTGCGTGTGTCTGGGAGATTTCAGAGATAGCAGGAGTTAAATTGGGGGGTGAAAAGCATCTGCAAGGCAATGCCTGCCTGGCTGGGGAGGGTGAACCCTGGGGGCAGACCCAGTGCAGGCCCACAGCTTATGCACGACAGCACCTTTCCATGCTGGCTCCCACCCATTCAAATGACTTTATGAGAAACAAAACCAAATTGATCCCCTAGGGCAGACCTGTGCTGGTCTGTGTGAAGGTGGCTGCACTTAAAGCCTTCATGCAGCCCTCACAGAACGTTTCTGGGCCATCCCTGATGTCGAGGTGCTTCGTTGGGTGGTGAGAGTATAGACAAAATGCTGTGGTGGTGTAATAAATGCTGTGGTGGTGAGAAGACAAAATCCTTGTAATGCCGTGGTGGTGAGAATAAAGACAAAATCCGAGATCTTTACTGGGTTACCGTTGTTTTTACTCAAAAGTTCCTTGCTGAGCGAGAGGTGGATGTGGTGGGGATGTAGTAAAGGAGGCTGCAGGGATGCTCTGGGTCGGAACTTCCCAGGGGTGCCTGGCTGGGGGTATGGGTGGCCCCAGAGCACCTGTGACTTGGAAACACAGTCTGAATTCATGGTTGTTTTGGGTATTTTTATTTTTTTGTTGTTTCCGATTATGCCGTTTCTGACAGTTGTTCAGCTACTTACCAGTCTTGGCAGGAGGCTGAGCCTGTAACATCCTGACATTTTTGCTTTTTAACAGGCCAGTCTCATCGTGCTGGAACAAACAGCAGCTTAACTGCGTTTCACTCTGGCTGATTTGAATAACGTGTACTCTGGTCAAACAAGAAACTCCTCAAAGGAAGAGCTCAGCGCCTTGTTTCCCGTCATGCTGATGGACGGTGGATTTCAAAATGCGTGGAAAGGGCATAGCTGGGAAAACACGGGCTCCCCCCGCTGCAAAGGGCAGCGTTTTCAGAGGTGTGAAGGGTAGGTCGGAGTGGGTTGGGTCACCTGCCTGTCCTCCGTCCCTTCGATGCATTCCCAGCATCACGCCTTGCTGGGAATTATGAGGTTTGCTTGGCACTAGAGGCTTTATGTCACGTGACTGTCCCTCTTGGAGAGTGGGCATGCATAGGGACAGCCTCTCTTAGTTAAAGCTTTGCCTGACCACCTTGCTCCATGTGGGCATGCAGGTCTGTGAGTCGTAGTTTTTGAGGAATCTGGGAATATGCCATGGATTGAATATCCCAGCCTTGTTTCCTCTCATTCCCCTTTGCCTTCTTAGCCAGCAGCTGGTGACGTGCGGTGTGCTGAGCCCTGCTCTGTGGAAGGAAAGTACAAAGGCTGGGAAGAGGCTGTGGGATACAGCTTCATGAAACCGAGTGCCAGGGCTCTGGGGCTGGAAATCTCCTTCCTTACACTGGTCCTTCCCTCACTCCTCATGTTGCATGTCAGACTGTAACTGGTTTGATGGTGAGCTTCCCAGAGACTTGGCACCCCCGTGTTTTTTCCCAGGCGTTTGCCTACGCACGTGCACAGCTCCCGTGTGTGTTATGCCTGCACAGGACTCCCTGTTATCTGCTGATCGAGGTGTTTACCTCTGCAGC
Organism: Corvus brachyrhynchos; assembly: GCF_000691975.1. Taxonomy (NCBI): domain Eukaryota; kingdom Metazoa; phylum Chordata; class Aves; order Passeriformes; family Corvidae; genus Corvus; species Corvus brachyrhynchos. The sequence goes on from NW_008240228.1 coordinate 4,542,523, forward strand.
ATCCATTACGTGGGGACCTGAGTGCCTCAGAGATGTTAATGAACACACCCTCGCACTGCCAGGGCGAGAGAGGCAACTGCTGTGGCACAGGTGGGGTGGGTCACCCCAGGTAAGGCCAGAGAGCTTCAGCAGAGCGGGAGTGGGAGCCCAGCCTCACTGCTCTTCCTCCCTGCTGGTGGCTCGGCAAAGCTGGGAAGAAAAGCAAAGATGTGGTCGCGTCTCCAAACCAACCTGCTCTTTACCAAGACCTTGGTAAGGAGTCCGCCTCGCTTCACCTCTGGCCCTGCGGAGATTCAGCCCCTTGGTCTGGGGGCACGTGCTCGGCTACGGTCATGCAATGCCACATCCCTGGGTTAGATTCGCCTGTACATCTGTGGGGAGGCAGCGGGATTTGCAGGGGCTCCCTGTGTTTGGGCAAAAGGCATTGGTAGCAAAGGTGGGTTGCAGGTCCAGGAGACAAGGTGGTGACCTTTGGGTCAAGTACCTGTGTCTGGAGAGCCCGCGATAAATATTGTACAGTGGGAACAATGGGGCTGTAACAGAGCTGCGCCCAAAGAGGCTCGGGCCGAGCAGCCGGCTGGCTGAGAGGCTGCTGGGGGAGCGGTGTAGTATTTCTACTTCCAACTGATTGAAATGTCGACTTAAAATCAACGTTGTTGACTAGGGATAATTTACAGTTTTCTCAGCGCTAAGTAGCCGCGCGCGTAAGGATGCGCTCCGGGATGAGCGCTGAGTGGTCCGGGCGCGGTGCTGAATCAGATGCATTATAGGTCAGCTCTTTATTTGTTTCATCACGACTTTTACACAGTTGTCGTGTAATTTATGGCTGCTTTCACGTTGTCAAACATTTTCATTGTGGCTGCTTCTTAACACACTCCTGACACAAACACGGCTGCTTTAAAGACACTGTATTGTTTCATAATCTGAGAGGAGGACTATAAAACATCAAATTACGCTATCTTCAGGCTAATCTAAATGCACTACAGATTGAAATCAGAGCTCATTTGTCCCTGATGCAAATTATTAAGTTCTAATTATAAATATCCATTTAATTACCCCATACATTTTTATTCTGCAGACCTTCTCAGCAATTCTGTCTGAGATACAGTAGATGTATAGGAGAAAATCTGCAGTAATTAATGTGCATTTCCTAAATAATAAAGAACAAACATGAGCCACTTTGTTCATGGATGACATATCCGCACACACATTTTTAGCTATCCGTGTCACAGCAGCAGACACTGAATGCTAATTCAAAAATAAATGGAAAAGACAAAAATTAAAAGTTTGGGGGTTTATTTCCCTCCTTTCCCAGCCTGTTGTGGAAAGAGCTGGGTCTTTCAGTGCCTTGTGCCCCCTGGGAGAGGGATGAAAGTGGCTCTGGGAAGCATGGCATCATGTCCCTGCCCTCTGTCTCGTGGAGGTGCTGATCCTGAAGCTGCCTTGTACTGGAAGCCCCACAAATCCAGATGCATCTTGCAGTTAAATAAACTGGGGGAGCCACTCTCTGCCACTCCAGCTTCTCCAGCTTCTCGGTTTCATGCCCAACAGCGGCTGCACAGGTTACAAAAGCTCGTCTCAGGCAGCAGTAGGGAATGTTTGTGGTCCCCTCCCTGATTCTGTGCTCATGCAAAACCCAAGGGCAGGGATAGACACAGAGGAAGTGTCTGTGGGGGCAGATCCTGCTCAGAGTTACCCCAGGGGTAAATCCTAAGTGGCTTCCTTGCAGTCAGGAGAGTCATTTGGTAGGCACAGCAGTGTAAAAGAGCTTGGGCTCCACCCCTTACGGTTATTTTTGTTCAGGTTAACAGAGAGCTTTGTCTACCAGCCACTGGAGTCTAGGAGAAAAACTTGGAGAAGGTGGCAGGCATGGAGTTGAGCCTGGATACAAGCGATGCCTGTCAAAAATCACCAGAGGAGCACATGTATGTGTGAGCCTGTGTACCCATACCCATACATGGGGTGGGAGTCTGACTGCACAGCAGTTAATGTGAGCATTGCCACAGGCTTCATTGCACTCCCTATTTATACCCATATTTGCATCTGCTTTCTGGGTGATAGAGTAGGCTTTCTGGAAAGGATACTCGTGTGCTATCAGTAATTATAAACAGAAATTAGCTTTGAATTTTTTCAGACATATATTCCACTAAAGCTCCATTCATTTAATCAGTTAAGAAGATGAGGGGCTGCAGCAGTGTCCTTAATTCCCAAATAACTTTGTCCTTATTTATTATAATCGTTTTATCTCAAACTTTGTCCTAGAGTCACAGGGCACTAAGAAGAAAATCGTAGAAGTGTTGGTAGGAGCCTAAGGACCTTTACAGAAAGAAACCAAACAAAACCCAAGCCTGATTTCCTAAATAGAAGAATAATTACCTTGGCTTTTCTAGCAGCAGTATATTTTTTGGAAAGATCAGCCTGTCTTTTTTGTTGGTGGTGGTGGTTTTTTTTTTTCCCCAGAATCACAATTACTGTGCTGCTTTGAAACATGTTTTTTATTATGATTCCTCTGCAGCATAGTCACTGTACAGATAATACTGCTTGAGATTTTGCATCTTGTCATCTCTGTTATACAGAAACTTAAACTGCAGCCTAACCTGGCAGTCGGATGGCAAGCAAGCCACGCCGCAGGCTTGCGATTGCTTTAATTCCCACATGATCTGCTTTTACCTGAGCAACTGAATGTATATCTCTGCTCATGTTGTTATTGTCTGGAGCAGAAAGTAAACTACGTATCCCGCCACTCACACTAGCTTTTCACGGCTTAATAGTATTTACCTGTAGTTATTATTATTATTACATCCTCCAAATGCATCGGTTGTTACATTGCTGGTGTCTGGTGGGGTGCCCCGGCTGGGACTCGCTGATGGGGTCGCCCATGTCAGGGTGTGATGTATGGATTATGTTTACTGCGGCATGTTTTGTTTGTGAGCGAGGCTGTGGCAGTGGGGCAGATGATGAATGAAGATACGCCATGGTTTCATGTTCATCCCTGTGGTTCTAAGTCTCCAATACAATAAAGATCCTCTTGTGATATGGAGGGATTTATGTGCCTGTAGTGGACTTAGAGCTGGACTTGAAGGTGTGATAGTCCAGTGCTTTGGGGTATTTTTGGTGAAATTTTGGTTTATCCACAACCTGGATAAGCACTTGGAATTTGTTGTAAAAACCATGGAGGTGTGTGAACAATCCAGTTAAATAATTTGCCTGGCTGAAATACTGGTCTGTTTTTCATCTTTGGGCCTCCACGAGTCAGCTGGGTGATATTCATCACCAAAACACAAACGGGCAAAGAGAATCACAGAATGATTTGGGTTGGAAGGGACTTCAGAACTCATCTGGTTCCAAGTCCCTGCCATTGGCAGGGGCACCTTCCACTGGACCAGGTTGCTCAGAGCCTGATTCAACGTGGCCTTGAACACCTTCAGGGATGGTGAATGCGCGTGTGCTGTCGGGGACCCCAGTGATTAATGCCTTTAGAGGCTTCCTTACCCTCCAAGATGCAAGTAAAGCATTAATTCTCTTAGAAGTCAAGTTTGCTGTAGTGCCTTTACACCTGGGCTGTGGAGTTTGAAGTCGGGGCATGGTAAGGATGGCCTTCACCCTTGGGGCAGCTGGCTTGTCACTATGGCAGAAGGATGCTCGGAGCTTCCCACTCTTCTCTCCCATAGGTCTCACTTTCCCTTTTTTCCCCCCCCCGTGCATCCACTTAAATGGACAACTGTGGTCTGTACACAGGTTCTTCTTACTTATTTTATCTCCTGAAAGACTCCAACAAGCTTTTACCAACTGAGTCTATAGAGAAAACGGCCAGGCAATTTTTGTTTCAATTTAGGCGTCTCTCCGGAGCACTAGTTCCAGAGACTGATCAATAGGTTTTATTGTAGACCTCACTGTCTCTAAAAGCACCGTGACCTTATCCTGTCTAAAAATAGCATTTGCTCTTGCTGCCTGCAGAACCTTGACCTGTGACAACCCATTTGGAGCATAACTGACACGTGCAGTCAGCTGTGCATCCAAGACCCTTGCACGCCCCGGGAGAAAGCTCCCCGTGCTCCTTGTAGCCCTTGTTGGGAAGAAGGAGAGAGGGAGGGCTGTGGTGGTGGATGAGGTGCCCTACTCCCTCAGAAATCCTAAAGTGGATGAGGGTTGGTCTTTTCCAGGTCCTGAGCAAGCCCCGGTCCAGCCCATGGGCAGTGGGAAGCGAGCACCTCTGAGCGTCCATCCTCTTTTGGGAAGAGCCTTGCATGCAAACCTAGATCCACATTCACACCAGCACCTTGTGCCACATCCCTGCGTGAGTTCCTGAGCTCAGGGAAGTGCTGCTCTGGAAAGCATACTCTTCTTTGTTTCTAAGCTATTCTTCCTACATTTGCACAAAAGAAGGTCACCTAAGTTACACCATTTCCTTGGTCAGTGGGTGTGTTTAAGGCAGTTCCCAAGGGCAGAGGGAGGGGGGAGAGCTCGGCATGGATTTTGGTGACCTATTGATGCAGCGCAGGGGCTTGAAGTGGCCACCAGGTACTTCCAGCATATGGCAATGTCAGGCAGAGAAGAGCCCTATTGCACACCTGCATCCTCCACCAGAAAGGGCTTGTTTGGTGTTTTCTGTGCAAATGAAGGGATGTGGGAGAAGAGGAGCCTGCAGGGACCCCGGCACCCCTCCCTCCCTCCTGCTGTGGCTGGGCTGCCTGGCAAGGGTTAACCGTCGTCCCTGGTGAGCAAGGTCTGGTGCAGAGCCTCTGGGAGATGAAAAGGGAAGCAGCTATGATTGCAGAGCTGTAAAAGGTGGCATTTTGTTCTGCCCGCTAACAAAAGCCAGGACTATTGTTGCCTCCGAGCTTGAAAGAGAGGTCACCAGTGGTATTAGTGCAGCTAATCACAGGAGAGGCCGGGTGGGCTCGGGCGCTGCTGGCGGGGCTGGGACCGGCCAGCGCGGGCTGTTCCCAGGCACAGGTTCCTCTTTGGTTACACAAAATGTCCGCTCCCGCTCCCCTAATGCGCAGGCTATTATTAGCCGGTGTCACTTGGTTATCTGAGAGTGGCGCTTTTAGCTGCCATCTAAGTGCTTGACACTTGGGTTTACAGCAGATTAAATTAATTTTTAGGCTGGTTTGGCTTTTTTGGGTGTAGACAAAGGGAGCAGCTGCCGTGGAAATGTAATCTGGCACTGGTGAGGGTGGACAGCCTTAGCTGGTCTTCCCCTCTGCTTGCGCTTGGAGGGTCTCGACGTGCAGGGGACAATTTTGGTACCTAAAACACCATCCCTTGGAGCATGGGCACCTACATCCCCAGCTCAGTGCCAGGCCATGTCCCTGTTAGTCAAAGCATGTTGAGATGGAGAGCTTGTGGATGTGAGCAGCTGGCAAGTGCAGGCACCAAACTGATGCTTATAATTGTGTCTGTTCAAATGCTGTAGTGCAGAGCTCATGATAAATATTATTTACTTATTGATGAGTCTGTTGGTGCAAGTCATTCCTTTTGCTCCTGGGCATGTTTTTGTCTTACTTATTTTTGGCTAAAAAGCAGCAGGCCTTCAAGAAGATTCTGCACAAGTTTTTTCTGCCCTAAAAGCAGATCAGGTCAAGAAATTAGTCAGAGATGGAACGGACTTAATTGCCAATTATTGCTGTGGGTGAGTGGCACAAGGGATGGCCATTTTGAGTGGAGGTGGTGGGAGGAAAGGAGTTTAAAACAGGGTCAGTGTCAGAAACCGAGTTCTTCTGAGCCAGCTCTGGATGGAAAAATCTGGTTGAAGACATCTCCCTGAGGTCTTCAACTGCTGCTTGAAGGGCATTCTTAGACATTGCATCTAGTATCACTCTACCTTTAAAGTTAGATTGAGAGGGATCAAAGACACCTCTCAAGATCAAGACACAGCTGGCCCCGCTCCAAAACTGCTTCCTCAAGAAGAGAAGGGTAGCAGCAGGCCAGGAGTTGGCAAGGTTGGTTGTGTCAGGAGATGTTTGTCTCTTTAGCCGGCTGATGAGGTTCCAGGGCGGCTGGTGCCTTGTGCTCCTGACACGAGGCATCTGACCATCGCCCCAAAAACCTGAGGGGGTGGGATTTGTGGTGCATGGGAACAAGGTTAGCCCAGAGCTGGGGTGAGCAGCCGCTCCACACGGAAATAGCAGATGTTAGAAAAGGTAATGGCTGGATTAAAACTCAGCCCTCATCTTAAATTCATTGCTGCCTTTTCTTGTGGCTTTGGGGTCAACGACTGATGTAAGCAAGTTCCATTTTCCCTGTGGTACCTCGGCATTGACTGGTGTGCAGCTCTGGCAGGCTGGGCTGCTTTCCCTTGAGTCCTGCACCCTGCTTATCACTGTTCTTCCCATTTATTTGCCTCCTGGCGTGGGAGAGTCTCTGCGGCTGTGGTTTGCGCACAGGGTGCATTTCAGGGGAGCATGCACAGGTGCTGTATGGGCGTCTCTATGGAAGGAGGTATGGGCTTAGAGGCTCCAGAGCCAAGGCTTTCATGGGTAAAGCGCAAAGCAGGAACACCTCTGGGGTTTCTCTGCCCAGCCTGGCTTTTGGGTTTGATCCATACGAGACTGATGATCACGTTAAATTCACCACCTTTCAAAATGAGGTCAGTGGTGGGAGAAGGTGCAGAGCTGTGGTGAGGTTGCTGTGCAAGCCTTGGTGTGGGAGGCTGGTTGCCCCTTGCAGCCCTTGGCATGTGCTCCTTGAGCAGCCTGCAGGCACATGCAGCAAGTCCGGCCAAGTTTCGATCCTGGCACTTTCCCTCATTCCCTGGGGGACTTCAGGAGAGGCACAAATAATTCAGCTTGGTGTGGTGCAGGGGGAGGATTCTGTCTTGATTTCAGCATGTGGTGGTGTGTTCACCTGAAAATGAGAACCTTTTCTGGGCAGGTAAAATATTTGTTGGAAAGTGTGGTTGGGTGAATTTAGGTACAGCTTTGGCTGGCAAAAAAAAAAAAAAAAAAAAAAAAAAA
>NW_008240228.1:4549961-4556041 GCF_000691975.1 Corvus brachyrhynchos
TGTTGTGAAACTTTTGGATGGAAAAAAAAAAAAAAAAAAAAAAAAAAGGAAAACTTTTGGTCACTGAACTGAAATCTAAAATTCTTTTATTTCATTTCCATTCTGGTTTTCCCTCTGAATTTTCTGTTAGGAAAATGGAGCTCCTGTGAAGGGGATTAAGTTTAAGTTACTAATGACTGCACAGCGATTTGACGGCCTCCACTGAAAGAGAGTTATCTGCTCATCTTGTCTTATTTAGGGTTTTGTTTAATGTTGTGGCAAGGTGGAGGTTTCATGTGGATTTCTGGGCACATCTGTAGGTACACTTCACCTATATGCTTTGCCAGTAAAAGTTTTGCAACAAGTGGATAATGTGTTTTAATCCCAACAGAGCAGCCAGCACTAGCATTGCTTTGAAATGTGTGTTGTTGGGAGGGAAGGCCCTCTTTGTCCGTGGTATTTTAGGAGTTAGGAGGCGGATTTTATGGAGTGCTGACTGTGCTGCTTTCCATCTTGATGGGGATGTCCATCTTGATGGATGTTGGCCTGGCCTTGGGGAAGGTGATGGTTGCTGCTCTTGCTAAGAAGCTCTTGGAAACCTGGTTTTCCATTCCATAACTCTCAAATTTAAATTAGTTGTTGGGGCTGCAGTATGTCAACCCAGTGAAATTCGAATCATGTTTGCATAATTCACACCTCACGTCTGATGGGAGAAAAAGTGTTTCCTTACATTAACAAAAGCCTGTAATTATTTTCTTCTACATGTTGAAATCGGAAAGGCGTCTCCTTGAATTTTATTCTTTCTATAATTTGTTTTTGCTGTTGTTTCAGAATAATTTAGTCATGTATTTATTAGGAACTGGCAGCATCTGCTGATTTTCAGAGCCATCACAATGATGGCAACATAAAAACTTGAGGCCAGAAGTGGGGCCAACACCTTATTTGCAAGCAGTCACATTTATTTTGGTGCTAACGCTGCTCTGTTAGCAGAGGAATATGGTGTTCAGCATAATAAAGAGTATGAAAATTTGGCCCTGAGCAATCACTTCTGCTGTGTTAGGGTCAGATTGCGGAGCCTTTACTCATCAGGGTAAGTATTTATTAACCTTCAGAGAACAATGGCTGTAATGAGATTACCTGGGTAAATGCTGATCCAGTCGGGAAGGAAGTTTTGGAGCCTGGGCCCAATGGTATTTTAAGAGAGATAAGGATAAGGAGGGCTCTTTGCTCTGCCGGTCGCTTTCCTACCTGTGCCTGGCAGGGCTGGAGGGCAGCCCGGACTGGCCAGGAGTTAATGCCTTTTGAAGTGGTGGTTTCACTCTGTGTTGTGTTTCCCGGATTAGCCGTGCTGAGGAGGAGAAAAAGCAGTAAAAAAGTCAGTGTTTGAGTGACATGAACAAAGTAATTGACTATCAGTATCAAGAATTACTGCACAACCATGCAGGGGACAAGTCAGAACATAACTTGACAAAACCCTGCAACAAAGGGCTGCTCAAACACACCCTTCAGTCTCAGGAGCTGTAAATTGAGCTTCAATTCCAGGGAAATACTTTTAGGCTTTGTGTACGTTTTTGTATCTGCTTGCAGCGCTTCAGTGCCACTCAGGAGGTGACTGAAGTCCCCAAAAAGAAGCAGCAAGCACCGTGCTCAGCCAAGCACCAGGATCAGTTGTTCATGATGGTTCATGGCAAAGTGGCTTCAGTCTTCACAATCATGTAGTATTTCTCTGATTCCTACCTCATTTTCCCATTTGGCTCTGTGTACTTCTCAAGAAAACTTGGGGAGGTGAAGCAGCTCCTCAGTCCTGTTTTAGTCGCTGTTTCTCTTATAAGGGAGAAACAAAGCGGGGGACCTTGTACCCTGCTGTGTGAGTGCAATGATCATCCGTGAGCAGCTCCACACCCATTTCTTCCTACAGGTTAGAGACACATTTTTGGCACTGGACACGGTAAGCGTTCCAACATGTTTTTAATCTGTGGCTCTCACGTCTTTAAAGGTCTGGTGTCGTGGCTCTGGTTGCGTGTGCGTATTTCAAGGTGTCTCAGTAGTGCAAAATGTGGCTAAAATACCGTGACGTGAGTTTAATCTGTTGGTAGGAGTTTGCTCTGTGTTTGTTCTGCCTGTCCTTCGGTGACACTTTCTATGTCCTCAGCTTTTTGCCTGTGACATTAGATGACTCTTCTGGATTTCCTGGTGTCTGGCAAAAGGCTAGTGACAATACTCTGTTGATACTTTCCGCATTTATTCCTAAAACCTGTCGACTGCTTTTGCTGGGCATGCAAAGTGAGAAGTTGGATTGTTCATTTTCTGCCCAGCGTGCACCTAGGTATTGAAACACAGTGCCAAAAGTGTGGAATTCTGTTGAATTGGGTTTTTGATCAGACTCCAGATTCTGATTCAATTCCTTCCCCATTTGCCCGGAATGCAGACTGCGCCAGTTGATTTTCCCCCTTCCTCTCTGAGTGGCATTGCCACAGTCTGAACTCAACCAGCCTCGTGATTTATCAGATGCTTTTTTTTAGAGGCAGAGCTGTAAGAGCAAATGTCTGGGGAGGACCTTCCAGGTCACTGGGTACAGTCTGTGGCCTTCGACATCCACAGGTGCTGAAATGGCTTCATGTGGCCTCGTTTTGTGCTTTACTCAAACACTCTGAGATGAGAACAGTGCCCGGGGTGGAGCTGCGGGCGAGGAGGAGGGAAGAGGAGATGGATGATCCCTCTCTTGTTGTGGGAAGATTCAGCAGTTGCCCGTGGTCCTTTCACCTCTGCGGGGCCACGTAAGGGTTACAGCATTTGAGATGTTTCCCAAAGTGTCAGTGTCAGAGCACCATTAGGAAAAGATGAGATGAATGACCAAAATCTAGGGCAAAACAAATTAGGCAGTTCAAAAGCTGCAAGCAAGTCATTTGTGGGGAATAACGAAGGCTTGCGGTTGTGAGGCCGTCCCTTCTCCAGCCCATTGCCACTGTGTTTATAAATTAGGGGAACAAAATAGGAGCCCTTGTTAGGCCTGGGTGACATTAAGGGTGCATTTAGCTACAGAGTGTAACATTGGCTGCTGTGAAATCAGATGGATGCTCAAGCTATGCTGCAGCTTGTGGGGAAAGCAAGGCTGTGCCTTTGGGACTGGGTCAGACCTTCCTCAGGTATCACGTTTCCTGTTCCGCAGAGAGGGCTCCATAGGTCCAAGCCAGGTTTTTCCCCATTTGTGGCTCTCTAGTTCTGCCTCTTGAGACATTGCTCCAGCCTCTCCCTGCCTAATATCCACCGACCTCTGCTCCCTCAGGGATAGACCCGACATGTCCCCTTTAGGCAGTGGTGCCTCCTGTCCGCTGTAACTCCATCTGTAGGGTCCCTGGACATGCTGCAACCCTCCTGGTTATCCTTGCACACCAGGAAACCTGACTGGCTGGCGTAGGTGCTCCTAAGTGAGCAGTATTATATTACCCCATATAAATGTCACATTAATGGAGCATTATAACCAAAAGATGCTCGTAGATCACTCTAAACCATTTTAGGCATCTGTTGTGCTTCCGTCATCTGCTCTTCACCCATTTGTTTGTGTTTGGGATGGGAAGGACGTTGCCAGGAGAGCCTGGAGGGGACCTGAGGGGAGGTAGGGCTGGAATGATGAGCAGACCACCTTTTGTCTGGCAGCTACGCCGGGGTGAAGCCCAGCTCCACCAGACTGTGTTGGCCATGCTGCAAGAGGCGTCACAAGCTGCGACTTGGCTTCGAAGGGGTGTTGATAGAAAGTGCTGACTTATCTGAGCTGGCTCAACGCCTCCTGAAAGTCCAGTGTAGGCATGGGGGGAGCCTGAGCTCGGCGCAGCCGGAAGCCCACAGTGCCTCGTCTGTGACGGCTTTCTAGATCACACCATGTAACACAGCCCAACAAAGGGCTTTTAAATCCTAGTCAAGAAGACAGACAATAGAAGGTCAGAGTTTAAAAGAGAAAGTGTGCCTCAGACTGATGTAATTCCCCTTTCTCCCCCCTTTTCTTAGTGTGAATCCTTTGATATTTGAGCAGGGAAATCCTCTTTATCGGGAAACTTCACCTCCTCTTATCTCATACTCCCTCAAAAATACTATCTTCTCTCCCGCCTTTCAGCCTCCCAACCCAATTTGTGGTGGGAACCTCCCCGGGTGGGCAGCACTGCCCTTCCATCCCTCTCGCCAGGTGTGCACAGCGAGGCCTGGGGCTCCACACTGGGATTTGCTGTAAGTGAACACCCTCTGGCTAATGATTCCTGTGGGGATCCATGCTTGCCTGTCCTGGTCAGGATCCTGGGAGTGTACAGGGTCTGCAGATGAGGCCACCTCAACCTGTCATGACACTGCCCTTGCAGCAATCAGCTGGCAAGGCTTAGGTGGTGAAGCCGACCCATGTTTACCTTTCAGCCCAGCAAATAAAGGTCTCCCTCACCTTCTTGTACTGTGGAGCAATCTTTTTCAAAAAAGATAGGAAACTGGCCATGTTGAGTCAGACCAGAGATCTGGTGTTCTCTTTCTGACCTGTACAGAGTGGGAGCCCTTGGAAGCAGCAGAAGACACAAAGCAGGTGCAGGGAATTTCCTATTCCCTGCTGTGCTCTCTTGTCTTTCCTCTCTGGCATTGTGGGTTGGGCCAGAGCATCCCCACTCTTCCCTCAAGATTGTGCCCGTCCCTTCTGGTTACTTGCATGCATTTTGCCTGAACTGGGACTTGGGAGGTTGCATTACATTGCTGATTGCATCAGGTAAGTCGTGTTTCTTAACCTCCTTGCAATGGGCTCCAGTAAGTCTTGTTAGCACTCTTAATTTGCTCTAACAAACAGTTCCAAAGCTGGGGAAAGGAAACATCCCTGTGTGTGCACTCAAAGCCGCTGGGGATCTCGGTGGGGCTGCTGCAGCTTTGGAGACCAAAGAGCTTCTGTCCCTCTCCCGCCCTGTGGAAAATCAGGTTGTGGCTCTGACCTGAGCTGGTGGTAATCAGAGGACCGGGCTCTCCTTTCACACAAGCAGATTTTCATCCGCTGCGACTCTGAGGATGGCAGTAGGTGTATTCTCAGCGTGAGGCAGGCAAAGGTGCCCAGCACATCTTTGTGTGCGGAGGACACCAGGTACCTGTTCTGATGTCCAGCTGGTGTCAGCGACTGCTGGGATGATACCTGAGGAGTTTTGTTCTTTCCACATCCAGAAGAGCCAGTGAATCACCTGTAGCCACACCTAGGGCAACCCTTGAGGTGTAATCAGATGAGACCTGCCTGGCCCATTTGCACCAGCAGCTGTTCTTAATCCTGAAGGCTCATTCCCGAAGTCGTACAGGATTGGCCACTTAATTTTTTCTCCTTAAGACATTAGAAGTGACTTTTCCAGTACGATGGATTTTGGTATTTACATTGCTCTCTCCCCTCCCATTGGCCCTAAAGTGCACAGGGCCAGGGCAAGAATTCACAGGACTTCTCAGCAACATTTTACAATCTTCCCAGTATACTGTGCTCCTGCACTTCCAACTTCATAATAGTCTGGAAAAGAGCTTGGCTGCAAGAAGTCTGTGAAATGGTGCAGAGTGAAAGGAAATCGTGTCAGTAACTGTGCAGTTGATGTAGATTGTAATTCTTGCAGTTCCAACCCAGATTAGCACTCCCTTAGCTTAAAATAACAAAAAGGGAACTGTCAAAATCAGAGCAAAAATGTTGGCATGATGAAACATGTTAACAGGTAGCCATTAGCACTTTATGTCTGCATGAATAGTGGCTCTGAGTGTTTTTTATTGGTAACAAAGCAGGGAGGATGGGCAGAAAATGGCATTTGTTTTCAAACTGGCTTGTTGCTTTAATTGCAGTTTTTTATTGTCATTACTTTGTGATCTGGGTATGCTCTGGGCTCGGGAGGTGGCCTTGGGACGCACAGCTGGGTTTCGAGTTTTTTGACAGAGAAGGAGGAAGGGACCAGATAGTCTGGATGGGACCTGTTGTTATTCTTATTTTGCTCTTACAACGTGTTTGAGATACCCAGCTCTGGAGGAAGAGTGAGGGGATGGCTGTGGTGCGGACTGAAACATGGCTGTAACATCCGGGGCTGGTTGGTCCAGATGTGTGAGATGTTCCCACTGCTGAA
>NW_008240228.1:4556474-4581108 GCF_000691975.1 Corvus brachyrhynchos
CCACACTGAGAGCAGCTCTGGGTTGTGCTGGTGCTTTGTTGGTTGACATTTGACTGATCATTCATGGTCATTCCCAGGCGCCAGCATCCAGAGGTTGCTTAAGGGAATGGCAGACATTTATTGGAAGAACTAAAACAAAAAAATGAGGAAAAAAAAGGTGTGGGGGGGTCTGCGTAGACACCGGGAGTGTTTGCCCCAGAAATAAAGGTGAATCTTTCTGGGCTTTTTGATAGTGTTGATGACTGTGGAGGGGAGGCTGTTGGCTCCATCCCACCAAGCAGCAGCATGTGCCGACTCCGATGGCCGGAAGTGACTTCCGCTGTGTGGTCTTCCTGACTCACCCTAAGACCCATCACAGCCTTGCTTGTCTCTGTTTCCACCCTCTTTGACCATCCATGTTTCCTGTGGTGCGTGGAGCTCTCCAGCATCCAGCTTCTGCCAATGTGGAGGTCCTTGGAAAAAAAAAAGATAAAAAGAAAAGATTAAAAAAAGAGGTGCATGCTCTTACTGTCTCCTCTGGACCCTTCCTGTTTCATCCCTTGAGAAACATGCCTTGTGAATGTTTTGTTTGTGTCTCTGCAGCTGGCAGCCCCTCTTGTTAGTGGAAATGTCAGCCCCTGCCTTGTTGCTGACTGCAGGGCTGAGTCTCAGTGTCTCACTGCTGGCGAGGATCTGGCCTTAGGCAAAGCCTCTCTTCCACCCACTCTCTCTGCTGCTCTTCGGCCCATGTGTCAATGAGCATGAGTTGCCTCCTATTGTTTATTTAGGCAAGATTTTTTGGGGAGACAGCCTGATGGCAGTTGGTGTCTTAGGTTGGTTCTCCAAGGGTGAGCGTAGTAGTTGCTCAGCTACTTTTACTGTTGATTTTGCATTTCTTGTGAGGTTTTGCTCATGAGTCCATATGTGGGCTTGGGTTCTGCTGTGGGGAGAGACACTGGTGCCCCTTGTGTAGCCTGAAAGCCTTGAAAATCTCAGCCTTGGGTGCAAAACGTGCCTTTTGAGTATCAACACTTCCTTCCTTCCTTCCCAGAGAAAACAGAATAGTGCTGGCAGTTGTAGCACAGTGCCTTGTTCTTTTCTTAGGGGAGCTGGGGATTAATGGCAAAAACATGGTCTGGATGCTGCTCTACAGCCTTCAAAAAATCTGTTTGTTTGTTTTTCCCCCTCGGCTGTGGTGCAGCGGGCGCGAGGATGCTTCCCACCTTTCTGCCATATGTTCTTGGGTTCTTGCAAGACGGTAGCAGGGTTTGCACCTGGACAGCTGAAGGCCATGGGTGGCTCTGTGGGACCCACACTGCCCTCCCTCCCTCCCACGCACGCTAAAACGATCCTTTCCTCCCGCTGAACCTTACAAGGTTTTCCTCCATGTGCACTTCAGTAGGTTTTAACTTTTTTGTCTTGAATCCAAGCAGCTTTAATCAACATAAATGCTTGCGGTGGGTATAGGCTGCTGCATTTAATAAAGGGTGAGCTTCCCCCCTCCCTTTTTCTTTCTTCTCTTCTTTCTTTTCATCCCTTATTTTGCGTTCTGCCGCCCGTGATGAGCGTTTAATCCCTGCCCTTCTGTCTGTTGAGATATTATGTTTTTTTAATAGTGCTTGTTTATGACTAAGGTCAAAGACAGTATTTCAGAACAAAAATTAGAGTTAGTTCATAATTGAGTACATATGTATGTTACTGTTTATTTTTATAGTTTGCTAATTTATTTTTAAACAGCTCGGTTGAGCCAACATGTTTATAGGTCTGTTTATCACATGTCTTGCCAGTCGGAGTGCTAAAAGACACATGCTTTTCAATAGCACAGATCTGAAGTGAAATTAGATAATACCGCCAGGTAGCAATTTAATTACATTAATTGAATGTTTAGGTTGAAATGTAGTTTTGCAAGGCTATAATGGAATACATTTATAAGTGTCTGCGTATAAATCTTGGCATTTAAAATGTTATTCAAGCCTGCTGGCAGGGAAATGAAACTCCATTGAGTGTTTTTGAGGCAGAAAGGGGGTATTTCACTATGAGTGCTGTGCTTGCCTTCGCTTGGGGTTTGGGCCCTGTCCTGGCTGTTGGGAACCTCTGCGGGTGCTCCTTTCCGTGGGGAGATACCTGGTCAGGAGGATGCATGGCCTGATCCAGAATGATAGGATCAGGAAACAACAGCCCCTTCAAGTTCCGATGGGAAGGTAAGGGGTGAGTCCCGATGGAGACATAAGGGGTGAGCTGGTGCTTGGCAGGAGGGCAGAGAGTCCTGTGTGGAGAAATGTGGAGAAAGTGTTTGTCCGGCTGAAACCAAGTCCTTGTGGTCATGCACTGAGTAATTTCCCAAGTTTGCCAGCTGCTGCGCTGGATTGTACCTGTGCGTTCTGGCCGTGGGCTGCCTTCCCTGTCCAGGGAGCTGCTAAACAGCCCTGGAAAGGCAGCTCAGGGGAAGCTCCACTGAAGAGCAGAAGCTGTGAATGAACCACGCTCTTCAGCCCGGATGAGGAGTTAATCCTCAGCGTAAACATGTACAAATAACGTATTGTCAGGAGAGGGAAAGGGAAAATTCCTTTGGTTTTGACGGTGCCCAAGAATAGCAGGCTTCATTGGAAGAGGATGGGAAGAACTGCTCTGGCACTCTTTGGTTTACCTTACACTACTGCCTATTGCATGCACCCATTTCCAAGCAAAATTCTAAAATCGTGGCATTTCTAGTGGGGCTGGGCTTTTTCCAGATCTCTTCTAGGATCCCAAGAGCTGAGCGAGGTTTCAAAAGCAAAACATAATATAAATCAAAAGGAGCAGGAGGTCATAGGTGGATTTTTATCGGGACTCAGGGATAGATAAGGAGTAACCAGAGGAGAGTCACAGCTTGTGCAACATTCTTGTGCCACGGTGGGCGATCTCCTTTTGGGTGCCTGCATGCCGGGAGGGATGGAGGAGGAAGAGGGGGGATATGCAACACCTAAACAGCCAGGCAGTGGGAAGTGTTTGGAATTAGGCTGGTGGCGAGCAGGCCCATGGCATTTCTCAGGCTTTTATATTGCATACAACCCAGGAAAAATGCTTCAGGCTCAGCACAGGAATCTTTCCACCTGTTTTGTGCATACACTTTTGTGTGGGAACCTGAAGCCTCTCCTCCCTTATCTGGGTTGAGGTGGTCAACTGAGGTGCGGGCTTTTTCCCCCTGGTCTTGAAGGGTTGACGTGTGCTTTCAGCCCCTTGCCAAAGCCCAAGTAACATTGAAATGTGGCTTCTCAAGTCGAGGTGCCTCCAGTGAATCTGGCATTTTGAGCAGTCATGGCTGGTGTTTTGGCAAGAGCTCCAGTTTCTTCTCTGTCTTTCGGATCAAAGGAGGCTTCCCTGTGTGTCTTGATGGACCTTTGTGGTGGGGTTTGGCCTCATGGGTCAGGGTCTGCTGAAAAAACACAGCACAAAGTGATTGCTGGACAGGTTTTGATGCACATACTAAAATATTTAACTGTGTTAATATAATAGCATTTGCTTTCTTTCTCTCTTACTTTCCCCACCAGTCTATAAAGTGATGATTCTTTGAGGGCCTGACAGGCATCTGAACATGGGGTGGCTATTTGTCCCCTCCTTTGGTAACTTGAGACTAGCTGTCTTAAAAAGCTCTTATCAGTGGGGTTTTCCCGTCTCCTCTCTTTTCAGCTGAAAATAAGTGACTGATTTATATTTTTTCATCTTACAAAAGCTCACCTCTGGCTCAAGACCAAGGGAGGGTCTTGAGGGAGAGTTTGTGCTCAAAAAAAAAAAAGTAGTCCAAATCAGAGGGTTTCAGCGAAAGTCACAACATAAAACTGAAGTTGGAATGGCCTCCACCAGGTGATTTCCGTAATGCTGAGTGCTTATTGCTGGGCTCAAGGTTTCTGAATGCTTGGGAATGATTCCAGCTTGTTTGGGCTTAGGAACAAAAGCTCTCCGTGATGCTGCAGCCGGGGTGGAAGGGATCCAGGGAGCGTTGGGAAGCAGCGCAGCACCATCCCCATGCTGAAGGCTTGTTTTAATGGCTAAAGCTAACACAGCATTCCATGGCATTGCAGTGGGAATGTTTGCAGGCTGAGTTCAAAATGCTTATTTAAAAATAATCAGTAATGGCCTAAAAGCTGACTTGCTTTAGGAAGGAGACCGAGAGGTAGGACTGCTGTATTAAGGATGCTGAAGTGGTACATGTTTTAGGATCAGATTGCAGTCTTTTTGGGTTGGAGGGCATCTTCTTCAGCCCTGATTCTGCTGCCATCCTTGCAAACAAAACCAAAGTTGGTTTTGTCTCAGTTTTTGTCTCAGGTGACAGAGCTGGTGGAATGGAGAGCAGCTGCAAACACTGGGGGTTTATGTGGCCTAAGCCATGAGAGCTGAGCACAGGAGTAGATGAACAAGCTCTGCTGCTGATGGTCTTCTGTTACATTTGCAGTGGGATCTGTTTTTTAAGATCATTTTTTCCCCGAGTCTTTGAGAGTAGGCCACTTAAAGGACTCGCAGAGCTGTATTTTCTTTACAGTAATGAGGCATCATGACATACCAGTCGTGGAAAATCTGATAGACTTGGGAGACCCTAGGAGGGTAGAAAATTACTTAATTTACTTTGTGTGCCATAGTCTTAATTTTCAACCATTTGAACAACTGATTGCTGGGGCAATCATCAGATCTCCAGAGTTAAGATGTTTCCTGCTGGAACTGAGCATTAGCTAAATCAGCAATGGTAAAACGGAGCGATTGCGCGCGTCCATCTGAGGTTAAGGAGGAGAAATTAAATCCCTGAACCCGAGCTCCAGTGCTTTCTTCTTTTGTGGGAAGGGTGAGGCAGGTGAGGCTCACCTGGTGTGGTGGTTAGTTACCTGGCTGGGGAGCTGGGGCTGCGTGGCTTTGGCGGTGGCTCTGGTTGGCTCCGGCGGCAGCTCTGGCAGGAAGGAGCTGGGTCTGGTTTCCTTCTGAGCTCTCTGCTCAGTGATTCCCCTGGTATTTGCTCATTGTGAGTAAGAGCGATAAAATCTAGTGGTGGAATTACATTATGTCTTGGGTGCTTTCTTTCCAAATTAGCAGTAATCCTACGTGTCTTTGACCCATTTCACGGAGACAGAGGGCTGGATTCTGCTGCCTGCTTTCTGTGGGCAGCTGGCTGAAGCAAACAGACCTTGAGTAAAGGGATTAGAAACCAGCCCTTCACTTGGGTGAGGTGTTGCAGTCCTTGTGCGGTGGAGAGTCGTTTCTTGAACGAGTTTTCCCCACAAGCCTTGCATAGGTACCTGATCATGAAGAGATTGCTGGTTTAGCTCGTGGGAATGCGAATAATAGCAGCGGAAGTGCAGAGGGAGGCACCCAGGGTGATGGAACCCATTTTATTCACCAAGATCAAGCTTGTACTGGAGCAAAAAGGACAGAGGACTTTTCATTTTGAAAACTCTACGCCACTGAAAAAAAGTATTTGAAATTGTTCAGAAAGGCAAATAGGCATGGGTGTTCAGAGACCTTCTCCTGCCTTCCCGTGCCAGCAGAAAACGAAAAATCCAGTGTGAAAGTATTTCCTTATTAAAGAACCCCAAACTGGACTGTAAAATGCAATACTAATTTCTGAAGGCTGAGAGCTGCATGAACGAGAATATTTAATTACAGTGTCAAAGTACAAACATTTCCTAGCGAGCATTCATTGTATTAATAATAATTAATTAATTCCTTGGCTAAAACATACATCCTGCTCCTATTCTTTTTTAGTGGGCCGGGAATCCAGTCCCACTTTTTATTTTGCTGACAACCTCCCAGCAAGCAGGGAGGGTAGAGGCTGGAGACTATTTATATAAACAGAGGCTTTATGTTTCGCTGTGTGGATGGTGATGCTGGAGTTGCCCGGTTTTGGTTTAGCAGAGGAGGCGAGGACTTGAAGCCGATCAGCTGATGCAGGGGGCCCAAGTATCTGACTGCTCCAGCGATAAGTGTCTGTACAAATATTTATACAATCCCGATAGTCTTTTGAATTGCATTATTACAGCACAAAAAGCTCTCAGATTTCCAGGCTTTCCGAGGCGTACTTCTTACGAGGCTCACGTTCGTTTTGCCAGCGGACACGGGCGAGCTCCGCTCCCGCTCAGAGCCGGCTGGACCTGTGCCATGGCCCTGCCGGGAGTGGGGTAGGTGCTGAGCCCCTGCAGCCCCAGCTGATAAGCCCCGTGAGAGCCTGGCTCTGTTAGTTCAGGCTTAGCACTGAATTCATGCAATTATGTGGCACAGGGCTGATTCAGAGCAGCCCAGAGTGAGATTGTGGGCTGAAGAAGCTCGGAGCAAAGGATGATGGAGAGACAACCCCTGCATTTGAGAGACACATTTCTATGCCAGGCCGCAAACTCCCACCTTATCCTGGAATGCTGCTCCTCCCCAGGGTCACTCACAGAGAGGGTCTGATTCCAAGTCTGCAGCTAATGGTTGGAGGCAAATGTCACATCAGGCCCCACATAGGAAAATGGCAATTGTCACTTAGAAGGAGAGGTTAAGAGATTTTGATGGCTTTTGTGCAGAGCCAGGTGTAGATGGATTTGGATAGGTGTAGAGGAAAATTCACCTTGTGCCTTTCTGTTGGAAGTTAGTCCAAATATCCACATAGGTAGGTATCCAGGCATTGCTGATGGTTTGATGGTGATTCTCACTAGATCTGTGTTTTTTCCTAAAGCTTTCTTGGAGCCATGGGATTACAGGATCCTACTGGCGCTCTGGAATAGAATTTGACAACAGGACTTCAGTTCCACTTCAGACCGGATATATGCAGGCGGGCTTCACACTGCTTGCTGCCATGAGGCCAAAGGGATTATTCCAGATCTGCAGAACCAACAGGAGTTTGAGTCAGTGGTAGGGAATGCTGGAGGCTTCACCAAAGTGACTGGAATAAATCAAGTGCTGTCAGTGGAAAGCAGTGGCTGTTCTGGAGCAGGGTTGGAATACATCAGTAGCTGCCCCAGCCCTGGCAGAGAAAGCCCTCTGTTTTCACATGCTGATAGTGATTGCCTGTCCTGTTCCACTTATTTGTAAGATTAGGAGTTTGGAAAATATTTGCAAGGTTGTGAAACCACAGTCTGGGGTTGCTTAGGGCCTCCTGGTGTCCTTCAGCGTCACAGTTCGGGATAGCCTTGGTTTTTAGGGATGAGTGTGTGTCTTTTAACAGCTATGAGTGTGTCTCCAGAGCTTTCAAAGGAGTGGGCTCTTTACTTCCAGTGCAGCATTTGTTTGTTTTTAGGGCATGTTTTTCCCCAAGGAAAGAAGAGCAGCGATCCCATGATCAAAGATACAAAGCAAATTGCTGTGCAATTTCTGCTTAACAGTATTTGAATTTAAAAAAAAAGTAGTATATAATTTTAGTATATAATTTATAAATGAGTCATGTGTGCCTCAGCTCTGGCCTGCTGGAGCAGTGTCAGAGCAGTGTCAGGGTCAGCAGCCTGTGTCAGCCCATCACCTGGGATGTGGTGTTGTACAGGGGGAGCAGAGCCATGAGGCTGCTCCATCCACATCCCTGGCTGTGGTGAGCCCCTCTGCTGCTGCAACACTGGCTTGGACAGGTGAGCTGCATGCAGGGGAAGGATCAAGTGACTTGGGGAGGGAAAATCACTTCCTGATGCTCGTGGTAAGGAATAAAGCCAGGTTTTCCATGGTGGCTGGTTAGTTTGCTGGGACCGCTGTGTGCCCTGCTCCTGCAGCTCCCCGTGCTGCAGCATCCCTGCTTGTCCAGTATCACTGGACAGACCGTGCCCAGCACAGCAACGTGGTTAGCCAGATAACAAGGGCATTAATTCTGTTTTTCTGCCTGTATTCTAACAGGAATAGCCCCATTCCTGAAATTGTACCTGCAAACCTTATGTTCCAGCCATCTCATTTGGCCATGGATGGATTGCTGATGAGCCTGGCTGCAGGGCGTGGGATGGGGTAGACCCCTCCCTTCATGCAGTTATTTGAGCTCTTGCGGGGCAGTGCTGTGCCCAGAGAGGCTTTACCAGGATAAGAACAATTAGGGCTGGTTTTCTGAAAGTAGTAGGGTTGTGCTTAAAAATGCCTGTTGGGCTTGGAAGGGCTGCATGTGTTTCCCTGGCAGCCTCTCCTTTAGTTTCCAGCAGGGATGTCCTCTGCCTCTGAAGCATCCCGACTTGAGAGGAGGCAGATGGAAACAGTAAGTGCTCAGGGCAACTTTAGGGCAGCATTATTAACGTGACAACACCAAAGAGAAGTCTATGTAGTGTATTGCTCGATGTATAGTGTCGCTGGACGTTCTGGTTGGTGTCTCAGAGGCAGCATAGCTGGAGCAGGCCGGTTTTGTAGCGGTCACCTGTCCCCCTTGCTGTTTCCTCTAGTGCCAGGACCTCTCTGGATGGACACAGTGGCATGGGACATCCTCACCGTGAGTCCATAAGTGGTGCCTGCAGCGACACACCACTTTGGAGGGCTGTTAAAAGCTCAGCTTAGAGGAGATGGGAAAGTAAGTGCAGAATTGCTTCAAACAGCCTAAAAATGTGGGATGTGCGGTGGAAGGCACACGCACTGCAGCTGTTTATGACCTGATCAGATCCTGATCACCCACATGTCAAAAAAGGGAAAGGATCTGCAGGTGCTGCTGGAGCTGCACCAAGGGGATGGATGGCTTCCATGGCTCCCATTTTGGTGTCGTCCAAGGCTGTGGAAGCTCAGCGGTGGTGGGATCTCTGTAAAGCTGAGAGCTCAAGAAACAGCAAAACTGGCAGATACACAGGGTCCAGAGGGGCAGATCCTAACCCAAAAGCGAGGGACCCACAGTGTGCCTTAGGATTGGGTCTGTAACTCTGGCACTCTCTAAACAGAACCAAAGTCAGCCCCTCAGTTCTGTGGCTGGTCTCTCCAGACTGACTGCACCTGCACTTCTGCGGGACAGAAATCAAAGCTGTGTGCACCTGCTTGCAAACACCCAGGTACTGACTAAACACTGTGAGCGGCCTCAGCACCGAAATGGCAGATCTGCTTTGGAATCGGCCTTTAATCACAGCAAAAGCTTTTCTTCTGCTTAGGTGGTGACCGGAGCGCAGGTGCAGGGGAAAGGACTGGAGCTGCTTTGGTTGGTTTCTCAGTCTCTACCTGGTGCAGGGGGGTGGTGAGGTGCGCTCTGGGGACAGCTGGGTGACAAGTGATCTGGGATGTGCCATTCAAGGGCTGATTATTATGACTTTGTGAGGATTTTTAATGTATCTTATCTTTACTCCAAGCGTCTTCTAGCAGTGGTACATGCCCGAGTGGACAGACGGACAGGTGGTGGGATGCTGCCCCACAAAAGACTACAGGGAGCCTGCAGCAAACCCCGCTGGCCACACACCCAGCTGCTGCCCCACACGTTGCCTCAGCGGGCAGATGTCGGCGTTGCTCAACGCCAGCAGGACCTGGGTGTCTGTTTATTAACGGATAAGATGGTCAGGCCCGCACACAGCTCCCGAGCCAGCCTGTGCAACTCCTGTGGTTTCCAACCGTACTTATCGAGGGAGGGGGCTGCCTGCCCAGTGAGGGTGTTTCCTCTAATCAGTATTTTCACATGCCAATGGCAGGCAGATGTGCAGGGGGCAAAGGCTCAGCCATCTCTCAACAGCTGCTCAGGGGAAGGAGTCACCTAAGGCAAGGCTGGGGAGGTGGGAAGAAACATACTGCTCAGAATAAGTAAATATTCCCCAATACAGGGTAACACAGGGGGAATTCACACACGCACCCTTGGCCATGAATTTTCACCGTCCCATCTAGAAGGAATCAACTCCTTGCAATATCGCCTAGCAATAAGTTCAGTTCCAGAAACCCTTCTCCAAGTCCCCGTAGAGGCTTCTCCTATTGTCTGCCCTGTGTCCCCGAGGCGCCGCGGGCAGCGCATGAGAGTGTTGCGGGCTCAGTTTAACGGCATCTCCCCTGCTTATCAGACTATATAATAAACATGGCTTTTAGGGGGGACTTTTTGGGGAGGGGTGCGAGGCAGGCAGTGAATGAAGAGGCCAGACACCATTGTCTGGCAAGAATGTGAGTCGCCCTGGGCTCGCCTTCCAAATTGTCCCAGCATCAATCCCCCCTCCTTTGCGGGATTTCCTTCTCCAGCCGGGGTTTTGTTTCAGAACAAGCGTTGGTCAAACAAGCTTTTGTTTGCGGTCAGTTGCTTGGCACACATACACCACTTCTGGTGGGGGACAATGAGGAAGCTGTTTCGGGGGCAGCTGCGGTGGGACTGAAAGGGAATACTGATGGAAAAAAGGGCGCGGGGAGGAAATAGCTGGGTGGAAATTAATTGGGAGGATCTTATGAAGTCTGGGTGCTCTGCAGCAGTTGGGGAGAGTGGCGGGGAGTCCTTCGATCTTCCTGCCTCATCCCACTCACTGCCTCGTGCTGGTTTATGTGACTTCTTCCCCCCAGGATACCCCACCTCAGGGCAGAAAGTTGGACAAAATATTTGTGACTATGAATCCAGAAAGCTTTCTTTCAGGAAGAAGTAAATTTATTTACAGCAATAATAGAGTTTAAAGGAATTGTATAAGTGAGACTGACTTCTTTGTCAGCAAAAATTGCAGCAAAACTGTTCATAGATGACATTACCTAAATGACATTACGTACGTATGTCCTTTCTTTCACATTTCCTGTAATCCTGTTATGGCATTGTCCCATTACCTCAAGCACTGTCATCTTTAAATGCTGTCAGATCTTAACTGGATGGCCAAGGACATCAGAAAAGGATCGAGGTGAAGCTGATGGCAATTTCAGACCTGTTGTATATATGGCCATCTCCCAGCCTGCCCCAGATGGGGTGTTTTCTGATAACATGTTCAGGTAAAGTGATGGCTCAAGGACTTGTACATCTTTTATGGAGCCGCTACCTATCCCCACCGCATCCAGCACCCTTTTTTGGGAAGTGCAGGGTGTCAGCCGCAGACAGAGTGTTGGAGGTGTTGGAGGTGGCAAGTGTGAGCTGTGTGCTTGCTTGTACTTGTTGGAAACTGCTCCCATCTGCAGGAAAATGAGGACCCAGAGTCAGTGAATGGAATGAGCAACCCTTCCACTCCCTGTACAGCCTTCATGGCATTAATGACATTGCAAAGCACACGGAGTTCCTCGGACTTAAGTGCAACATCTTGGTGTTAATACTTTTTAATGTTATTGCTCTTATTATGTTACTGCTAAAAAATTACATGAGGCCAATTTCTTTTACTCCAACCATGAATGGGCCTCTGTGGCTTTTCAAAAGCGCTCCGAGATGTGGCAGCAAACGAGAGGATTGCGACTTCTGCCGCTCACCAGCTGAAATACTCGGCGCTCTTAAGCCTGAGGAGTGGGGAGTGTTGGCGTGGAGGCAGTGCCTGTTTAAACTGGCAGCCCCTCTCAGCAGCTCCTAATAGTGATGGTGATAGCTGCCAACTCCAGGGGCAGGAACTGTCATTTTGTTATCTCTGGGTGCAGTGCTGCGCTCTGAGGGGCTCCGGTCCCCCGTGGTGGCCGCTGGACCTGACTGCAGCGTGAACAACAGCAGCCCTGAACCTGAAGCGCTTGCTGCAGACAAAAGTCTGTGGTCAGGCATGCACAGATGGGTCTGGTTGTCCATCTTTGGCCCTTTGGGCTGGTTTTCCTGAAAAGCAGAGCTGCTCTGTGTGCTGGCAGCAAGGGAAGTGATGGGTTGTCCTGGCTGTGTGGATGTGGAGGTGCTGCTGGCAGGTCACAGTGTGCCCTGTGTCCTCCTGTGCACTTGAATGTACAGCAGAATGTGTGGGTTGCCTGTGGTAGCATCAGCAGATGGGTGATGGAGATCCCACCCTCCTTATGACGCAATGTGTCCTCAAAGTTAGAGAGATGAAGAGTCAAAAGAGGAAGACTCATGGGTGAAGAGCAGGAGAGTGGCTCATTCAGCCACATTCATTTGGCCCAGCACAAGGGTTAGACAGCACCAAGGCTTGGTTTAGTCCCAGGGATGCTAAAGAGCAGGGCCTGGATCCTGGATGTGAATTCAAATTTTCGTTCTGAAAAATAGCAGTGGAACAGCCCATGGAGTAAGGAAGGATATTTTGATATGACCATGTAGACTATCTGGGAGATGATTTGCTTGAACAGGTGAGGTTAGGGGTTTGTTCTAGAGGCTGTTACTGGTATCTAAGTGCTGGCAGTTACAACATTTAATTGTGTTTTCCTGTAAGAAAATGCTTATTTTGCTGAAAACTGGGGTTCTCTACAATCTGTTTTGTATGCTTGAAAACTCTGGTTTTCATTTAGTTCTTTACCATCAGTGCTGTCTTAATGCATCCTCCGAGGCCAGTCCTCAGGTCTTAGCTTCTGCCAGTCTGAGGCTGTGCACGGGCAGAAATGTCCATGCCCAGGACTTGCCACACGAGTGCAACAGCTCTGTCCCCTTCTCCTGCAGGATATGCTGGAGCCATCTCATCTCTCCATACCTCCCACAGCCCCCAGAAGACTCTCCCTGGAAGGGTCTCAATCCAGTGCTCCTTAGCTGGACACGGTTTGTGCATTGCTGCCTGTCTGGCTACTGAACTGATGGTTTTTTGGATGCTGGAGGAGAATTTTTCTCTCCTTTCCAAATCTCTTAATAACTGAGGATTTGGGTGTGAAAGCACTAACTGCACACAGTTCACTGGGGTTTTTTGCAGCCATAGCTTGGATTTTTTTCCCCCTATGGGCACAGGAACCATTTATAGCTGAGGTGGGCCGAGTTTGCAACTTATTAATCTCTCCCTTGCATGTGGGTTGAAAAGAGACACCATGCCTTTATCAAAAGCCAGGCTAGCACAAAAGCCTATGCAAAATCATCATCAAATCCTATTAGAGGTGGAAAATATCTCTTAGATCATCTCATTCATTTCCCTGCCAATGCTAGACAGTTCCTGAGAGTTAATTTTCTAGCGTCTGCTGCCAACTCCCTGTGTGACTGCGGGTCTGTCATCTTGCCTTTGGGTTGTCACTGTAACTTCCAAGCGTTTCCATGCATTTCCAAACAAGCCTTATTTTGTTCAGTGGTTGCCTGTGTTGCTTTTTGCCCTGCATTAGGTGTTATCAGTGGTTTCCACTCTGGAGAGCATCACCGGACCTTGCTCGTGACTGGGAAAGGCATCCCCATGGAATGGGACATGCTGGGTGCTCAGGGAAGCCCAGGAAGTGCCGTCCCCTGGGCAGGGGCTTCATTCTCTGCAGCCATAGGCATTGGGGAAATGAAATCTCAAAGGGAGGTTTCTCTCCTGCAAAGAGTTGTGGATGTGAGTTGAATGCAAGCAGGCTGTCCCCCATAAAGCAATTCCCTTCTCCTAAATGCTGCTGGTGCCACCTTTGATAAGCTCCCACCTTGAAGTTCTGGACTGGCTGTGACATCCACTCAGCAGGGAGGAAAAATAATAATAATTCAACACTGGAGCTATTTATAGCATTAAGCAGATGCAGATTTCATCAGGGCTTGTTTCAGAGAAGGAAACGACATCTAGGAGCAGACTAACCTTACTTGTAACTTCCCGGTGGCGCTGGCGGCCGTGATTGAATTCCCTGGCATGGCGAGGTTCTGGGCAGCCCTGCCAGCACTGGAAAGGTCAGTCTGGCAACTGTCACCCGGAAAGCATCAAAAGCAGGAGCTGTCGATAGTGACCTGCATTTGCAGAAAATCTGAGGGCTTTCTAATTAACTGAGGATCTCTAAATTAGAGCGAAGCCACTCGACAAGCCCCCTCGTACGCCTTAAGTGTCAGGGCTCAGCTGATCGCCGCATCTAACAAGCGGCTGATTTTTAACAGTAGCTCTGAGACTCAATCAGCTCCTAATGGCTCCGTTTCAAAACGTTTCAGTGCATTTTTCATCTCTTACTCTGGAATTTATGCTCTTTGTTCCCTGCTCAAATATTCTGGCTCTCTTCCTTAATTTCAGGCTTCTGCCTTGCGACAGCTCCTCTGCCCTAACTAGGCAGCTCATTGCCTGCCTTTCCCCGCATGCGATTCTCTGCCGTGGCCACTCGCTCTGCTTTCTAATCAGTAAGTTTCAGAAATTCCCCCTCTCTCCCCTGATGTATAGGTAGTGCTGCGGGGTCTGGAATTTCATAATTAGAAGGAAACCCAAGTTTAAGCAGGCCCTCAGCAGCTGAAAAGTGGTTTTATTCAGCTTTAAGATAGGGAGGCAGTTCGGAAATGCACCTGGTTTTGACTTTCCTCTCGCTGCCGTTCTGTGGTGCCACAGATTGAGGTGGTGGTGCTCCTGATTTACACCACGGACAATGAGATTGAACCCTACTTGGAGCTGCGTTCACAGCAGAGTTAGATTATGCAGATTTAAACTGAGGGCTTCGAGCTGCTGGGAAAACGACCAGCGGATCTCTTCTGACACGTAATTCCTGCCGCTGGTAATGAGACCGGTGGATGCATCCTTGGGAAGGCAGCAGGATAAACTCCCACACAAACAGTGACTGGGAACAGATAAATTCCACTCAGGAAGGTAGAGAGTTAATCAGCAACTCTTAAAGACTCCTCCGCGTGTGTTTATGTTCCAACAGCTTATCCATATCTTGGCAATTATTCACGTGAAATAGAATATAAATCCCACAGCCTAATTTTTCTTTGAAAAAATTTCCCCAGGTAATCAAATCCTGAAGTGCATCTTCTATTCCGGTGGTTTTATCAGTAAATCAAATTTTTATCATTTATCAGCAAAAGTTAGATTTAAGCATCTTCACTGTAATGTTTGAAAGATGAACATTTGTTTCAGTGGGTACTGTGCCAATCAATAATCTTCCAGCTTGACTCAGCTATCAATTATTGCTGCAATTATTTGTCTAGTTGGATATTTAAAATGTCATCAGAAAGAGATGATTACATATTCCAGAAAGCAAGGCACTGTATAATCAGATGAACTGAATTCAGTTAAATGTAGTGTGGTACTAACCTGTCCTTCAAAGCTGAATTCTGCAGCCACGACTGAAACAACAGCTTTCTGCATTATTGTAAGGAAACGGATCTTAACCTTGGAACAGCGCGTGTTATTGGGGTCGGGTAATACTTGGCGAGAGGAGACCTTGCAAGCCTGGAAATTGAATCAGCCTTACTGACATAAAAGAGGGAGGTGGGGTTTTTTTTTTTGGAGGGGGGAGGGCTGGTTTTGTTGGGTTTCATCTGCAAATCTATAAATAAGGAAATCCACTCTTTATCTGCCTTTCTGGGAGTTTCAGCTCCTGAGCTCGGAGCGCCAAATTTCCGCATGCCCTTTTTGCATTCCTTGACTTGATGTATGTGTGGTAAATACTCTCTGTGCCCCGAGAATGCAATAAAGCTGTAGCAATTCTTGCAAGTCTTACATCCTTCCAAACTCCAGATATTCGGAGTATTATATCATTTTCAACTTCAAGGATATCTCAACGATGGAGAGGAGACAGGATAAACCGGAGAAGACTGGACAACTTTACGACACCTTTTGGTCCTATTTGCAAAGCAGAGAGGGGAAAAAATATATATAATTTATCGATTCTACTAGTACTTGCTTGTGCAAGTTATGAAACTAAACGTTGTAGGATCTGGTTCAGCACTTGCTGTGCTTGCAGCTCCATGGTGACATTGAACTTGCTCAGGGACAGAATAAACCTTTGCCTTTCTGGCAGATGATTTGCAGGCGGAGGTGTCGTTCGGGGGACCTGCAGTTCCCCTGACCCACTTTGTCAGGATGGTTTGCTGCTGGCTAAATATCATTAATTTGAAAGTGAGAGGAAAGTGAGCCAAAGGAGAAGGCTGGGAAAGAGGAGAGTCTGAAGAGGATCTGTTCTGGGAAGGAGATGGTGGAATAAGGCTTCCAGGGAGTTCCTCAGCCACTGACTTGGCTGAGGGCTGGCGATTTTTGGCTCCACCGACACCCTTCCCAAGGCATGGGTGGGAGCTGGGTGCTGTGGGCTGGGGAAGGGGACGTTGGTGGTGCCTGGCTGATGAGAAGGGCCAGGAGGGACTGTGAGGGACCACCGTATCTCTTCAAGGCGATGGTTTAAACGCACGTGGCTTTACAGAGCTGGGCACATCAAATAGAGACACTGAGATGTGAAAAATCAGCAAAAATGAAGCAGGGCCATCGGTGATGAGGGGACTTGATGGCCCAGTGATACTCTGGCAGCAGTGTCCCTGCTGGCGAGCAGTGGTTGGAAGGTGCCAGCCCCACTTTGTCCCTGGGATGGGGCTCAGCCGGTTTGAAGCACACTTCATCTCTCCAGGATTGTGCCCCCTGCGGCAGAGCTGCCGTGTCCTCCAGCAAGGTCCTGCAGCACTAATCAGGTCAGCAGGCTTTAGCAGCTCTTCCTGGGAAAGCAGTGTCCTGGCATTGGTCTGGGAGTCTCTGTGTGTAAGAGATACTTGAGTGCACGATGTGCATTGCAGAGCAGCATCTATGACTCACCCTCACCTGGGCCAGGTGCTGGCTGCACGACTGAGTGGTACCAAAACCACAACACAAATAGGGAGAAACACCCTCTGCCCCACACCGGTGGGGGTGACCTGAGATGTGCTAGAGCATCTCCTTCCTCTCCCTTGCAAGAAACTTTCTGAAGTGTGCTCTGGCTTTCCTTCAGATGCCACCAGCCAGGGAGAAAACGGTAGAAAGGGAAACAATTCAACGCGTAGGTGTATGAGTGAATGAAGTGATTTGGAAGCTCTTTGTAGCTGTATAATTACAGCACTGCATTTAAAAAGTGAATTATTGACTTGATTGTCCCCAGCAGCCACTGGGTAAATGCATAATTATGGACTGTTGGAGCCAGGTACCATTTGCTGGATAATCAGGTGAGGCTGTGGAATGGCTTTGATACTGTTTTTGGGGCAGGGCTTAGATGAGGCTTGGTCCTTGGTGGGTCCAGGTGGACCTTCCAGCAGGGGATACACCTGGTGCCAGGTAGATCCAGAGGGGCTGATTTAGCAGGTGTCACTCCAGTGATGCCATTCCTGTTTGAATCCTTTACAATCCCTATGCCTGTGCTCGGGGAGAGGCAGTCAGGGACAGGCAGGTGGGGAAGATTGTGCATCACAGAAACACAGAATGGTTTGGGTTGAAGGGACCTTAAAGACCATCCAGTTCCAACCCCTCTGCCATGGGCAGAATCACTTTCCACTAGACCAGGTTGCTCAGTGCCCATCCAGCCTGGCCTTGAATACTGCCAGGGATGGCATCTGGGATGTTGGTTACTTCACTGAGGGTGCTTTTAGAGATGTGTGATGGTATCAGTGGAGAGTTCCTGCTGCAGAGCTGAAAACACTGCATAGTTCAGCCTTTAGGTCCCACCACTGGTGTC
Source organism: Corvus brachyrhynchos (assembly GCF_000691975.1). Classification (NCBI taxonomy): domain Eukaryota; kingdom Metazoa; phylum Chordata; class Aves; order Passeriformes; family Corvidae; genus Corvus; species Corvus brachyrhynchos. The sequence goes on from NW_008240228.1 coordinate 4,573,737, forward strand.
TGTAGTTACTGGAGCTGCTTCCCATGTCTTGCTGAGGTCTGCATCACCTCTCTTTATCCACCCCATAGTGTTAATGTATAGGGTGCATCTGTGCACATGATCAGGTCATCTTTGCTTGAGGGGTTTCTTCTAAAACTCACTCAGAGCTGAATTTCAAGCACAGCATTGTTTTCCCATGACAGGTTTCCTCTGTTCCTCACTAATCAAGGCGCGACAGATTTCCACCCCTCTTAGGTTTTAAAAAAGCACAAAATCAGTCGCAGGCTGATACCTTACTTGCCAAGTTGGAGCTTGAAGCAGGTTTTATTGGTGGCCAAATTGTCATTGCCTTGAAAGTGGTGACAGACGCTGAGGTCAGGCCATGAGACCCCAGCACCCCACTGAGGCTCTGACAAACTGTGTGTTCTGTTGCTTGTTGCTAATGAAGTATTTTTTGGGGTGGGAATCTTAAGTGTATGGACTTTGGTTCTGGTTAGAAGAATGAGTAGTGTTGAGGCTGCAACCAAACTGGTTACCCATGAAATACCCACTTCTTCTGCAGGCAGGAACTGGTCTCCCTCATCCCACTCCTTCCCACCCGCTCTTTCTTCAGGCCCAAAAAAACTTCTGCTTTGTGGAAACTTGAGCAGTGCTGTAAAACCCAATGAAAATTTGGCTTTGGGAGAAAATGGGGAATTCTTGGAGTTCCTAACTCCAGTCTAAATCTTTGACTGGCAAAGCAGTGCCAGCTGCTGTTTTATTATTACTGGGGCTTGGATTTCTTTTTGAAGTTTGAGTCACGGCATTAATGTTTTGGCCTGGTTCTTTCTTAAGGACGGTTTTTAAAAGGAGGTGTAATGAAAAAGTGGTGTTACTCATAGTTGGTTTGCGAAGCATTTCCCCAGTTTTATTAGTATGATTTCAGGAAGTCTGAATTCGCAGGCAGAATAATTATTTTCAAGAATATAAATATCAATATTGATGTATCAATTTCAGTATTGAATATCAATTTCAGGAATACCTTTTATCCATAAGTTATAGTAAAGAAAATGTGGTAAAGATGGCAGATGGAGCATTGAGAGTCCTGCAAAGCAAAACCTCTTCTAGGTTTTTTGACGTTTTCATGACTAAGCTGGTCCCAAGACCCTCCACCAGGCCTTTGCATAAACAGTGTGGACTCTGTTTGCAGAGTTCCTTCAGATTGTTGGGGATATTTTCCTTTTTCAGTCTTTCTGAATCTGGTTCCTCTCATGATAAAGAGAAGAGGTTGTAGAGAGGAAGTACCCTGTAGTACACAAATGCAGCTACTGCTATTATTTAGTGTTATTCCAATTATTATGGGAGCAGCAGTGGCAGTGCTGATGCTCCCAGTGCCAGCAGCTGCCTAGGGCTGGTTAATGATGGACCAGGTTAATCACGTGCCTTTTGCAATCCGGAGGATCAGGAGGGGGGAATTAGTGCAGGGAGGAGAAAATACCTTTGGACAGTTACAGTTTCCCTTCTGTACTGATGCTACCAGGAGTCACGCCAAAGCAGCTCTTCCTTACCAAGGGAGAAGTGGCTGCTGCAGGAATGGAGCAGGACCCGCTTATCTCCTGGCCCTGCGATGCTTCCTGTGTCCCAACTGTTCCACTTCACTAGTTTGCAGTTGAAAGGAATTCCAACAGTATGGATTTCCAAGAGAGAGAGAGAGGAGAAAAAAAAAAGAGATATTTGACAAGCCAGATGGAGAACTGAATCAAGGACAAGTGGTAACAATTAACTCAGTTTTTTTTCTTCCCCCCTTTAAATACCATAACAACTCTGAATTTATCAGTCCAAAAATCAAGCAGTCAGTTGACATTAAAGCTGAATAAAGAAGTTCCTGGGTTTGGCTCAGGCTGTTCCTCCCATGATTGTTGGGTGGCAAGCAGAAGAGAGAGGGATGCTTCCTGCACATTGCATGTGTTTGAGTCAGTTTTAACTTCTGTCTTTGCTGTTTGATAGAGAAAGGTGTGTATGTGCAGGAAGCCTGGCAAAGACTCTGGCTTTGCTTACACATTCAGGTTTCTTGGGAAGGTGAGGGAGAACACAGGAGCAAAGCCATCAAGGCCTGTGGTGCTGGTTTGTGGAGGGATGCTGCTGAGAACAGGGCCTGGGCCGTCCAGGCAGCAAGGGCCACATCCAGGTCTGCTTGGAGATTTCTCTGGCTTGGGGATTTCTCTGAGGGAGTAAATCTGCAGCTGTGAATGAAATCCTTGTGAACACCGCTGGCACGTGTGCAGTCACTGCTTACGCTGCCGGTTTGTTTGGGAAAACACTGGGAAAACTGGGGTGTCTCTAATGCTCCGTGTTTGTGTGCAGCTCGTGCAGTGCCCTGGGGTGAAACACATCTTATGTTTAATATCCTGCTCCTTAAGCTGGGGCTCCTTCCCCAAACAGTGTCCTGTGCCATGGGCCTGGTTAGGTGCACCCAGAGGTTGCTGCGTGTGCTGTGTCCAGCGAGCAGCTTTCCTGGATCCAGCCCTGACTTTTGAGAAACTAAGGAAGCTCTTCCAAAGCACATTGGCAGCAGATTATTCCATTACTCACTTGGCAGTGCCTGAACTTGCATGCCTAGCTCCAGAAATGCCTTTTTTTTTTTTTTTCTTTTTCCCCCTCTTTTCCCTCCCAGCAGTAGCATCTAGCTGACAGCTTCTCCTCCCAGCTGGTCTTCTCCGCAGCATCTTGTCTGGCTTTGCTGCTGGTGGCTGTGGACATGGCTGTGGTTCTTGCTTGGAGCCAGCTCTATTGTGCCTGGAGGTGTTGGCTTGCTCCAACTCGGACTCGGAGCGCGCTGGGTGTATCTGTGAGCGCAGTACAGAAGCGCCAGCTTTTCCTTAATATAAAAAAAGCCCCTTAATGCTGAAAGCAGCCATCTCTTCATATTTTACTGAGTGATTGTGCCAACTGCCCTTAAAGGCACTCAAATGCCAATATCCATCCCGCTCATTTGTTAACATTTTGCAGATCAGAAGCTAAATCTGTCAGTCGTGTGTCACTGGTTAAGTCACTTCTTCTGGGGGCATGGCAGGCAAGAGCTGTTCTGCTGCTTTTTTTTTAAGCAGGAGCCAATAACTTGAGAAGCGCTGGACATTTGTGCTGTAGCGAAATGCTGTGTCTCATCACTGGTCTTTTGCCATCCAGGATGTAGAGAAGGAATAAAAATGTAATGGTGGTGGATGCTTCACTGGGTGACGCCAGTCAGGTGTCATGTTGGCCCGAGGTTTGTATTTGGGTCATGGTATCCCCATGTAATTCTCCTACAGGGGTAATTTCCCAAGTAGGAGGAAAATGAGCAGTAAAATTGACTGGGAGGAAAAATGTACACACAAAAATGCGAATGGTAATTGGAGGCTATTTGTAAAGAGTTGATGAGCTGTCCAGGAAGGAGAGGGCAACTTTGGCCCCAGTCCAAAACCCACTTCACTCGCTTCAGTGGTGAGATGAGAACAGCAATTAGATATTAAAAAAATCAATATATGACAATTAAAAAAATGGAAAATGGATAGCAATCAATCGCAGTGAGAAACCATGGCGGGTAGAGAACGGGTCAGGGGAGCTGAAGATGCCGAGGAAAACTTGTGCCTGGCACCAGTGGGGAGAGGAGGAGGGAGAGAGCTTCTCAGGATTCTGGAGAAAAGAGAAGGGATAAATGGAAGAAGCAGTAAGGTAGAAATTCTTGATAAGTATTTCTGCTGTAGACCTGTAGAGCAGCCATGATACGTTTCTGTATCTTGGGTGGCTGATGATGTTTTTTTCCTAGCTTATTAGTAGCCACGGAGGGTTTTACACAAGGAGAGAGAAAAAGTTTTTCTCCTTCAATGGAGAGAAATATTCTTAAATAAAAAGGCTCTGAAAAGTTGCACCCAAGGAAGCCTGAAGAGTTGACACATGATGCTGGTTTCTAAAAAAGCTTATGAACTGGGAAAATGCTGTCAAGAGCTGGTCAGGGTAATGTGGGAGAGTTGGCAACACTTTGCTTATCTCTTCTGGGCAAAATAGTGGAAGAACCAACATAAGATTCAATTGATAAAGAATTAAAGGATAGAAATATAATTCGTGCCACTCAGCCTAGATTTATGGAATATAGATCTTGTCAAATAAACCTGATTTCATTCTTCTAGATGACAACTTTGGTTGATAAATGTAGATGAAATAGACTCTGCACAGCGCTGTGACATTGCGTGTGGGAAGATCAAGCACTGGGTGGTACTGCTAGCACAGGTGATGCAGAGCTGGCCACCAGATTTGGGAATGTGCGGGCTTAGCTGGAGAGCTCAGCAGGTGCTGATGGGAGCCTCAGTGGTGCTTAGTGCTTCGATGGTGATTTAGAAATTAATATGCAATTCTGGTTGATTGGCGTTGTGGGTAAAGCAAAGGCGGGTGCAGAGCAAGAGGGGCAGGTTAATGGGATGGTCTGGAAAGACTGTCAGGAAGGGTGTGTTGAGAAGACATTGGCTCCAGCCTGCTGTGGTCCTTGGCTGGAAGAGTGGAATTGGGGATGTGCTTACAGAGCTGGGTGCAGTACCCTGGAAGGCAGCAGCTCTGTGGGAGGCTGAAAGGAAAATCAGGTCCTTCCCAGCATGATGCCAGGATAAGAAGGGCTAGGCTGGTCCTTGAGTAGTGAAGGGGTGGCCTCAGGATGGAAAAATAACTGGATTTTGAAGTGTGCCTCGATTTCACGAAGAACACCTTGGTGTGTGTGAGGGGGCCCGTTGTGTATCAAGAGCTTTTCCATGTTTCAACCACAAAAAACCTCAAAATATAAAGAGAACAGGTAGAAATTAGAGCCAGAGAAGTTCAGGTGTATCCCAGTACCTGTCTGTGAGTGTGATTAGCTGTGGGAACTGACTGTGGTGGCAAGCAGTGGGTGCTCTCCATGTCTGCTGAGCTGGTTTGAATACATTTCACTGGGATTTTGCGCTCTGCCCCACAATTTGCGGGGCTGGAGGAGGTTGTGCTTTACTGCAAGACGCTGTGTTGGTCACAGTGACACGTACTGCAGGGAAGGTCGGAGGGTGAGAGCTGGGGATCCCTTTCAGCCTCACATTCCTGAATGAGAAGTAGCCAAGGATGTGAGCTCCAGCCCCAGGATGTGACCCCCAGCCCTGCTGCTGATGGCCAAGGAGAGCTGGTTTAGCAGTGACTTCTCTTGGAAATCAGCTGAAAGCCCCAGTGGCATCTCAATTGATGACATATCCCATCACATTATCCTGGTGGATGATGAGGCACAAAAAGCCCTGTGGGGCATTCTCCAGCTCTGTCCTTTGCCAGCACAGGCTATTGCATCTCCCTGCTGTGAGACCCACCTTGCTTGCCCGTGGTCTTGCCCACATGTGTTAGCTGGGAAAGCTGTGTGGACAGGGGCGGCCCACAGCTAGGAGACATCAGTGGATGCAGACTTTGGGTCCTGCAATCCCATCTGACTCTTGAGGGGACCCAAACAGTGTCCCAAAGAACCCATGGTGGTGGTTGGATGGGAGCAAGGAAAGGCGAGTCCCTTCCAGACCCGGGGATTGCCGCAGCAGTCTAAGGACCCGTCTTGTTGCTGTGGATTAGTGCCATAATTTTCGCAGTTTTGCAAGGCTGCATCAGACTGGAACATATCTCTAGATGGTGATATGGTCAGTCAATAGCCTTCATAATTAATCAAGCACTAATAGACAAATTAGAAATCATGTCTCTTCAGAGCAGGAGGTGGAGACAAATGGTGGATTTTAACTGTTTCGCTCCTTCGTTTTGTTGCCTGGTTTTACATTGCTCCCTTGAAAATGTTGGGTTGTTTAGGGAAGTTCTGTACATAAACATGATTTTAAATGTAAATTATTATCTTGATTACCAAACACGGACAGTGAATTGAAAACTTGTTTTTCAGGCAAGCACATGAAGAATAATCTTACATTTTACACTCCACTAAATCAATGTAGCCCTAATTTTGCCACGCAGGAAATCAATTCCAGTCTTTATAACAGTCGAAGATGTTATGAACAAAGTAATTTTGCAAATTATGGGAAGTAACACATTTATTGATGAGTGTAGCTTAGGAATTTAGAATTTGTGAACGCTGTAATATAATAAGGCCGCACTGGCAGGAGCTGAGTGAAATACAGATTATACGGTGAAACTGTAATGCATCATTTGCTATTAGTGGACTGGTAATAATTACCAGTTTCAAAGCAGCTTTTTCCATGTAATCTTTAGTCTCAGTCGTAACAGCCCTTCTCATTGACATTATGATTACACGAGCTGCCCTTATGATCTAGAATATCTAGTTGATGGGAATACTAAAATGTGGTAGCAAATGCTCGATGTTGTATCCTCATTATAAGATAAAATGCTATTTTCTCTGACCTGATCTATAAGGTAGAGAGGCGAGGTAGTGTTTCGTTGTTAGCTCCTACCGTGGTGTTAAAAACTTCCACTTCATTATGGTGAAGCAAGATTATTTTTTTTTTCCCCCCTGAGCTCACAAATGAGCATAGGAATGTGAAAGTCCAATTGAATTTCCCTCTAATTTCAGCAGATTGAAGTATTTATCTGTGCTCACATGCCTGGCACATACTAAACACCACAGTGCATTTTATTCCAACGCCGGCTTCAGGATGAAATGTTAAATATTATTCCAAGGGCTTTTAAAGTGATTAAAGTGTTAAATGCCTGCTGTAGACGATTGAGGCTCTTTGCTTGCCTGATTCAGCTTCTCAGGCCAAACGTAGAATAGCGGCAGAGCCAGGAGGCAGGGAGGGAAGCTGGGATGGAGCAGTACAGCCAATGCTGGATCTCATAGGATCACAGAATGGTTTGGGTTGGAAGGGACATTAAAGATGCCTAGTTCTGTCCTGTATCCCCAGATCACTCAGAAGGAAAATGATCACATGATGTTTTTCCTCCCCTCCTCCCCTGTGAGATGGGAAACAAGATGGGCGCAGATTGAGCGATGTTCCCTTTCCTAATTTGCCTTATTTAGTTTTTTAGATTTTCTTTTCCTTTATTTTCGGCAAGTAGGGGAAACCTAATGGGAGCAACTCTTAGTGCAGACTGTTTACCCAAGAGAGATGCCTAAGGAGCAGATTCCTTGGGATACAAATGTTGGGTCAGGGCAGGAATATGTGGTGAAGGCCAGTACCACCCCAAGTGCTGATGCCCTTGGAGGGCTCCTGGTTTATCTCTCAGCAAACCGCAATGTTATTTTTATTTGTTAAAATATCACTAAACAACAGCTCTGTGAGAACTGCTGAACAAGGCTGGAAATGAATTTATATCCTTCTCTTAGCTCCAGCTTTGGTTTACCAGCGTTTAGCAAAAAGCATCCATATGGGGGTGGAAGTGAATTATTCGCAAAATCCCAGTAATCAATAAAGGCACCCTCACC
>NW_008240228.1:4581206-4581493 GCF_000691975.1 Corvus brachyrhynchos
CTCTTCCCTCGTGGGCTGCCCTCAAAAAGTTATTCATCCCCCTTGTTTTGCCATATATTAGAAGGGGCTGCTTTCTGCTGTCATTATTAGCCGGCTTTTTGTTTAGTTATTTATTAGTTGGTTGCTCTTTTATAATGTCCGTGTTATCTCCAAAAATAAATTATCATGAAATAGAGTTAGCTCGCTACTTGCCAAAGTGGCATTTACCATCCTCAGCTTCTTTTCAGCGCGAGAGAAATAATGCGGCTCCGGCAGGGCGCTCGGCCAGGCCTCCTGGCCACCCTCCA
>NW_008240228.1:4581527-4584969 GCF_000691975.1 Corvus brachyrhynchos
ATCTTCCCCTTTCCCTGTCCCATGCTCGATTTTTTTTTTCTTTCCCTTCTTATTTTTATTTTTTTCCTTGCCCCAGAGTTGAATCTCTGCTAAGGAGCAGAAATTGATGCTTAATTTTATACACATTGTTAGTCTCAAAATAAGGAGGAGACTAAAAATGTGTCGATGCCCAGCTTGCTGGCAGTTCTGATGCTTTGAACTGATCTATGTGGAGTGCTTTTCAGAAGGGGATTTATTTATTTTATATTTATTTATCCATTTATATATTTATTTACATATTTATTTACCCGCCCTCTAAATCCTAGCAGCCTCTTGCAGCATAATGTCTGTTGAGTTGGAGCTGGCACTGACTGACTTTAACATCTCCTTTTTTTCATAGCTTGTTTTGTGCTATGGTTACCCGCCATGGTTCATTTTTGAACCCAGAGCTGGGCATGGTTGGGATGAGGTGGATGTGCTTGGCGTGGGTTTGGATCTCCCCATTGTGTCCCTTAACTCTTCCCATCCGTGTCCCCTGCGTGTCCCTCAGCTGGGATGTCCCTTCCCCAGCTCCCAGCTGAGTGTCCCGGAGGGGGAGAGGAGGTTTGGGGGGGAGGCCCCCCGCCGCTGGACGGCCGGAGATTGACGCTGCTTGTTGTGTTGTTTTGCAGGTAAAGACGAGCCCAGCAGCTACACGTGTACGACTTGTAAACAGCCTTTCAACAGCGCCTGGTTCCTCTTGCAGCACGCACAGAACACGCACGGCTTACGGATCTACCTAGAAAGCGAGCACGGCAGCCCCCTGACGCCACGGGTTGGTATCCCAACAGGACTAGGTGCAGAGTGCCCTTCCCAGCCACCTCTCCACGGGATTCACATTGCAGACAATAACCCTTTTAACCTGCTCAGAATACCCGGCTCGGTCTCGAGGGAGGCGTCGGGGCTGGGAGAAGGGCGTTTCCCACCCACGCCGCCCCTCTTTAGCCCTCCCCCGAGGCACCATTTGGATCCGCATCGCATTGAGCGCCTGGGTGCGGAAGAAATGGCTCTGGCCACCCATCACCCTAGTGCCTTTGACAGGGTGCTGCGACTGAACCCCATGGCGATGGAGCCCCCCGCTATGGATTTCTCACGGAGGCTGCGGGAGCTGGCCGGCAACACCTCCAGCCCACCCTTGTCCCCGAGCCGGCCCAGCCCTATGCAAAGGTTGCTGCAGCCCTTCCAGCCCGGCAGCAAGCCCCCGTTCCTGGCCACGCCGCCCCTTCCTCCTCTGCAGTCTGCTCCTCCTCCCTCCCAGCCCCCCATGAAGTCCAAGTCCTGCGAGTTCTGCGGGAAGACCTTCAAGTTTCAGAGCAACCTGGTGGTCCACCGCCGGAGCCACACGGGGGAGAAGCCCTACAAGTGCAACCTCTGCGACCACGCCTGCACGCAGGCCAGCAAGCTGAAGCGCCACATGAAGACCCACATGCACAAGTCCTCCCCCATGACAGTGAAGTCGGACGATGGGCTCTCCACCGCCAGCTCCCCTGAGCCGGGCACCAGCGACCTGGTGGGCAGCGCCAGCAGTGCCCTCAAGTCCGTGGTGGCCAAGTTCAAGAGCGAGAATGACCCCAACATGATCCCTGAGAACGGGGATGAGGAAGAGGAGGAGGAGGAGGAGGAAGAGGAGGAGGAGGAGGAGGAAGAGGAGGAGGACTTGAATGAGAGCGACAGGCCGGACTATGGCTTTGGGATGAGCCTGGAGGCGGCCCGTCACCACGAGAACAACTCACGGGCTGGCGAGGAGGGCCGGTCGATGCCGGACGTCATGCAGGGCATGGTCTTGAGCTCCATGCAGCACTTCAGCGAGGCCTTCCACCAGGTCCTGGGGGAGAAACACAAGCGGGGCCACCTCCCCGAGCCCGAGGTGCACAGGGACACTTGCGACGAAGACTCTGTGGCCGGCGAGTCCGACCGCATCGATGAGGGGGCCGTCAACGGCCGGGGCTGCTCCCCGGGGGAGTCCGCCTCGGGAGGCCTGTCCAAAAAGCTGCTGCTGGGTAGCCCCAGCTCCCTGAGCCCCTTCTCCAAACGCATCAAGCTGGAGAAGGAGTTCGACCTGCCGGCCGCCGCCATGCCCAACACCGAGAACGTTTACTCCCAGTGGCTGGCGGGCTACGCCGCCTCCCGGCAGCTGAAGGACCCCTTCCTCAGCTTCGGCGACTCCCGACAATCGCCCTTCGCCTCCTCCTCCGAGCACTCCTCGGAGAACGGCAGCCTGCGCTTCTCCACGCCGCCGGGCGAGCTGGACGGAGGGATCTCAGGCCGCAGCGGCACGGGAAGCGGAGGGAGCACCCCCCATATTAGTGGCCCGGGCCCTGGCAGGCCCAGCTCAAAAGAGGGCAGACGCAGCGACACTTGTGAGTACTGTGGGAAGGTCTTCAAGAACTGTAGTAATCTCACCGTCCACAGACGGAGCCACACGGGCGAGAGGCCGTATAAGTGTGAGCTTTGCAACTACGCCTGCGCCCAGAGTAGCAAGCTCACCCGGCACATGAAAACACACGGGCAGGTGGGAAAGGACGTTTACAAATGCGAGATTTGTAAGATGCCTTTTAGCGTGTACAGTACCCTGGAGAAACACATGAAAAAATGGCACAGTGATCGAGTCTTGAATAACGAGATAAAAACTGAATAGAGGTATATTCGTACCCCCCCCTCCCCATCCACCCCCGTCCCTCACCCATCCCGCATCCCCGTAGAGGTTTTCTAGTCCCTTGTGATGGAAGTCATGGAAGCTAAGGATATTTGGAAAGTGCTTGTCACCAGCACACCCTGTTTATTTTCTTTTTGTTCTCACCGTTTGAATGCATGATCTGTATCGGGGCAATACTATTGCATTTTACGCAAACTTTGAGCCTTTCTCTTGTGCAATAATTTACATGTTGTGTATGTTGGGGTTTTTTTTTTTTTTTTTTTTTTTTTGTTTTGGGTTGTTTTTTTATTTTGGTTGGTTTATTTTATTCTATTTTTTTTTTTTTTTTTAATTTTTGGATTAGACAGCATGTATGGTATGTTATGGCTGTTTTTAAATTGTCCCTGATTAGTTGCTGAGCAAACACGTCGCTGTTTCCAATTCCGTTCGGGAAAAAAAAAAAAAAGGAAAAAAAAAAAGAGGAAAAAAGAGGAGAGGAGGAGGAGAAAAAAAAAAAAAGAAAAAAAGTGAAACAAAACCAAACCCGAGAGCAAACAAAACCGACCATGCTGCATACATCCTGTAATACATATCATGTACAATGTACAGTTTTGTTTTGTGACGTGCGAAGGAAAACTCGCTGTGGGTGACCCTCTGCGGACAGGACCGATAGCACCGAAGAAGCGTTGTATTAGCCTAGATCGCTGTCTTAAACCAATAAACCCACGATTGGAGACAGAGTTCCCCTTGGGAACATAAAAAAAGGCCTTTAATTGGGAATAACCAACC
>NW_008240228.1:4585320-4600758 GCF_000691975.1 Corvus brachyrhynchos
CTGCCCCAAACTTTTATTCTCCCTCCCCATCAATGATTAAATAGATTGTGAAACGCGCAGAGGCCCTTCAACACCATTAAACACACAATAAAGGAAATCCATTTTATGAAGATATTTACTTTTAATAATATCTTTTATTGATTCTGGCACCAAAACAAATAAATCTGGAGCCACTTGGTTGTCAAGCTGACAATCAAATTATAAACTTTAAGACCTCTTGTATACCGTATAAAAAATAAAATAAAGACTGGCAATAATATTTTACTGAGTGTAACAGATAGAGGAGCAAAAAAATAAATAAATTGTGATTTATTAGCACAATGTGGTACTGTTTGCCATTTAAAACTAGAACAGGTGTATAAGCTAATACCGACACAGTGGTAATTAACTATGAACTCATAAGACTTGCCTTTAATGTGATGCTTTGGAAGAAGTAACAGAAAATGTAAAAAAAAAAAAAAAAAAAAAAAGGAAAAAAAGCGAAAGAGTAGCAGTATCTGTCTGTGCTCCCTAAAAGTTGTCTTCTTTTTTCTTTTTTTTTTTCCCATCCTCTGTGTGCTATTTGTGTTGACGTGGAAGAGGATTCCTTGTTTTATTCCTAAGCTAGCGCCCGCCCCGGTTGGTGTTCAAATAGCACTTGACTCTGCCTGTGATGTCTGTATCTTTTCTTTAATCAAAGGTACAGAGGTTGAGTATAAAATAAGACTGCTCAGATAGGACAATTAAGTGCACTGTACAATTTTCCCAGTTTACAGGTCTATACTTTAAGGGAAAAGTTGCAAGAATGCTGAAAAGGAAAAAAAAATAAAAAAAATAAAAATTGAACACACATTGATGAGCATAAAAAAAAAAAAACAAACCCAAACCACAAAACCCCACAAACTTTGCCAGCCATTTACTTGACTAATGAGCTTATCTTCTCGGACGCGACATTACAGCGCTGTGAATGGAAACAGACTCTACACTTACATAAAATGAATGATTGCTTTCGCTCCTACAGTGCAAGGATTTTTTTTTTTTTGTACAAAAAAAAGGATTTAAAAAAAAAAAAAAAACAAAACACCACAAAACCTTTTTTTAAATATAAATGTTAAGAAAATTTTTTTAAGGAAGAAAAAGAAAAAAAAACCACAACACTTCATTATGTTTAGGGGGAAACTGTATTTTAGGGTTCATCGTCTTGGTGATGTACAAGACTTGTTACTCATTTTAAAATGGTAGTGGAAATTCTATGCCTTGGATATACACAGCTCTTCAGGTTGTATAAAAACATGCATTGGGGAAAGGTTTAAGATTATATAGTACTTAAATATAGGAAAATGCACACTCATGTTGATTCCTATGCTAAAACACATTTATGGTCTCTTTTTTCTGTATTTCTAGAATGGTATTTGAATTAAATGTTCATCTAGTGTAGGCACTATAGTATTTATATTGAAGCTTGTATTTTTAACTGTTGCTTGTTCTCTCAAAAGGTATCGATGTACCTTTTTTGGTAGTGGAAAAAAAAAAAAACCACAGGCTGCCACAGTATATTTTTTTAATTTGGCAGGATAATATAGTGCAAATTATTTGTATGTTTCAAAAAAAAGAAAAAAGACAAAAAGACAAAAAAGGTGTGACATTGTACAGATCCGAGGCCATATAATGGCCCTCTGGGGGAAACCTGTTCCGATGTCACGCTGCTGGCCGTCACAGAGGGGTGTACATATCTTTTTTCGTTCTTTTTTCCTGCTGCCATACTGTATGCAGTACTGCAAGCTAATAACGTTGGTTTGTTATGTAGTGTGCTTTATGTCCCTTTCCTTCTATCACCCGACATTCCAGCATCTTAACTTCATATGCAGTAAAAGAAAGAAAGAAAAGAAAGAAAAGAAAAGAAAAAAAAAAAAAAAAAAAAAAAAAAAAAGAAAAAAAAAAAAAAGAAAAGAAAAAACCGTTTTGCAGTTTTTTTCATTGCCAAAAACTAAATGGTGCTTTATATTTAGATTGGAAAGAATTTCATATGCAAAGCATATTAAAGAGAAAGCCCGCTTGAGTCAATACTTTTTTGTAAATGGCAATGCAGAATATTTTGTTATTGGCCTTTTCTATTCCTGTAATGAAAGCTGTTTGTCGTAACTTGAAATTTTATCTTTTACTATGGGAGTCACTATTTATTATTGCTTATGTGCTCTGTTCAAAACAGAGGCACTTAATTTGATCTTTTATTTTTCTTTGGGGTTTTTTTGGGGGGGGATTTTTTTTAAATTTTTTTTTAATTTTTTTTTTTTTTTTTTTATTATTTGGATGACCAAAGGTCATTACAACCTGGCTTTTTATTGTATTTGTTTCTGGTCTTTGTTAAGTTCTATTGGAAAAACCACTGTCTGTGTTTTTTTGGCAGTTGTCTGCATTATCCTGTTCATACACCCATTTTGTCCCTTTATTGAAAAAATAAAAAAAAAAACCTTAAAGTACACAGTGTCAGCTTCTGGTGTCCTCATTTGACACACGCTGTAGGTGGCTTCCAGCAGCAGGCTGTAGGGGAAGGTGCAGCGCAGGGGCGTTTTGGGGGGCTCCGATCCCCAGGGAGTGCCCACCACCCAGCTTGGCCTTAAATAAGCCCCCTCTGCCCAGGAAGAGGATTTTTGGGCTAAGGAGTTCACTTTCCGGCCAGTGGGAAGTGTTGGTAGTCTGGACCTGTAGCTTTGGGGTTTTTCCCCCATCTAGATCAGGACTGAGCTGTGACCCCCTCACCGCGATAGCCTGCGGCCCCCCGGCCTTCACTCGGTCTGCAGCAGGGATTCCCTCCCTGTTTGGTAAATCTGTGGCAGAAGAGGTGAGCAAAGCAACAGCTCTGCGGCCCCCCGGGACTCCCCCATCCCCGGCTGCTTTTGGGGACAGAGTACTCGGGGGGCTGAGGTCTCCCGCCGCGGCTCCGGGATCGCACCCCAGCCCAAAGCTCCCAGCCCCGCTCCCGCCTGGAGCTGGGAGCTCCCCTCTTTTCTCCCCGGGCTTTGATATTTTTTTGGTGGGAATTGCAGGTTTCTGTGCATTGTCTCTAAAATCCGGAGTTCAGGTCCCCCCTGTCCCCCCCTTAGGGGTCTGTATATGTTGTCAGTTTGACAAATACTGCATGTTGCAGCATCTCTTTACTTTATTAAAGCACGTACCGCTGTGATACTGTCTCTTGCTGTTCCTAGTGTAATGGATTTAATACTTTTTTTTTTCTTTTCCTTTTTTTGATTTCTGTAAAACCTTCCAGTTGTTCTGTCGTCTTCTTGTGATGGCATCGTTTGTTGCCTGTATTTTGCCCGGCGCCTTCTGAAGGGGAGGTTTGGAATTTTAAAAAAAGACAGAAATACCTATCTAAAGAAAAAAAATTACTCCTTTTCTAAGAGAGATTTGAAAAGAAAGTAGTAAAGGTCCATTTTAATCCTGGAAGAGGAGGAATGAAGATTTTGTTGTCTGGGCTAGTGGGATGAGAGTGCAGGAGGGCTGGAAAGGTGCCGGCAGTGCCCCCTGAGCTGCACTCCCCTTCAGCAGGCTGGTACCCACTGGCTGGAGCTGGAGTTGTGCCACAGGGATCCCTAGCACACCGTAGGGGAGGCAGAGTCCAGCCCCCGCATGGGGAGCTCAAGGTGACAGGCATGGATGCTGGCAGTTCCCTGGAGGGCCGATGTCCACAGGGATGTGCTTTGCAGCTGCCTTGATGACACGTCTTTTGATCCCAGGCCATGAAATACCTGTACGGAGTCCGGTCTCTCTCTCCCTGTCCCTATTTTTATTGCTGGTTGTTGAGACCACAGTGGAGATGTTTTCTAGAGGACTCAGGTTAGCTGTGCCCGGGGTCGAGCGTAGCCTGGCTGTCTTTCAGAGTGGGAGCCTGTACCCTGTGTCGGTCCTGCGGTGGTCGTTGTCCCACTTCCTTTCCCTGTCCTGCATTTTACTTAAGAAATAATCCTATATAAAAGCATATAGACAGGCATCTGCATATATCCATATACAGGCATCACTAGGCAGACCTGTGCTGCTACAAGATTAACCAGTGGAAAGCAAACAATTGACTTCTTTATTAAGTGACACAGTGATGCGTGTGATTCACAGGTTTCCCAAAGCTAAATTTTCCAGGTTTCCCAGAGCTAAACGAGCCCAGTGGGCACCGCGTGGCACACAGGGCAGGGGCGGTGGTTTGGAGGAAGGAGCTGCAGGGGAAGCAGCTCGTGCTGTAGGGGGAATTGTCTGAACACCGGCTGGCGAGAGCGTAGCTTGCGAATGGCAACGCGCCGTCACCCCGACACCAAAGCAGATGTTCATGAACGTGGTGTTTTTCTGCCAGGGGCAATAAGTTAATGGTGTGATGAACCCACTGAAGTTTGTTGGGTTGGGGCATGGATGTCCCAGGCCCCACCATGTGCTGTCGAGCTGCTTTGGCATCCTGTGCACGCGTGACCTGTGCTGCCTGGAAACTTCCCTGTTTCTAAGCAAAAAAATGTCTCTAGCAATAAGTGATATTTGGGTAACAGTGTCTCTATATTTAAAATCTCAAGCCCCGTCAACTTTTGAGGAGGAACGTGGTTTTATGGCATAGACCCTTTCGTGTCTAATCTCCTCCAAACGGGATGATTAATGTAATGAAGGTGCTGAAACAGTACCCAGAATTTAGACTACAGATGTTTCATATTTATAATGTTTCCAAGGGCCGAGATAATACGGGATTAAGTGATACCATGTCTTTGCTCGACATTCAGGAGGCTGTGGCGTATCTGATGAGACACAGTTTTGGGGTTTATCTCAGCGCAGAGTTTGTACCAAACAGGAAAGAGATACCAGCTGCTCTTTTAGATCCCTCCTTCTCTTTTCTCCTCCAATAAAGGTTGAAACCCACTTTTGGCGGATGCATGGACAAATTCTAGTATTGACTAGGAGAGAGTGATACTGCCCAGAGGGCTCTCTGCCAGAGCTGCTGAAGAGATGCTGCTCCTCGAGCCCAGATGCTCAGCTGCTGGTTTCCACTGAGCCACAGGGATGCAGGAGGGCCAGGAGGTGGGGGGGAACCCCAAGGTGTTGTGCCCCTTGGCAGGACTTAAGCTTTGCAGTGCTGTTGTGCTTGTGGCTGGGATGGCTGTGCTGCTCTTGGCTGCCTTGGAAGTCTCAGTCAGCTTTAACATTAGCCTGGAAACTGTTGGGCTCAGACAGCAGCAGCAACAAGCCCTCCCCAGAGGGAAGTCGGGTGTGGTGCTCTTGACTTCAGAGGAGACACTCCAGTTAACACCCAGTGAAGATCTGGCCTAGGAAGGAGCTGGTTATTAAGTCCTGATGGCAGCTCACATGTAGTAGCCCTTTAACCACTCTTTTAAGTATTAATGAAGTAAATTCCATAGAAACCAGCTCCCCGTTGGGCTGCCAAGGTGGATTTTTAGGGGTGTGTTGATGATGTGCCAGCCTTGCCACCAGTGTAGCCCTTAGCCTGTCGCGTGGGTAGCGCGGTGCTGGGTGATCGACGCGGAGCAGGGGCTCGGAGCCGGGAATGATTGCTGTCCCAGTGCCCCATCCCACGCTGCTGGAGTCAATGGCTTTGCTGGGCGTGGGCTGGGGCTGTGCAGCTTGAGCTTTGCTGCCGCGACGCGCACTTCCGTGCCGTGCGATATCCACCGTGCCGGGAGTTGGGAAAAGCCCTCCGCGAACCACCCGCCGTGTGCCGTGTTAACAGTACTGATGGCTTTAGGAGGGCCTTCAGCACCTGGGGGAAGCCCATGTGCCCAGTAAAATCCGGAGCTTTTTCTTCCTAAATGATCCCCGTGGTTCCTGCGTGGTGCCGAGGATGCCGGATGTGAGAGCATGGCCTGAGAGAGGAAGGGCTCCTTCCTGCCATATCCCTTTGTGGCAGTTGGGTGTCCCTAGTTGTTAGAGACAAAAAAGAGACAAAAAGAGAAGTAGGATAAGGGAATGACTCACACCGTGGGCCATGTCACACCTGTTCTCTCCTCTGTCCCCATGCTCTCTTTAGGTTCGGCGTACCCCCCCAGCTGGCGCAGCGCCCAGGGAGCCCCGGATGTCTGGCAGTTTTCGGATGGAAGTTCAAGAGCACTTAAATTCTGAAAGGAGGTGAAGCTGGGGCGAGCGGCCGGCGGCGTCTCGGCGTCCGGAGGTGGCCTCTGTCCTGCTGGCTTGCCGCATCCCTGGGAGAGCCTGAGGAGTCACCCGCCGAAGGCAGCGCTCCCCGGGCTCCTCCTGCCTGCAAGACTATCGTATTTATATTTTGTAATAGAGTACAACACTTCTTTGGGGTTGGTTTTCTGGTTTTTTTGGGGGTTTTTTTGTTCATTTGTTTCTTTTTTCATTTTCTAAAAACAAACAAACAAAAAAAACCCATGCACCAAGGTCAAGGGCTTAATGATGGCTTCGACTGGCTCCTTTCCCCATGGAAAAGACTGTCTTGCTCTCGTGGACAACCCGGCCTGTTGGTTATCCCTGCAACGTGCCATTCCTCGGGAGGCACATCTGATGTGATGAATTAAAAATAAAGCAAAACACAGTGTAGGTCTGTGGGTGGGTGGGAAATTGCCATAATAAATGTTGGAGCTTTAGGTTTTGTTTGCTCTGTCTTTAATTTTTAATGCTAACAAGGGCCAGACGGCTGGTGTGACTTTGTGTTCCCGTACTGGCTGCAGAAAAGCAAGTGCTGAATTTTCACTGGGGATGGTGTTGGCACCAGGGGCTGCCTGGCCCTGGCAGACAGAGCTAGGCCAGGAGTCGGGCTTCGGGCTGGGCGCCCCGAGCAGTGCTGAGCCCCCTCTGGCCTTTGGTGGTGCTGAAAGCGGGGGCTCTCCCAGCTCTCCTGCATCACCCGCCCCTCCTTGATGAATGCCAGCTGTCGTGTTGCATTTCTGCTGTTAAGCTACGTACTTTTGGGGCTGCTGGGATCCGTGACGTCCGCTCGTGTCCGCGCGAGGAGAAGTGAGGCCAGTGCAGGTTTTGGGAGGAGCGATAGCGGTGCTGTGGAGATGCTGTCAGACCAGGGGATGCAGAGCCCTGCCCTGAGCTGGGGGAGCTGCTGTCAGGTTGTTGTCCCAGTGTTTCCCAGACTTTGCACCAGGGGCATGAGCTTTCCTGCTTGCCAGCGACGCTCATCCCTTGCTCGAGTCTGAGCACCCACCCAAGGAGTCTCCTGGTTCGGGGCCCAGGCACTTTGCCTGAAGAAGATGGGTTATGTGTGAGCTTTGTGCTGTCTCTGATGGGATTTATAGGCTGTAGCTGCTCATGCCTGTGCTGATGAGTGGGAATGGACCTTATTTGGTGAAAGAAGCCAGCTGGGTAGCGAGTGGAGTGGCTGGCTGGCCGTGTCGGGCTGCCGGGATCAGTTGGGATGGAGCCGAGGCGTGGGGAAAGGGACAATGGATTTATTGACTTTGTGTATTAACTGCAATCTCACTTCTGTTTTATTCATCTCCTTCCTTACAATCTGAGCGAGACGCTCACTTGGGGTGACTCTC
Source organism: Corvus brachyrhynchos (assembly GCF_000691975.1). NCBI lineage: Eukaryota > Metazoa > Chordata > Aves > Passeriformes > Corvidae > Corvus > Corvus brachyrhynchos. Next base: position 4,592,799 of record NW_008240228.1, read on the forward strand.
TCCCGGTGAAATGGCCGTAGGGAAAACAGTGTTGCCTTTTCCATGAGCGGTGGTTGCTCTTCTGTTTTTTAAAACCCTGGGCTGTGGTTCTCATGGTGGCCTGGGCACAGCACAAGCACAGGCACTTTGGTACCTTAAAATTTGGCTGGGGTGGGCAGCAGGAGGGAGCATCTCCAAGGGGTGCCACACTGGGAGCCTGGAGGACTTGGTGCACTGGGACACAAAGGGAACTACTGCTGCTTCTTCTAAGGCGATTTGGTCTTTGAGGGGAAACTACCCAAAAATCTACGCACAGCCTCAGCTTTTTTTATCATTAGGGGATGTTTTTAAAGGTTCTTCCAATCCCAGTCTGTACTGCCACCTCTGTGTCTGCTCCTAAGGGGGTTTTGAGCCTTGGAAGGGTGAATCCTGTTGGATTAAGCACCTGATTGTGAATGCACTAGTGGTGGGGAGTTAGGCACCTGCTCCTGCCCTGGGGCGGGGGATCTCTGCTCCAGGCAGCTGTGTCAGATCAGGGCTGATGGAGTTATTTACTGCAAAGGGGGTTGCTCTGCTCATTTCTCTAGACTGCGAATCAGGACTCACCCGGTCTGTATCTACAGCAGGCGTGGCCCAGGGCAGCTGGGAAGCTGCTTTTAAGGGGTTTCAGTGAGCTGGCTCCTTCTGGGGGTGTCTGACCCCTGCTTTGTGTGAGCACAGGTTAAACTTGGCTCATGGATGTCTTCTGGGGTAGCTGGTTATGCTTTTGCTGCTCTGCCTGGTGGAACAAGCATGATGGGATCTTGCTTTCTCTGGCTGTGGCTTGTCCCTCCTTCAGTAGGCAGCGTGAGGGCAGGGGTCTCTCCCCAGAAAAGCAGTAAATAACAAAGGCGGGGAGGGCTGAATGTGTTCCGCCAAGCACAGAAGTGATACCTGAAGTGCTGAAGATGCAGTGAAATAGTCTTTAAAATGTCTATTTTTTAATACAGTTGTTAAACTCTTCCCCCCACTCTTAGGACTTTGAAACATCTTCAGAATTGGTGTTGCCTTAAAGTTGCACCCAGGTGCAATGTCTGTGCTGAGCCCCTTGCAATCCATGGGGCTCCGGTCCCTGGCTGCCAGCCCTGCTCCAGCTCCAGGCTCTGCTGTGGCCCTTGCAGAGCTCCAGGACAGCCTCAGCACGGGTGGAGATTCCAAAGGGGTTTCCACTGCCCTGGGTGACCTGAGGGGGCTGTGTGCTTTAATTAAGGGTGTTATTAGGGTCCTCTTTTTGTCTGACCAGGACTTGGCTGAGTCCTGTTGCTGTGTCTGTGCTTGGGATCACCTTAATCACTTAATGAGTTTCTGCCAATTAGTAAGGGTCTGAGGTTTCCTGCGAGGGGAGGGCTGGGAGCCTGTTGGCCTCAAAGCTGGAGGTTGCTGTGGTTTTGGTGCAAGAGGGGCAATCTTCCCAGGGGTTTTGTATTTTAGCATCTTCTCCAGGTGTTGGTCTGCACATCCAACTTTGAAAGTAAGTATGATTGGTCTTTATTAAAAACAAAAAAAGCTCCTAAAGTTTTAGAGTTGTTAATAAACGAAAGATAAATGTTCTCCTTCCCAGTCCAGGGGGTTGAGATGAACAAGATTCCTGGGAATCACCTGGCTTAGCTTTGAGGTGTTGGGTTTAGAAAGCTGCTTTCAGACTTGGAGATGATCTGACTATGCTGTGTTTGATTTCTAAGCACACTTTTCCTGACACTAAAATGCAGCGAAGGTCAAGCCTGTTATGAAGTCTAGCTTAAATTTTGCTTTCAAAATAATGTAAACTTTGGATTCATGATGCATCTGGGCTGTGGAATTTTATGAGATGCAAGACCTCTCCTCAGAAGGGATCTGAAAACAGATTTTGTGAGTGAGTTTCCAAGCAAAGCTGCCAAACTCCCTGTGTTTTGTATCAACCCCAGCTTTGTGTTGGGTCCCACCAAGTGATGGTGGGACCAGCAGCAGCATCCATCTGGGGAGCATCATGGTGTTGGCGGCTGGCAGTGTGGGCTCTGGGGGAAAGTGGAGGGAAGCTCCATCCTCCTTGGGCGGCTGGAGGTTATTTTTACCATCTTTAGCCTTTCCTTTGGGTTTACATCTCCCATCTTGTGCGTATTTGAGCTGTCTGGGTGCTGGTGAGACTTGGGGTGAGCTTTTACCTGTGGATTTTTGGCAGTGAGGGGGAGGACCTGCTAAACATCCCTGCTGTTCCAGGGCTCCCTGCTCTGCTGTGGTGTTTCACCTGACCCCACTATAAAGTCTTACTGAGGAGTGAGCTGAACACCCCTGACCCTCAAAAATGAGAGTGGTGCCTCATTTGCTTCTTTTCTTACTCTCTGCTTCTCCTCCTGCCCAGTTTTCTCATTTCAGGCATCATTCAGTTGTGTGTCGTATCTGCTAAAAGTCAAACATTGTTGCCCCTCCGTCCCAGTTCTCTCCCCCCAAAAATCACCCTCTTAGCATTCATCTTCTACAGGGGTCCAAGTAATCAATTATTCCCAAGGAAAGATGGAGTTGCAGGGGGCAGAACAACAACAAAATAAAGCCCCTAAACCCCAAATATGGCCCTTACTCCTTAATCTCACTGGATAGAGTTACACATCTGGTAGAGGCTTGTTCGTTGTTGCTATTACTTTTATTGCGTCTTTAGCAGTGATGAAGTTCAGATGGCAGAACCAGTGGGCCCCAATTTAATTTTGCCTGGCCTCCCGTAAGGAGCACGATGTGATCCCTGGGAATGCCGGCTCGGCCACGGCTCCGTGGCCATGGGCAGAGTGCTGCGGGCTGGGCAGGCAAAACCCCACGGTGAGGGCGGGAGGAGGGGGAAAATCTGGGACTGGGGATGGTAACAGGTGGGTGGAGGTGCCTGTGCTGTGTGAGCATCAAATCCTGCAGTGAGGGGGATGGATGGGCAGGTGGTTTCTCCTAGCAAAACCCAGATGAGGTGGATTCCCACCTTTTTTTGGTGGCTGGGGTGTGTGCGCCGCGCCACTTTCCGAGGTTGGTCCAGCCCTGATGGCTCTTCCCTGGCGATTTCCATGACCCTCCGGGTTTCCAGTGGTGATGTACAGAAGCTCCCACCTCTCCCCCAATGTCTGCATGTGTCTAAGGGCTATACAGGACTCATTTACGGGCCTCCCATCGGTGGGATATGTGCATGCAAAATGAAGGTTGTATTTGGCTTCTCATATTCGGATCTATATTCCATATTGTGTTGACCAAGAAAAACTCCTCAGCCCCTGTGCTGAAGAATGTGATGGACTGATGACTTTCAGAAACGTACTGTAAATCAAGGAGGCTAATAAATACTTGCTATTAATAAAACAGGGCTACTGCCTTTCAAGTTATTTTCATGTTTTACAGCATCCCAATTTAAATGGCATCAAGAAGGTGGTACCTTTGGACCTCCCCTCCTCCCCCAGCACGGTGTGGCTCAGCTTAACCCCCCACAGGCTCAGGCAGGAGTTTTTCCTCAGTGACGGGGTTTAGATGGAGCAGTAGGGCCCCTGCCCAACCCCACAGAGCTGATGAGGGGTTGACTCCAGTGCCAGGGTCCCCTTGACAGAGGAGTGGCCTTGGGTCATCCCTGTGGTCTGGCAGATGACGCCCAGAGCTTGCCGAGCCCGGTGCATCAAAGAGCCCGCAGCCAAAAGCTCCACCACCTGCACCAGCTCATGCTAAACCTTTAATGGTTCCCAGTTGTGAGCGTAGCCGCTCCAGGTGGTGAGTGCACAGGCAGAGCATCCACAGGCTGCTTAACCCTTTCCCTCAGGTTTCTCTGGATCTGTGCATGAGAGGTTGGGTGAAGGTGGTGGTGGCCAGGGGCCTCCCATCACAGACACCTGCAGGCAGCAGAAAATGGGGCTTTGAATTTGCTTCCAGAGTATCTGCATCCGTGCTCCTAGTGCCTACAGGGGTGCCAGATCACTCTTTATGTGTGCCCTTGGAAACCTGGGACACTCTGGGCAGGGAGGGAGCAGGGGATGGATAAATAAACCTTTTTTCTCTTTGAGTGTCTGTCCTTTCCCTGACCTCCTCCTGCAGCTCTACATCGGCGAGCAGAGCCTGGTGGCTGTGACACTTCTGTCCCCCTTCCCTGTGGGCTGAGGGTGTCCTCTGGCAGCCCTTGCTCCATGGCTTGTGCCCACGAAACCCCTCGCTGGTGGGCAGTGGGGTCCCTGCCTGCACTGCCATCCCCAAAAACCCCCTGCACGCCTAATTCCACCATCGATAAAACTTATTTTTTATGGTCTCCTTCCTTTTCCCTGCTGCCTGCCTGGCATGCTCCCCTGGGCTTTGGCTTTTCCGTTTGGAGGCTTTGGGGAGGAGCATCCCTTTGGGAACTGCTCTGCACCTGGCTGCTCCCGTTGGCTTTTTTTGTTGCCTAAAATCCCTCTTTAGCTGTTTTTCTTACTTTTTTTTTTCCCTCCTCTCTCTCCCCTGCTGAAGAGACAGCACCTTCTGCAGCTGTAGTGATTAAAGGGGAGGGGAAAGAAAAAAAAAAAAAAGCTTATTTAAAGCAGTGCCTGGCAATATAAAATAAGGTGTGGAGGTGATGAATGATCCCGGGGTACATTAAAGCAGGGGCTGGCATTTTCGACATCGCTCCTACTCGCAGCATGTTTGAGCGCTTTCGGAGCCCGGCTGTTTGGAAACACCAAGCATCCGCCCCTGGGCCCTAATTCGGGCAAGTTTAAAAACGTCCTCTGGGATTTAGGCAAGTTGTTGCTGTTTTTCCTCTCCTGAAGACCCGGGTGCTGCTGCTCAGGTGTGGGGCTGGAAGGCCACAGGAGATCCCACCCTGGCCTTGCTCCGCCTCCCGAGGGTGAGGGGATCAGAGGACGGGTGCTGCTGGAAGGTGCGGAGACGGGGAAGCCCCTCGGCTTTTAAATGCTTTTTGAAAGCTCTTGGAAGTGCATTCCCAGCATTGCTGTGGGAGGCAGTCAGGAGAGAGGGAGGAAAAGAACAGAGCTCATTGCATGCGAGGAGCAGGGCAGGTGCAGGGAAATTATGCATTTTTCTGGACCGGCTTATTCCCTTCTGTGTATTAAACATTATTTTAATATTCGAGTGACAATGTTTTATAATTAAGCTAAATGTAAGAGCTGGAGCACACTGGAGAGCTGGGCTCGGTGTGGGGAGGTGAGGAAGGTTCCCTCCCTCTGCCCAGGATTAACCCCAGGCTGCAGCATCCTCTCTGGAAGGTACGGAGCCTGGCTCTGGAATTCCAACACACCCCGTGCTCCGGCAAGGAAAACCTTTAACTCATAAAGGTTGTAATGTTAATACAGAAGAAAAGCCTTTTAAAAAATTACATTAGTTCACAGACATCTATTGAACTCATGAGGGGAAATCTAGCCCCTGAGAGATAGAAACTAAAGAGCTGAGCCATAAACCAGTATGATAACATCCTTATTATAAGATGCAAATTAAGGGGCCCAATTCACTTTAAAAAAGCATTATGAGTATTTAATTTTTCTAGTGGGAATATCTCTGAAGTTGGCCTGTGTGTGGTTTTTTGTGCTGTGTACTTAAAATAAAAAAGAAGAAAGTAAGTCAGGCCATGAAGGAGCTGCTGAAGGCAGAGTTGAGGATGCTGAGCGGTGGTTTGGGTGTGGGAGGAAGGAGCTGGTGCTGATGGGGGGCAGGAGAGGATATGTTCACACTGGGTTCGGATGGGGAGCCCGTGGTTAAACCCAGCAGCATTGCAGTGGGGTTTCAGTGGTGTAAAACAGGGTCAGACCCTGCCCTGGGGTGTGTTTTAAGTGTTTCATCTCCAGAGCAGCTGGCTGGGTCCCTGTGCATCTCAGCTCTGACACTGGTGCCCTGTGGGTCGAGGACAAGCACTGGGTTGATGTCCCATCTGTGTTGTGTTTGGGATTTTCTGGACAACCTGCTCCCTGCCCTCTGTGTTGCATCTCCTTCTGGGCTGCCTTGATGTTGGTCACAGAAAATATTCAGTGGCAAAGGGACCACGAGACTTTTGGGTGCTTTGCTTGTGGCACTTCTTCACAATGGGAGTGATTTGAGGCTTAACCTTATCTGCTGAGTTTGGTTTTCCTGGCCATTTCTTGTTTCCTGGAGCCTTTTAAAGTTATTTTTCCCTCCCCTCTGAAGTTGGAAGATGGTGTAATCGCTGCCCTTGGCTCTGTCCTTGCTGTTTGTCACATGCTGGAGGTTAAACTCTCGAGCCAGGAGAAGGACTTGACGTGAAAGGTGGGGACAGCTGGGACAAATAAAAACAAGAGCCTCCGAATGCCAGGCCCACTCTCCATCCAGCTTTAGGGTTGAAAGGTCAGGACTTGTTCAAAAAAGCACAGAAAATATGGTACCCTTGTTTCACATCCTTAAAGACAAAAGGGCCGGTTCCGCCGCCTGCAAACCGGAGCCATCCGGAGCCTGGAATTGTCTTTTCAAATGTAGAAAATAAAACAAAAAGCCCTACCCTGGAAGATTGCTTTTCAGAGGGGCATTGTACTGCTCTCCTGTATAATGTGCAGAGGTCACGGGCTGAGTAAAACAGCGAGACCAGGTAAATATGTTCATTTGAAACCCGGGGATTTTATTTATTTTGTGGCATTGGAGAGCATCTCTCCAATTGTGGGCATGAAAGGGGGATGGGATGGGGGCTCTGCAGCTTGGCTTTGGGGTCAGGCTCTGTTCCCTCACCTCAGCTGCTGCCTGGAGCTCAGGGCATGAAATAACAGCGTTTTTAATCTGTTGAGGAAAACCCTGGTCTCCAGCTGCACCCCAAAGGCTGAGCTTGGACAGGGTCTCTCAGCCGTGCTTTGAAACTTGTTTCTCATCCCAAGGCTGCCTCCTTATCCTCTTTCTGACAATCAAGTACTTGTTTCCAAACCACCGTTTACAAGGAATATTGCTGCTTCTTAAAGCAGCATGGGTGCCCCCAGCCAGCAAAGACCATAAAATAGTGATGGGTAATGCTTGTGTCAGGCACCGGCCTGGCTGGGCCCTGAGTAAAAGACTCCTGGCTTTGAGGGAACCTTTATTTAAAAAAAGAAAATAAATCCTTGTGTGCCCTTTTATTTTGTTTAAGAATCATAAATCCAGCAGCTAACAGGGCTAGTGGTCCATCTGGGCAGCTGTATGGGGCCATGGGCTAGTTAGCCTGGGAATATTTATGGGGCTTTGCTGGCCAGGCACATTGAGGGGGCTCAGCACTTGTTGCACAGAGTACTAAACACCCATTAAAAACCCCCAAAAAACAACAACAGACCAACCTTTTCTGACAGAGCAGGCCATACCCTCATCCACAGATCTATAAAAAGAGGTGTTTTAGTAATGTTTCTCCCCCACCTCCTCCCGAATCTGCATAGGAGCACCTGGAGCATCACGTGGCCAAAAAAAAAAAAAATCACCTGGCTGTGCAGTGATGAGACTTTCACTTGTCATTTCCAAAGTGAACTTTGTGGGAAGTTCAAGGATAAATATCACAGCAATATGAAGCCCGTGGACAAACCCCAGCGATAACTTTTCCACACCATTTCCAGCTCGCCTCGTACCCCCTAAACCTCCCCTTCCTCGTCGACTCAGGAGCAAGAGCCTCATAAATCCTTCGGACCCGGCTGCTTTATCAGGTCCCCCAGGTTGTCCCCGCGAAACCACGGCGTGGGCGGCGGGGATGAACATCTGCACGGGGGAAATCCTCCGGCTCCCGCAGCTCCCGCCGGCCGCTATCGCCGCCGGGAAGGCGGTTGTGGTTCCGCAGCTCCGGGGCTGTGAAATGGGGAAGGATGTCCTTCCCTGCGGTTGGCAATTACGGAGCGGAGAGGAACAGCCGTGTTTCTGCATCCCGGAGTCACTCTCCGGCAGCCGGGCGCAGATAAGGGGCGACGTGTAGGAAAACAAAGCTGGTGAGCGAGTTGGGCAAGGGATTGTAAAAGCTCCCCAGGAGATTAAGTGCAGGTCTGTGCCCATGGGTGGCTCTAGCAGCCCTTGG
>NW_008240228.1:4600793-4624780 GCF_000691975.1 Corvus brachyrhynchos
TGCTTTAGGAAAAAAATTTAAAAAACAACCAAAAAGCCCAGTGTCCCTTTGTGCTTGTGCTTGTGTTTTGTCCCTGGAAAACCTTTAGCTTTTGGGAGCAGGTGGTGTGTTTGTGTCTCACACCCCTTGCACCACCAGAAAGGCCCAGGGATCAGCACCAGTAGAGAGTTGGCCTCTCCCAGGAGCTGCGATTCTCCATCACTGGGAATGCTCTGGAAAGGCTGCAGGGAGGGTTTATCCAGGATGGAGTGATGCCCAGTATCTGGCTCTCCATCCCTCCAGAGATGGCTCCTGGTGTGGCTGGACTGCAGCTCCCTGGAGGTGCTGTGGGGCTGGATGAAGCTGGGGCGTACTTGCTGTGTGTGCTGCGGTGGTTGGGGATAAGGAGCTGGGAAACACGGAATTATTGATCTGCAGCAGCACGAGTGGCTGCCTCGTACCCGCTTACAGGTGCTCCCTCTCATTCCTGTGCTGCCTGCAGTGGATCAGCTGGCTGAGGGCTCCTGGCTACATCCAGCCGAGGTGAGAATCTTTCCAGGTATGTTTTTTGTTTGGTTTGTTGGTTTGGTTTTGTTTAAAGACTGTGGCAGAGGTCCTGCTTGGTGCCAGATGTCTTTCCAGAGGTGCTTCATACCTCCCTCACACCTTACCATGAGCATGAGGCAAGCTCTGACTTTTCACCTGCTCCAGTAACCCCCGGCCCTGGGCCTGGAGCAGCAGAGGTGTCTGCAGACCAGGGCCTGCTCAGTTCTCCTTTCATGCATCCCTATATTCTTCTTCTCTAAAAGAAGCAAGTGAACCCCTCTCTGAGTTGCACTGAGGTGGATTTAAGGAGGAAGCCTCAAAATCAGTGAGCTGCCCCAAAATCAGCAAGCAGCCTCAAAATCAGCGGGAATCCTGGAAATACTTGATCCTACTGGCTTTTTAAATTTTAACGCTTCTTGCACTGCAGTGAGAAGGCAGAGGTGAGTCCTCCTTGGCCAGGGAGGCACAGCCAGGAAGGGGATGATCTTTGCCGATGGCTCAAGCTGGGATGTGCTGCTCCTCCCACCAGGAGCCCCCGTGGCTGGGGCCCTTCTCCCCACACTGCTTGGCAGGTTTTGGCACGACTTGCCGGAGCCAGGGACAAGGTGGGATGTTTTCTTCAAGGTCAGGATTTAGGTGGATCGGCAAAGGGCTGTGGGAATGCTTTTAAGGTGTCGTGTTGCATGTTTGGAGTTTTTATCTGTTTTGTTTTGTTGCAAGCAGTGTCAAGCTCTCCTGCCCTGCCTTTGTCCGATGGATGAGCAAAGAAGAGTTTGGGCTGCTGGAGATGCACGTTTATCCATCGTCTGCATCCCACCCTGGCCCTCTGCTCAGCATCTTTCCTCTTATTCTCCCCACCCACCCCCCACAACCACTCTCCAAGGAGGTCAACGGGCCCCCAATGCACCCCTTTTCCTCCCTCCTCATGGGCTACGTAAGGGATGGGAGTGAACTCACACTTTCACATACTCATTGCCACACTTGGAATCATAAAAATACCAGCATGAGAGTATCTCTGCAACACACAGGGAAGTTTTTCAAGAACTGGAGTCCAAGCCTGTGAAGAGATAAATAATAAGCAGTAATTAAAGATGCACACACCGTATCTCTCGGAATTGCAGGAGTTTTTGCAATGGATGGTCGAGGTGCTCGCTGCAGGAGTTTGGGGTGGCTGGGAGGGTGTGCAGCTCAGCAGCTGCCTTGCATTTGTGTTACTATTATTATTTAATGTGCTTTAATTGCCTCAGCTCCAGCCTGTCAGTGCTGGGCTTGCAGCCTGGCCACTGCCCACTGCCCCTGTTCATACCCCCCTGCCGCAGATTAAAGACCTCGTGCCACCAAGCCGGGCTAACCACAAGGATTTGTGCTACTGGCTCCCATCAGGATTACTTATCTGCATGGGATAGGCCCGAGGGCAAACCATCCTGGCACTCCAGCAGTGCTTTCCTACGTGTGCTTCTGGGAAGTGGGGGGCAGCCACATGCATGACCTGTTCTTCTGGCCTCTTCTCCACCACACTGCAGCTTCAGGTGCATTTTTAACTCCTCTGAAACATTTTGGGGGTGGTTTTTTTCAAGCTAGTGCCTTTATTTTTTACACCTCTTTCCTCTCCTCTGACATGTCCGAATTGTCTCATCCCTTCTTTAGTATTGACATAAAAATGCAGCTGAGAAAACACTGAAGCTGTTTCAACAACTGCTGTGCTAAGAAGTAAAGTAAACCAGAAAGTAGTTACTACACTGGGAGCTTACTCTTTAAATCAGCTTGTGGGGGGGAAGAAGTGAGAGTCCTTGGTAATTAGATTCTCTCCCTCATCCTAATTGCATTAACAATAAATCAGCTCCGAAGATCTGTTCCTTTTTAAGTTTTCTTGAATTTAGCCTTTGTCTGAGAATCTTGGAACAACAGAGCTGCAGTAAATATGATTAACCTGTAGTTAATGACTGGCGTATTTTGGCTGTGCCCTGTGGATGCTCAGCCTGCCATGGTTAAGCATCAGGCTCTCAGAAAGCAGCCCCTGCCAAATCCAGGGAGTGGAGCAGCCAGCGTGGTGAGCTGCTCCCTCCTGACCAGTGTTGTTTAAGGCTTTATGTTGAGGGATAATTTGGCAGTTTGGTGGAAAACATTACCTTTCCCTCAGCATGGCTTTTTCCCCCCATCTCTTTTCAGGGTCGCTAAAAGGATGGGGAGTTTTAGTTTGGCAATGTCTCTTTTAATACCATCTATAATTTCAGAGTCCCAAATGCCTTTAAACTCTGATTAAAGCAGGTGTAGATTGTGTATTTTTTTTTAGAAGAAGAGAGGATGTTTAGTTTATATTATTATTTATAATATATTCATATTATTATTTTAATAATATATTTATAATATTTATATTATTTATGTATATATATTTTGTTTACATTATTATTTATAATTAGGTGCTGGGCCCATGGGCTGCACAGGGCCATGGGGAGAAACCCACGGGCAGGGAGGATGAAGAAAAGGCCTCCCAAGCCAATGTGGGATGTCCCCTTTCCCTTAAGTGAGGTCAGGACAGCTCTCTTTCAATTAGAGGTGAGCACCGAGGGCTTCTTGGTGACCTTCCACCGAAATTCTGTGCTGTTGAAACCTGGTGGTTGCACAAGAGGCAGGGCAGCGATGCTCGGCACGTGGTGCTGCACTTCGGGACTGCGGTGAGCTCCGAGCACATCACAGCTCCCCATCTATTTGAAAAACCAGTGCTGATGGTTCAAAAAACTTAATTGTTGGGGATCTCTGTAAATTCTGGGTTGAAGGAGTCTGTCCTCCCTACTGCTCAACCCAAGTCTGTGCTCTGCAAAGGTTTTTCTGCAAGAATTTCTACTGGGTGTGAAGACCAGGACCAGCGTGCTGATGCAGTCACCTTCAACAGGAAAAAGAGAGTTCATGTCCCCAAAACACAACTGGATGATTTTAACTGGGAAATTTGTGGACAATGCTGTCTCCATTAGGAGAGCATCAGTGAGGCTGCAGCTGCTCAGTGATGGGGGATGAGCCAAGGGTGATACCAGCACTCGGTGGGACTTCACTGTCCCATAAGGGCTGACCTGTGAGGGCAGAGCTGGCTGCAGGTCACAGGCTCCTCTCACAGCTCCAGGGACGAGCCAGGACCCACCCAAGGGGCCTGGGTAGGAACAGCTGAGAGCTGGGGACAGAGATGGAGAGGGTGCAAGAGACACGGCTACATCCTTTAGTATTCAGACACCTGTCCCACTAATCACCCTGTGTGCTCAGAGAGCGTTGAGGGCTGCCCTGCTTGGCCAGGGATGTTCATGCCCGTCAGCTGTGGCCGTGCTGCCCTCACTGATTGCCCTCAGGTGGGGCACCGCCCCTTCTCCAGGTGCTCCTCGTTGTGCTGATTAGAGCCCCTCATAAAGCCACGGTTAACAGGGAGTTTTGGGGTTTGTCGCGGTGCTGTCTGCGTGTTCTCGGTGTCCCTCACAGCTCTGAAAGGTACAGCTAACAGCAAGTTTTGGGGGTTTGCCTTGATGCTTTCTGCGTGTTCTGGGACTCCCTGCACTGTTTGAGGTGCTGGGACCAGCTGGGGGCTCACCCCCGTCTGCTCTGCCCGGTGTAGCCTACTGCTTGTACCTCAGCTGGCTCTGCTCCTTGGCCTGCGCCTGAGAGCCGCTGCCTGGGGTCTTCATTTGCAATTTGTCTGGCTCAGGAAAGGACATTGTTGGGCTCAAACTCCCCCTGGGGTTGTGCAAGGTTGGTGCTTAGAAGTGCCAGCTTACTGTGAGTATCCAGCAAGCTCTGGATGTGGGGAAGCAAAGCTGTGCTGCTTTGGGAGCAAAGAGAGGACGAGCTTACAGAGGATGGAGACTTTTGTGAGGTGCTTCCAGTTGAACTTCCCTTGTGCACCATGCTGAGCCTCAGGGGGCACCTCATCTACGTGACCACTGTGGATTTTTCCTGATGGGAAGGCAGCAGGGAGCTGCTCTCCACGGGGCAGGTGAGTGGTTCCTGTACCCGCTGCTCTTTAAAGCGCTCCTGTCTCTGAGATTCCAGCTCTTTGCAGATAGGTGTTCTCTCTTGAGGATCTCCCCGTGTCCATGGGATGGCATCTGCTCTATCTGTGATATCACAGTCCTTCTCCCACATTTGCCAGAGGGGAAAGCTTAGTGTGGGCTATGTATTAGGATTTTGGAAAACCTCTCTGCTCACTGGCACTGAGGACTCAGCTGAGCCCTTGATCTGGGCAAGAGAAATACTCTGGGCGTTAGGAGTGTGCACGGCTGTGCAGTGCTGTTTTGAAGGCAGCTCCAGAGCTGCAGGCATGCTCTGTGCTGGGCTAGTCATTGTGGGAAGATGTGTTGCTCCATTTTTCTGGGCAGAAATACTTTTATTTTCTTCTCTGTACCTGAAATCCCTGTTTTTGGGAAAGGCTGTACCTTAATGTTACTGTGGGCAGAACATTTTAAGTTTCTGGCAGGTTTACCTTGGGAGTTTGAGGTTCATTAGTGGTCCCTAAGTGTTGATAAACTAAAAACAAATCGCCAAACTACATTGCTTGGACACATCAGTGTTTCTTGTAGGTGCTGAGAGGGAGGGAATGCTCAGCCTCTCTGATGTGCAGCTTTGTGCTGTGCCTGGTGTTTCCCTCGCTGGTGAGTCAGGGATGACACCATGGGTTAATTCCTCTTTGCCTTGGGGAAGTTGCAGAAGCAAATGTGGTGACTGAAGACCAGGCTGTGTCAAATCGCTGGACTTTGCTGTTGAAATGGCCTCCCTACACAGGATGGGCCGGGAGGGTTTGGAGCTGGGGGATGCCCACAGCTGGTGCTGCTTGTGACTGTTTGCGTGGTGCAGAGCTCAACCCAGGTCTCTTGGGACACAAGGATTTGTCTCCAGGCTTCATGGCTCTCCCTGTCCTTTGGTGGGGTTGTATCGCCTCGTACTTGAAGGCACCGCAGTCCTGTTCTATCTCCCTCACAAACCACCCTCCTCTCCTCTGAAGGGGGGCAAAGGTCAGCTTTATGCATTTCTTGGCAAACTCGCGCCACAACTGGCTGGACTGGTTTGAAAATGCCTGGTGGTGGCTGTGGCCAAATGCAAGCTTGTTTTGGGACTGCCTCTCTGAGGGAATGAGCCATTGCCCAGGCCAGCGTGGCTGCGCACTGTTAGGTGTCCATCCCGCTATCCACCCAGCCTGGATTCAGCCATTGTGCTCCTGCTGCGGCCAGTGGCAGCTCTGCGTGAAGCTGGTGGTGTTACCTTGGAGGAATAGGAGGGAATCTAGAAGTTATTTTGGCTACTCCTTCTTGTGCCCTCCCATCTGTGGCCCAGGGCACCAGGCTTTAGCTTCTGAGTAACTCCAGCAGCCGGGATGGCAAGATAAAGGCTTATCCATTAAAACATCACCCTTGACTCCTGCGGACCCGAGCCGCACTCATCAGTCCTTGTTTGAGCGATTAAGGATTGTGCCATTAGGCTGCTGCTTAATGAATATTGAAATGCTGTCTGGAAATGAAAAGGCATCTCTTTTTCTGCAGCACAAACAAAGCAGGGATGTTTTCCACTTAGAGGGATGGTCCCTAAGTGTTGGGTGTCACCCCTCTGGAGCTGCAGTGACGCCCTCCTCTTTGAGCTGAAGGGAGAAGTGGGAATCTTGTGGCTGGTAATAGTGAGGCCATTATTTTAAGGATACAAATGTTTAATGTACAATAACGAGTCACATAATGAATGTCCAAATGAGTGATGTTTTCTTCAGTTTTACATTCCCAGAGGCATAGAAAGTATTGGTCACTTTGACACGGGAAGCAGTCAGGCAATTACATTGGTGTGCTCTGAAAAGAGGAGAGTTTATTTCATAACAAAAAACTAGAGGAAATGCCCAGAACACCCTCTGCTTCCTGGTTACTGCTTTGAATTCAATTTACCTCTGCTCCAGGTTAAAAAGAGATGTGGGGTTTGGGGCTGTCAAGCTAGTTTTGGGTTTTTGGAAGTGAGGAGGAGGGAGAGAGAGCAGGAAGACATCTCTATAGGGTTTCTTCTTTCCATGGAAAGAAAAATTAGAATTAATGAGGCCTGGTTGCTGCTTGTAGCAAGGGGAATGCCAGAAGGGGTGGAGGTGGGTACCACCAGCCAGGAGCAAAGTTAGGCTTGCTCTAGGTGGGACAGGTGCCCATGGATGTGCAGGGTTGGGTGCTGGTCTGCTCCGACCCTGCTGTCGTGTTACCAAAACTCTCTGTGGCTTCAAGGGGTTTGCCCAGAAGCTTTCAGTACCCTCTTTTTTTTCTTTTTTTTTTCCAAGCTTATTCATAAATGAGTTAATGAGAGAAGCTTTGCAAAATTATTTTGAGACTTAAGATTCATTTTCTTCCCTTACTGAAATTTTGGGGAAAGCAGTACCCCTGACATTTTAGCTGGGCAGGACCACTTAAATATTCGTCATGGTTCAGAAAAAAATGAAACCTGGGTAATTTCAGTGGTGGTGGAAAATCATATCAGCTCATGCATGCATGTGCAGGAGAGGTCTCAAATGTTGCCTTGGAAAGCAAAGTTTTAGTGTTAAGAAAAAAAAATTCCAGGTTTTATCTATATCACTGAAGGCTAAAATGAATTCTTATGTATATTTTATAAGAATATTTGTTTTGTGTTTAGCCCAGCGTTAAGGATACTTTTTTCTTAATAAGCTCATGTCAGAACTCCCGTAACCGTAGCCCAAAGGACGTGTTTTCTGAAGATGAAAAATGAACATATTATTTACCTATCAATAGCAGGCAAGGCTGATCAATGCCGCCCAGCACTGCCCCACCGTGCTGGCAGGAGGGCTGCCCTGTCTGAGCAGTGCTGGGACTTTATCTCTAATACGGAGCTTTCAACCACTGGGCCGACAAAATGCCTCTCTGACAGCCAAGCCATTAATTACCATCATCTGAGCCTAATTCATTCATCCCTTTCCCTCTCATGCAGAGGGACAGGGAGGGCTGAGGGCACTTGGGGAAACATAGGCATGATTCCATATTCGTTATGCGGCGAGCGCTGCCTGCGACTTTGTTGGTTGCAGTGGCTTTAATTGAATTGGCTTGCCAATAAAGCTGTTGTCATTCAGTAAGTGAATTTGTTGTACTACTCGCACCACAGCTGCTGCATACAACCAGGCGTTTCCTGAAGGCAAGCCAACCTTGTGCTACCCTGGCTGGAGGGTTTTTTTTGCCTTCCCCCAAAACTCATCCATGACGCGCTGTAAAATATCCTTTGGGTGTTGTTTCCCACCTGGGAGAAACAGGGCATCACCTGCCTGAGCCCCTCTTGCAGGGGTATGTCCCAGCCCCAAAAAGGGTGGCTGTGAGTGGGGGGGTGCTGGTTACCCATCGGGGTCTGGGGCTGACTGGTCAGACCATGTGTTTTTCCAATTAAGGGGCTCTGACCTTCGTTACCCTGCCCTGGTGCTGATAGAGCATCATTGTTCTTTGCAGGAAAAGTAAATACAGAATATGACAGACAATATATTTTGTTAGTCAGGAGCTTAGAGTCCCATTAAGAAGTCTGGCAATATTGATAAAATAAAGCAACATTAGGAGAGGCATTTATTATGGGATATGTAGGCTGCTGGGCCAAAAAATACTCCAACTTTCTGCAGTTTATAAAACATTAGGGCAGGAGAGGGGGCAGACTGCTTGATTTATGGTGGCTGTAAGTGATACTGAGATGAAGTAAAATATCCAGAGGTCTGAGAAAGTGTTACTTTTGTGTTTTAATGCGTGGTGTGAGTGTGCACACAGAGGTCCACGTGGCAGCTCAGCCCTAGTTGAGGACCAGCACTCCCTGCACAAACAGCTCAACCTTCTCACAGGGACTGAGATGCAACCCCACATCTGAGCTACCTCTGCCCCTCTTCTCTGCTGGGTCAGAGCGAAACCCTGTGTCTTTTCACCCCCCAAGAAGAGGGGGGGCAGATCTGGATCCATTTCAAGATGTTGTGGCTGGATCCCAGCTCCTATTGGGATGAATTACTTTTTCTTGGTGCTGTGCTGTTTTTTTTTTTTGGTTTTTTTTTTTTTTTTGGTTTTTTTAATAACAACCTCATAAAACTTCACATTGAAATCCAAATTCAGTCCATCAAATTTATGCTTATTGTAGATTATTTTTAACACATGCAAAATATGGGTAGGTCTGGTATTTCAAGCCTCTGCTGAAACTGGATCATGCTCACCTATACGTTGAAATAATATTTTGAGTGTTGATCTCACTTGAGGTAAATCCTAGATTTGAAGAGATAAGCTGCATATTAGATGGTGAAACTTTAGTACATGAATGCCTGTTTCTAGACAACCAATAAAACCCCTGAATTTTGCCCCATATAGGCCCATGTTATTTGAGTAGTAACTCATGCAGAGAAGCTTAAAAATTGCTTGATAATGGTAAAACTTTCTTTGACTTCAGTACTTCAGAGGTAGTTTGTGATGGGGACCTGTTGCCTTCAGTGCTGGGAGCCTGCTTGTCCATGGAAATGGTTTTGGTAAAGATGGTGGTGCCTATTTCCAGCCCAGGAAAAGTCCCTTTTCCTGGTGGATTGGGAATAAATATCAAGTATAAAGCTTGAGGACCTTCAAGTATTTGGCCTGTCTTGTCTTTGTGGGGCACCAACTCTAGGAGTAGAAACATGCTGGGAAATGTCCCACTGAGGCCTATAAGACCATGGCCTTCTTCCCCCTCACTGTTTCTTAGGATTTTCCCTAGAAATTAAGATGATGACCTACCACTCTAGGAAATAACTGCATGGTCAACTGAGAACTATCAGCCAAAGTGTCTTGTATTAGACAACATATCTGGAGTCATGGGGCAGTGAGGGTGTATCAGAGGGTAAAGCCTGGGGTTTTAGGGTGGGAACCCACAGCAGCCACCCCTGCTGATGGTTTAGGGTGATGCTGGGTTCCAGCAGGTCTGTCTGGCAAACTTTCCTGCTGCACCAAACCTTGGTTTGGGTGTCTGTGGCATGGGACAGCCCCTTGTGTTGGAGCACCTGCCTGCTGGAGTTTCAGCTCACTGGGGGCCAGAAGGACAGGGAAATCTTAATGGTGAACCTAAACCTGAGGTTTGGGTTACTCCAAGTAACCCAATTTGCTGTGAACACTCCCCTTTGAGCAGTAACACTCCGTAAGCGGCTGTGTCAGTCAATTACAGACTTAGGGTGGCCAACACTGTCTTCTCCTATCATCTCTTCCCACCACTCCCCAAGCCTCTGCCAGAGAGGACAAGCCCAGTGGCAGCAAGCACACATCAACCTCAGGATGTCATGGCAAGGAGCCAAGACAAAAGCTCTGGATAGCTTCATCTTGTCTTTTCCCTTCCTTGGGTATAACATTAATGTATGTGGAATGCAGCTGCACTACTATTTAAAAAAAAAAACCAAGCTGACAAGGGCTTCTGTGTGCTTGTATCCCCCATGTTATTAGAAATAAATTTTCATTAGTAAGAGCCATGTAGCTCTCAATTAGCAGCTAATCAAGTAGGCTCTTCTTTATTTAGAAGGTTTATATTTTTCTTAATTCTTCTGTGCCCACCACATTCACAGTACAAGAAAATTGTGCAGGCATGCTGGCCTTTCTTCAGAATGAGATTTCTGTACAGAAAACACAAAGCCTAATTTTTCAGAGATTGAGTTAATGATTGGGAGAGCAATGATTTGGAGAAGGAGGACTTGAGTGAAAGGGAACTGCTCACTGAAACCAGACCCTAGAAGTGCCCTAAATTTAGGTTTGTAGCAGGCCAATGCTTATTTTTCTTTCTCTATGCCAGGCACTGCTTTTGCCTTTAAACCTAGTAGGGTTGAGAAAGAAAGAAGTCCGTCTTGGGGAGTGAAGAGGAATTTGGTGAATGGTTAGATCACAGAACCTGGTTATAACTGTCTGAAGGGTTCTCACTGAAATAGCTTTCACAGAACAATGGAATGGTTTGGACTGGAAAGGACCTTAAAGACCATCTAGTTCTGACCCCCCTGACATTCAGCTCTGACAACACAGGCTCGAAAACTTCATGTGCCAAATTTACTTCAAAGTAACCTATACAAAAAAAGCACAATCCCTGTGTGTGTGAGCTTTGGAGTCGGGGGAAAAACCCCAGGGAATTCCTTTAAGACTCATGAATACCCAATCTGTAAAAATTAACTCGTGTCTCACCCAGCTCACGGTGCTGGTGGGATGTGCCTCCCGGTCTTCGTGTCTCTGCGAGCCACGGGAGGGCCTGGATCCTCTACACCCAGCCCTTTGCTGGCTGTCAAAGGTGTAATTAACTGCGTGGGTGGCAAAATGGCCCAGGGCTCCCCGTTTGCATTTTGTGCAACTGGAACGTACCCTCCTTGTTCGGGTAAGGTGCAAATAAAACCCGAGCAGGGCAGCGGCGGGTGTTGGTGAGGAGTTTTGTAATAGCATGAGAATGGGTTTTATGACACTGTATCACTTGCTGAGACTGCAGGGCTGGTGCGAATCATCTGTTGGGAGAAGGCTTTTGTGCAGCTCGGTGGTTTTTTTGGGAGGTTTATGGCTTGCCGAGCAATCGTTTGCTGCGCGAAAGCCGGGAGGTGCGAGGCTTCACGGGGCCACGTTGGCAGCGCTGCCGAGTGTCGCAATGGATGCAGAGGTACCCGCAGCTGGAGTTATGGAGCAAGATCCCAGCCCTGCCTGCATGGCCCGGGCTTCCCCAGGGCTGTTCCCTGACCCTGCCCTGGGTTTTCTTTGCCTGTGCAGATTCTGCCTCCAGCAGCTGGACTTGCACTGTCACAGCAGCGCCGAGTCAGACGTGCGCGCCCTTGCTGTGCACTAAACCACACAACCTCTCTGTGTCCGGGATGGGCACCTGAGCCTTTTCTCTTACCTTGAGGTGCTGCTGCAAGAAGGTTTGGCACACATGCTGTGTCAGGGGTCTTGAGTGGTGCAACTCTGCTTGTGTTGCAAGGGAGAGCCAAGGGGGTCCCTGCTGTGCTCCAAGGAGCTGGGATTAGACCTCTCTTGAGCTGGCTCTGTGACCCAAAATGCAGCCTGAGCTTTAGTGGCCCAAAGCTTCAGCTATGAAGGGTGAAGCTAAAAGCCAGGTACAGGTGGGAAGGGGTCAGTTGAGTCTGACACTCTACTCCCTCGTGGGTTCATGTTCTTTGCAGTATCTCCATGGATTTGGTGATTTCAAGGCTCTCACTGTGCAAAGTTTTATCTGCTCTTCGTGGATTGTCTCTGCTCTTAGGTACTTTTTGAAGGAGCAGTTTAGATATTTTGTTATTTTAGGAGCGCTTGACACCTCAAGGGCAGCTCCCATTTTCCTAGGCAGTGCAAGGAGCCTCTCCCTATATCTTGGCAGGTTGAAATTATCAGAGATTGCTTTGTCTATGGTAGAAGACATTGCTTGAGTTCCACAGCTGAGACCTAGGAGGACATCTGGCATTCACCCCAGTGGTATTCTGAGCTTGATGTCCCCACAGCTCAGTTTGGGGCAACCCCTTTTGGAGTAGATGGTTGCCTGTCTCCAAGAGGTCTTTTTGGGTGGACCTGAAGGTCTGATGGGAGCCTTCTCATAGCTGTGCCTTGTGACAGTAGCTCTCTGTTTGCATAGATTGTCCACTGAAGTCAAAAAACCCCATGAAGCTGAGGAAAATCTTTCTGTTGGCCTTACTGGGCATTGCTCCAGCTCTGAAAGAACAGTGTGCAATAAAATCAGAAGTCAGAACCTGCAAAAATGTGTGGGTGAGATGCAGAAAGTCAGAATTTAGCCCTAGACAAAAAAGGGGGGGAGATAATAACAACCCCACACCCAACAAAATGTGATACAAGTGCCTTTCTAAACTTTCTCTTCTGTTTATTTTCAAGTGCTGTTTAAACGTTGTTTCAGTATTACTGGACTTTTCATGGAGACAACACTTGCTCTGAACAATTAATTTCCAGGTGATGCACTTTAATTTATTTGTGATCACCAGGAAGGGAGGATATCCACTTCAAAGCAGCTGGCCTGAGAGAAAGTCACAATGATGAGAAATACTCTGGAGCTGGGAGTAAGACAGATCACCATGCTTTACTGCAAACCTCTGCATGAGCTGGGTGTTGCCTTTCCTAGTCCGGCTCTTTCCTACAGCTGGAATTCCTAATGTACAGTTTCTTGGCTAGGGCTGGACTGGTGTGCAGTGGAAGTTGCTGAAGTTGAAGGATGCTCCGGATTTATTGTGAAATGACCAAAATCCAGCCATGGGCCTGAGTCTTCTTTCTGGGTCTTCAAGACAGAGAAATTGTTGTTAAGCTCCTGCTGGTGTGGAGGAAAAGCAGAGCATGAGAGGGGAGGACTGAGAATTGCTCCATGGTCCTCCCTGAAGTCTGAACATCCTAAATCCCATAGAGCTCCACTCATGCTTGCCCGACTCCCTCCCATCGCTGCCGGGCTGAGCAAGTGTGGACAAACCCTGCCTGGAGCTGCTGCCAAGCTTCTCCAGCTCTTTCCACCAGTTTGCCCAAGTGCTCAGGCGATAAGATTTGTCCTGCCCTGTTTTTGCAGAGGGATTTGGTGATTGCAAAACATGCCACATTATTGACTGGAAGTTGTTACCATCTGGTGGCTGTTTCAATGGTCTGGTACTAATGAGTGGGTAATCTCCATCGAGTTTCTAGGGGACAGCTGTCCCCTCTCACTTTCTTCCTCACGATCACAGGCATCATCACTGTGCTGGACACTAATTGGAATTCTTAGTTACAAGCAGCAATGGAAGCGTTTTCCACAAGGAGTGGGGTAATAGGAGGAAAAGGGCCTTTCCAGCAGCTGCCTAGTGTTTTATGTGCAGAAAGGATCTGGGGTTTCTAGCACTGTTATACAAGCCTTAAACACTCTCTAAAGAGGGAATCAAAGGACATGAGCTATAGTAGATGAAGCAAGAGAAATAAAAACACACTGCTATCCCTTTGGCTTATTTCCTAACCCTCCTACCAGTCAATAGGTGCCTGCTCCAAAGTGCCCTGTCTTGTAAATGCATGCCCAGAAAATGCAGCTCAAAAAAAAAAAAAAAAAAAAAAAAAAAAAAAAGTCTAGTGCATATTCAGAGTTGTGATCAGGTGGAAGCATTCATGGTTCTCACTGGTTTGATGATATTTGAAATGTTATTCAAAATCATGCAAAGTTGGGTTCTGCACTGGAGCCGTGGAGATGGGGAGATTGGTGCTGCAGGGGATGTTCCCATGGAAGGGAGAGGGCTGGAAATTGTGGGATAGTAAATGCAGCTCAAATACAGCGTGAGAAGTGTCATAGTCTTCCTCCTCAAAGTGACCTTTCACTGCTGCTTTAACACCCCTTGTTCTGCTTTTTCTCTCTGGTCCCTGTCTGTCTCTTCATGGGGTCATCATGACCCCACACAAGCCCTCAGTGTGGGTGGAGGGGCTTCTACTCACATGGGGGTCTCCAAGGGACACATTTTCTGAAAGCCAAGGCACGCTCTGAATGCAGGGATTACTAAAGCTTGTTTAAAGTTTCGCGCGTGCTCTGCCGTGGTGGGGTCGTGCATCCCCGGAGACCTCAACTTCCAAGAGTGGGTTTGGGGTCAGCTCCTTTTGCTGTACCATATCTCCTGTCTGAGGCCTTGAGTAGTTTGCATTTGGCTTGGACTTCCTCACTGGCGAGTCACCCGTGATTGCAGGTGGCTATTTACTCGTGTATGCGGTTCCTCTTATCTCCCTCCTTATCTCAGCTGTCTGCGCTGACTTCAGGCTCCTCTTAAATCTGTGAGGAGCTGTGGTGGTGAATGCGGTGTGAGCTTGGTTTGAGCTCAAGTCAGCAAGGAGCGATATCTCAGCCTGCTGGAAACTACTCGTGGTGGCTGGATATTGGTGTGTGCGATGGGCTTTCCTTACTGAGCAGCGAAATACAACATGAAATACGATAATAATACCCGCTTAAAGACTTGCTGGGGGAAAAAAAATTGAAAGCATTCTTTTGTTCAGTCCTGGAGCAGCTTGGGGGTTTTGAGGCCAAAGAGGAAGGTAGGCTTCATCCTTATGATGGACCATATGTTTTGCTACCACGCTGGCTCGATCCATCAGGAGCCCTGCACAAGCGCCCGCCTTGGCCACAGATGTGAGCATGGAGCAGCAGCACTGAATCACCTGTCATCCCGTATGGCTGGGGTGAAAGGGGAAGCTATTTACATAAATTATTGGAGAGCAGTAAATATTATTTCATGATATCACATCAAGATTAACTTAATCAAACCTGATATTAAGAGGCAGGATGATTTGCTTTTAGCTGAAGACACAATTAAAGAAGGTGCTTGAGGGTAGAGGAGAGTGCCTACTTAGGAAGATGTTTATCACACAATGGGTGATAATGGGTTGGGAAGCTTATGACCGAGATCTTAACTCCTTTGTGGATTTTGGAGCTACAACTCCTAATTTTAGCAGCTGTTGCAGTCTCAGGAAGGAGAGTGTGAATGAAATGTAGTTGTGGGATTTTTTTTTGTGGGCTTTGGCTGGAAGGGAGCGATATCTTAATATTTTAAATGCCTATTTCTCATTTTAAAGATTTCTGGAAGATTTTTCTCAGCAAATTTCATCCAAAGTAAAGGCAAAACATTTAGCTCTTCCCAGCTGGACTGGGAATCTGCCTGGCCTCAGCCATGCTGTGGGTCAAGGTTGTTCTTTTTCTTGCCTGGAGTCTTTAGAGGGTTAAAGATATTCCAACCTTCCCTTCTCACTGTTGCTTTTCTCATGGCCAATAGATCCATGTCTGCTGAATAAAGCAATGGAATCATAGAATATCCTGAGTTGGAATGTCATTTGTTTGCTAGGAATGGGTTCACCTTCTAGAACCTTGGAAACTCAATGCCTTGAGTTTCCCAGTGTATCCATAACGTATGAATCGTGTGTAGCTCTTTCCAAAGGCTTAAGTGGAAGCTCAGTGTGTATTAGTTGTCTGAGAGAACAGATCCTGTTGTAGCTTATTGCCTTCAGAGCTGGCTGCAAGGAGATTACTCTTACACAACTTCTTAAACTATTTTTTGCAACATTTTTGCAGAAAAGCCAAAGCTGACCCATTTGGAGGCAGTCCCTAAGTGAGTTCCTGCTCCCTTTCTTTTTGAGGCAGGCTGAGATTTTCCTCACTCTCATACTTTTTAATCAAAACCCAAATTATCAGTTGAGGGGGGTGGGAGTTTGAAATGGAAAATCTTGGACAAGCCCAAACCGCGTCTCCTCTTTGTGCAGAGCGCATTCTCTTCGATTCCAGACAGCACCAACACCAGCTGGAGGAGCTGGGAAAGGTTCAAGACGTGCTCAGCGCATTCCAGGATTAGACCCATTGTTTAGGTAATAACACTCAATCTCACAAGCTCGTCTTTATTTTTATTTTCCACCCAGTCTTTCTACATGAAAGGTGTAAGGGCTTTAGATTTTCCTTAGTTCTTTCCCTGTCCTTGCATTCCTGGTGTTTTCATGACCTGCTGTGCAGGGTTATGTGGCTCCTCTCCCTCAGGTCTCAGGTGACAGAGAGCAGACTTCTGCCCAGGGTAGTAGTAAACTACTAAAAAAACAGAATATACATAAAAATCTGCATCTTAATTATTTCATGTTTGTTTAGTTCAAGTGATGCATAGCACTGGTTCTTCAGCAGCCACCTGTGGGATGCTCAGGCCTTGTCAATACATCTATCCCTGCTCTCAATGCCTGAGTAATACAAGCATCTGCTGCCACTCGACAAGTGATGCTCTGCTGACCATTGCTAACAACTCCCACCTGTTCATGTTTGCAGAAGCAAGTTTGAAATGCCTGGCCATGGGAAGAACAGCCCTAGCGCTGCTTTGTAGCCACAGCTTTTCCCTCCCTGGCTTCTTCAGGAAGCTGTGGATCGTTGATTTCAGAGAACTGTAAAATGGTTTGGGTTGGAAGGGACTTTAAAGACCATCTAGTTCATTCCCCTGTCCAATGAGGACAACTTCTTTTAAGGTCTGGTCACCTCTTAGATGTTACACATTTCAGCCCAACCTTGCCAGGCCTAAAAGCTGTAGGATTTAATTTCATTCTTTAAAATAGCTATAGCTATTCATATCCTTTTCCAAATCTTGAAGGTGTTTGTAGGTAGAGCTGTTAGATCTTCCTGTAATGATATTCAAGCTGCAGTGCAGCTTTGACAGTGAGGAGATGGTGGTGAAAATAAGACTTGTGATGTCCCTCCCAAGTCAGGGGGTAGGTAGTGCGTTTTCCTGAGGACAGGTCTGGAGCTTTCAGAGGGGCTGGACCCTTGTTTTGGGGAGGTCCTTTTCTGACAGACCCTGTGCACCTGCCTTGGTGGTTGGATGTCCTTGCTTTGTCTGGCAAGCTATTCAAGCTTGTCCCCTAGTGCTTTAATGCTACATTAACACTGGTTTAATGTTTCTGCATCAGCCTTTAGTCCCGTAATTCTGATTTGATGCTGTATGTCCTCTCTTCCCAGTAATTAGCAAGCAAATCTGATACAGAAACTAATTTTTCCATGTGTTGCTGCTTCTTTCCTACTCCTGTGGGAGAACTTTTCTATCTCAGTTGCGTGAACTCTGCCCAAAATTGCAGTTTCTGGAAGTGCCCCTTTCTGCCAGGTAGCTGAAGGGGAAGTGGGGTGACAGCCACGTTTTCCTTACCAAACTGAATTTTGTTCTTTCCAGCACTTGGTCATACTTGCTTTGCTCGGACAACTTCTGCCAGGGGCAGAAGAGATGGGATTTGGGCTCAGCCTGTGTTGAAGGAGAAGCTGGTGAACCAAGTGGCTTGATCTCAGCATTGGAGATTGAATTAATTATTATAAACCCTGATAATCTTGCTTAGATTATACTCTCTTTTCATCAGAAATAGCCTTAGCAGTAGCTTTAGCCGTGCTCAAAACCTGATTTGTCATGGAAGCAAAAAATGAGGCTTTTTTCCTTTGCAACTCGGTGCTTTTGGGCCCAGGAGCATCTGAGTAACTATTTTAAGGAAAAGATTTTTGGTGAAACACAGGTAAGACCTTAGAGACTTCAATGGCTCCTGTGAGAAGTCAGCCCAGGTTAACTAAAACCTGGGGCTGTGGGTGCCGAGCCCTCGGGGGCCAGGGAGGGAACACCTCCTCTGGGGATGGCTGGGGAAGCAGGTGTGGGAATGAAATGAAATGGATGTTGCTGGTGCAATATTACTCAGTATTTCTGCTTTGGAGTCACAGTGAGAAGTATTTTGTGGAGACCTCAGCCAGTGAGATAAGTGTTGGCGTGGCAAGGTCTCACCTGGGGAAAAGTCAAGTGGTGCAGATCAAAGCATCTCGTCTCTGGCTCAGCTCAGCCCACCTTTCCTGTGGCTAAGGCATTTGTTGGAGACTTGGGCTTAATTCTTGGCTCTAGTTGAGGCTTTGTGACATCTGGAAGTTTTAATCTGGAGTTTTAACCCAGAGATATAGCTCAATCTTTGAGAGGATTGTACAGATAAACTCATTAATGTTTGTGGAATACTTAGGAGCCACTTAAGCATATCAATAACTTTAGAGTGTTATTACTGCATGGACTTTGATTAAATCCCTTTGTGTCAGATCTCTTCCTAAACATTTTCATCAAAAGCCTGTGCTTTTTAAAGAGTGTTTTTTTTTAAATTTGTTTTGTTTGTTGAGTGTTGATTTCAATTCCAAGTTTGCAGAATCTGAGGCAGTCCTGAAGCTGCTTGGGAATGTTCAAAGCTTTTCCAGGCTTATTTCTTTAGTCAGGAATATTGTAGTGAATTGCAAGCTCGAGGTGCAGAGAGTTTTAGCAAATCTTAATTTTGCCTGTGGCAGCTCTGTAGGTCTCTGCATGTGCAGCCCTGGTGAGGTGAGATCCAGCCTCCTCCCCACAGGGATGTGGGAATGATCTGATGAGGTTTTCAAGGCAAGAGTTGGGCAAACCCATGTGGAAACACTCTTCTGCTCCTTTGGCTGTGAGTAGGCTGAAACTGGGAAGTGCTTGCCCGATGCTCAGGACAGATGAACGTTGAATTTGATGTAATCCTAGACCTCAGGCATGAAACTCAGCTTGACCTTTCCTGTCGGGTGCTTTTGTGCAATTCTGCTGGACATTTAGCAACGAGAGAGGAAGCGGAGGAAGGATATCGGTTCAACCATATGTCAATGCTGGGACGTGAAGTGACAGGGAGAGGAAGGGCTGAGACGTGTGTGGAGGCACTGGTTAAAGCAAGAGCCTTTACAGAGGGGAACTGGGGGGCTCAGGGGACTGATATTCTTGCTGGAGGTCACCAGTTCAAATGCAGCTTGTGGAAGTAGTGTCCAAAAATGATATTTAATTAATGAACTTCTTTCTGTACCCACTGAGCATCCTTCTCCTGTGGTCCTCCCCAGCCTGATCACGGGTCATAAAACTTTTTGCCACAAGTGGTCCCTTTTGGCAGATTAATGAAGGGTTTAATGGCTCTGCTGGGGGTGGTAAGAGGTTTGTCTTGTCCCTAAAAGCCAGCTCTTAGGGAAGGTTATCCTGCCTTCAGAAAATGTGGATTTTGAGCTCCAAACTGGGGTTTGTACTGCTGGATCACAGATAACAGATCAAAGCCAGCACTGGGATGAAGATGGCATTGTCCCTGATGCAGTAACAGGCAGTTCTCACCCAGTTCCTCAGAGAGATGCAGTTTTTCTCGTTGGGCTTTCTCAGCAAAAGCCAGGGCACAGAGCTGCTGCTGGTCTGAACATTGGGGACTTAGCCTGGATCACAGCAGCCTCTCCCAGCAACTTCTGGCTGGGGAGGTGGACGCTAGGATTTGACCAGATTTGCAGTGCAGATTTATTTGTTTTCCTGCCAGAAACCAGAACCTCTGGCTCTGGGCTCATTTACTTCAGACTTGCATTAACTTTAGAGTTTGATGGCTCTGGCACTGAGCTTGAGCTCACAAAATGCACCAACAGCGTGACATCAATTCTCTTTCAGCAGCGTAAGAAGCATGACTGAAAATAGATGCCAATTTAAAAATAATAATTCAGGGCTTGCTTGGTGCCAAATCAGACCTTTGGCCATTTATAGTATCTGTCTTTCTGGCAGAGATTGGCTTCTGATACTTCACATCAAGATCTGGTGTTCAGTCAAGTAGGGCATAAGGAAATGTATTGCTGAAAAGGACGCAAAAGAGGAAAAAAAAAACCTTCAAAGGTCCCCCAGACAACACTTCTCCCCCATCCTGCAAAGCAGCACAGTATTGGAGATGGTCTTGCAGATCCTTGCCAGTGAATAGCTGCTGCCCATTTAAAGGGAACTGCTTTTATTGAATAAAGCTAACACAAACATGTGAATGCTTGTAAGTTTGTATGTGGAAATTTGTGAACCAGAAGGAGCTCGATTTGCAAGGAAAACCTTAAGTTTCAGTAATTTGTAACAGGACTTTGTCATAACTTCAAGTCAGTCTAGTAGCTGCCTGTGATGTTTTTTGGGAGGCTGGATGCTGAGGGACACCCTACAGCGGCTTTATTTTTTTTTTTTTTTTGGGGGGGGTAAGAGTTGCAGCTCCACCTGGCATTTTTCTGGCCTGAGAAATGAGCTGGATGCATTGATCTCCTCTCCCTGCATTCATTTTTAGGCAGGTGGACAGATCCACTCAAATGAATCACCCAGAGCAAGCAGATCCCAGAATGCTTGGGGTCTCCAATGGGACATCCTTCTTAGCCCATGAAAAGATGTCCTTGAGTACTTTATTTAAAAAACACTTTTGGTTTTAGAATTTAATTTAGTGCAGCACATGATACTTTATATTATTGTTGTGCTGGACAATAACAAGAGTGTGAAACAGTTTGAAAACTTTCAGGCAGGATCTCTGGACAAAAGGGTGGCTTGCAATTGTTAATTTCTGTTATGCAGGGGTGAGGAGTTGTTACTGGCCCTGCTGGGGAGAAGGGAAACTGGGGAACAGAGCAGTGAAGTGATGAGTCCAGAATCTTGAGTTGCTGCCAAAAAATGAGACCAAGATTTTTTGGTCACTGGCCTCAGTCTGAGAAACCAACCTTTGTAGGAACTACACGTCAACACCAACCTCTGCAAGCAAAAACTGCATTTTCTGTGAATTTAAGTCAGGGTGGCTGGTGGATGGGGGTGTGGATGTGCACGAAACCCTAAGCAAAGCATCCCTTCCCCATCGTGGGAAGCCTCCCCAAAGCAGCTATGGGATGGGCTGCACCTTGGGAAGGCTCCTGAGGCTGTGGGCAGCCCTGGTGTGGGATGGGAGCAGAAGAGAGCAGGACTCAGCAGTTCCTCTTTCTTAGTACAGGGCTGCAACTGAGACAAGGCAGGCACTCTCCCTTCCCAAATTTTCTAAATTCAGGTTGGAGTCACATGGGAATGTTTTTATTTTATTTTTTTCAAACGGGCAGCAGAAGCAGGGGGTGTCATGCAAATGGTTATGGGGGTTTATGGATTTCCTTGGAGTTGTTTGCCCAAGAAAGGGAAGGCTGGATCCATGTGGGTCACTGGTCTGGGTGCAAGGAGCTGACTTGTCAAAAGCAATATTGATCTGTAAAGAGGGGACTTTCAGGTGCTGTCTGTCTGTCCAAGACAGTTTCATTCTGAATCAAAATCTACCGAAACTGTGAAGTTCTGGGCTCACAACTGTGGGAACTTGTGTGGGTCTCATTCCAGGAGATTCCCGCTCTGGCATGCCAGCTGTATTTTGGGGATTTCAAGGAGAAGCCCTTTTAACCTGATGCTCCTCCTGTAATTCATGCAGAGGTGGCTTCATCCAATACAATCATCAGGAGAGGAATGCTTTGGGATCTCATTGCATCCTTTCTCCTTCCCCACAGCCAGTGCTGGCAGATCTCAGGTGAGGGAAAATGGGGAGCAAATGTGGTGGTGGGGGGGATTTGTTTGTCAGGAAGCACCTTTACAGTACCAAACACCTCTGCTCTGCTCTTTCTGGGGCTTTGGGCTGGCTCTGGACATTGATTTGCCCATAAGAGCTCCCCAGTGAGGGATGCCTGGGCACCTCGAGTGATGCTGTTTGTGAGATGTGGGAATTTCTGAGACATCCCATCAGTGGAAACTTCCCCTGAGTGCCTGTTGGTTTGGGACAATCCATGTCTGAGGCCACCAGCTTGTCCCTGGCTGGGGAAGTTGTGAACAAAGAGGTGCTGGAAGGTCTCCTTAGCAGGAGAACAGCATTCTTATAGGCCCTTTTTGTGCTTGGAAGCATCCTAGGAATTAGGAACAGACTTTTCAGGAGGTGGAATAATGCCCTAATTCTTGTGGCAAACCAAGTGTACCTAAATTAAAAAACCAAACCAAAACAACAACAACAACCCACAAGAACCCCTCAAAACCAAACAAAACAACTAAAACAGCCTACCAAAAAACCCTTCTACCTCACTGGCAAAAAGGTCCTCATTGCTTTTTCTCTCACCTTCAATTTTTTGGGGTTCATTTTGAAGCAAAAAAGCCAGTTTTGGGGATGCTGCCACAAAGCTCCTGTTCTTTCCTGCATGTTTGGGCACCCCCTGGTATTTTCCTCTTAATTTCACTGCTGCATTAACCCCTTCCAAAGGCATATATGCAGTGGCAGAGAATTTGGGTTTAAAGCACCCCTCCAAAATACTGTGCCTAAGGCATGTCCTGCAGGAGTGCTGGTCCTGAGCACACCTGCCCCAGTCCTGGGAGGAGGACTGTGGAAGCAGGAGCAGATAACCATGCTTATTCCCTGTCCTCAGGAGCACATTGATGTCAGCGAGATTGTGGGAAACAGGGCTGCTCCAGAGATGAGAGGTGGGACCTCTGAGTCTGAACCTCTGCCTGTGTATTTTTATTTATATATACACCCAAAAATCCCCATAAACCCTTTTAAAAAATACCTATTTATAAGATGACCAAACCCTGTGTGTTTAGTGACCTTTGAAAAGAACTTTTTTTTTTTTTTTTTTTATTTAAACCCAGCCCCTGGGTTCATCTATCTCAAGAGTTTCACTTCTACCTCCTCTCTCTCATTTCCCCTTTACCTTCCCACTTGGTACTTTTCCTGGCCACCCCAGTTAGGGTCTGGCTGGATTAATGCCAGCCTGATGGATAACTTGGAAGTGGTCACTGCAGAGGAGCTCACCCTTAACAACTCCCACCCTGGCAAGGTGAAACCCAACAGACAAAAGGATCGAAGTATTTATACAAATACTGGCGCTGGCCATGCAAAATAATTTAAATTTTACTTACCATACTTGAAAAAAAAAATTTGTTGTTTGTTTTGAGGTGTTGCAATAAGCCTGGGATGTTTTCACAGTTGCACATGTATATTTTACAAACTTTTAAGCAAAAAAAAATTATTGTGCTTTTGATAGGTTGAAAATATATTATTATGGAACAAAATGGAAATCCAAAGCACTGTATGCTTTGCTTCCCAGGTGAAATTCACTGGGTGAGCTTTTTTTATTTTTCCAGTTCTTGTAGAAATTAATTTGGCATCTTCATTAAAACTGGTTCACCTATTAACTCAACACAGAGTTTCAAAAGTTTTTTTTAATGAGTAAAAAATATTCGTCATGGGGGGTTGTGTGTGTAAAATAGGAATTATTTTACTTGTAATGCATTTGCATAAAGAAATATAATACAGATGTGTCTGTGAGGCAAAAAAAGCTTTCTGTTTTTAATCACTGCATGTCTCATTGTGATATATGACTGTAGAACTCGGGGAAGAAAACCCAACAAAAAAACTGTTTAATAGTATCTTTTTGTATTTCTTCTATAGTGTAAACGCTATGTTCGTAATAACGTATTGCACAGAGATGAGTTAAAACAAAAAGCTCACATCAACAGCCCAAAACCTCTGAGCAACACATCAAACCAAAGCCAGCATCCAAACAAAATTAGAGGGGGGAAAAACCACATGGGAAGGTAAACCCTGTAGCAGGGAGGAAAAACAAAAGTGATTAGTTAAAGTCCTGCCTCGCCACTGTTTGCCTTGCAAAGAGGGAGGCTGATTTAAAGGAGGAGGGGAGGGGGGGGGGAAAGGGGGGATTAATGTGAACTTTAATACTGAAGCAGTGTGTGTTTACTGCTGGTGACCACAAGACATAAATCTTGCGAGCACAATGTACAATGCGAGGCAGCCCCCAAGTTTTTTTTTTTTCTCTCTCTCCTTTTTTTTTTTTTCCTCCAGCCTCAATTTGTGTGCAAGTGTGTGTTAAGTGCCGTTGAAAAATAGTGACCTTTAATAAAGGATCGTATCCTGAGACTATTTTCCCAGACACACAGTGACCTTTCAAACCAGACTGGGGTGAGGGGGTGTGGGGTTTGGACTTTGAACCGGCCAGTTCCCGCTGCGTGCCTCTGTTTGCCAGGCTACTTTTTATTGTGTGGCCGGGGAGCGCTGGCTATGCAAAGCAGGCTGAGCTGCCAGCCTCAACCTTTGCAAATCAATTTGTCTGCACCCGAGTGAAAGATGCTGCGACGGGGACAGACTGCGGCGCTTTGTGCCACCGGCGCTTGTGGCACTCCTGGAGAGCCCCCCCCCCCCCCCCAACAACACATCACG
>NW_008240228.1:4624897-4627616 GCF_000691975.1 Corvus brachyrhynchos
ACATCCCCCAAAACCACAGGGGTGGCACTAGGAGACCTCTCCAACTTTCCATCCTGCTTGGAGAGGATAAACCCCAGCCCATCACACATGCAGCATTCTCTACATAAATGCAAACACTTCCTAAGGGTTAATGTTATTGATTTCCCTGGGCTCCACATTAATCAGTACCTAAAAATGCCAGGAAAAGACAGAGAAACACAATTACTTCAGGCCCTCTGAATTTCAGCTTCTCCAGGTGGCCCCTCCCAAAGAAATGGCAAGCCCATGCTTTTTGTAAAGCTGGATCGATTCCTGCACGAGCAATTAATCACTCCATACTCCTCAGGAGCTGGGGAGCAAAGGACAGGGGTCCCTCTGTGGGGAGCCCCCAGGACCCCAGTGGGATGTCACCGGTGCTCTCCTCCCTTCTGTCCTCGTCTCATTGAGCCGACCTGTGAAATTGATAGTTGGGCTCCTTTGGCATTTCTCGTGGGGACTATCGGTCATCAAATTCATTTTGGGCTTTGTTTCTGTGTGTATTTTGTGAGCTTCCATTCTTAGAGCAGCTCCAAGGAGCCAGGTGTGCTCCCAAAAGTTTTATCCTCTCGAGCTCCATGTTTTAATCCTCCACGGATGCTTTTTGGTCATTGTTTGCCTTGTACCTCTAGAGTCACACACAGCCAGGCTGCCAAGGGTCATCCTTGCTCAATCTGGGTTTTGACATCAGGCTTTGATTAGTTTATTTATTTATTAATTGATTTTGAATATCTTACTCTAATTTTATTTTCATTCTTATTTCCCTTAGCATTTGGTTAACCAACTTCTCCAGCTGGTGCTACAGCAAGTGGTCCAGGGCCATGAGTGCATGGGGCAGGTCAGGGTGAAGGGATGGAGCACATCATTTCCCCCACAACTCCAGCTCCTATAGGAGCTCTTATTCCCTGGGGAAGGTGAGGTAGCTCAGTCCTTATCTGGAGGGGAGAAGCCATCTTGCCCTCGTGCAGCTGTCTTAGGGCTGGGAATTCACCTCCTGGAGAGGGGGAGGAGCAGGGATCTGGATTACTTTTAGAAAGGCCATAAAAATGAAAGAGGAGGAAAGAATTTACTGGAGTCGAGATGGGAAGTAATTATGGGCTGGATAGAGATTTCGGCAGCCGGGGGGTCAAGGTGAAGATGGGCTCTGTCAGAGAACCAGAGGTGGTGACAGGCGGATTTATGGGCATGGGAGACAGGAGGGAAAGAAAGCTGGAGTGTCAAGGATGGTTCCAAGGTTCCTGGCCTTGGGAGAAGGTTGGAGTCAAGGAGAACACCAACAGTGTGTTGGCACACAGGGTATTTGATATTTCTTTTCAGTAATTATCAATAATAGAGGTGGAGAGAAAGGCTATTTTGCCATAATACTGAAGTAGAGGGAAGTTACAAGCAGTGATAGATGGTGTAACGGGTTGTGGAGAACTGGGTGGGTCCCACAAGGAATTACTAAGATGTACAGAGTTTGATGTTTCATCTAGGCTGGGCTTCTTATAAAGTTTTTAGTAGGTGAGCTGGAGATGGGAGGCAGTCACCCACCACCACCTCTTGTGTGTTTGCTGGGCAGGACGATCCCTGCTCCTGAGCTGCCCCTGGCAGGAGGGACCCCAAGCTGTGGCTGATGCACTGCTGGGCCACTCTTGTTCTCCCTTTATCCCTGTCTGTATTGGGAGGCTTTGGGGTGACACTGGGTTTTTGAACACTTACTCCAAGACCTTATTCATACCGAGAATTCATACTTTATTCATACCGAGTTTATTCATAGCATTCTGTCTCGTTAGCCCTCTGATTCAAGGCATACACAAGGCTATGAAAGGGGGGTTAGCAAGTGCATGTGTGCTCCGAATGCTAATGGCACCTGCTTTATTTTGGTGTCCTTCCCGACGAGTATATGGCGGATCAGCGTGCCCAGGTCTCGTGCGGGAGTGGGCCATGGATGAATGGCAGCTTTGATTCAGGCCAGCCTAAGGAAGCCACCAGAAACACTGGCTGTGGGCAGACGGGGTCTTGATAGAGTTGGGATAAATTTTTTTTCTCCTTCCTGCAGTGAAATATGTTTCCATTAGTGAGGGAAGAAATTAATTTGTTAAAATTTTATGTGTAAACCACTGGCTTTTGGGGTTAAAAGAAAAACCTGAGAGCAAAGCTGGGCATTTTTTTTGTCTTCACCTTTCCCTTCCCTCTCTTCTGTGAGGGACTTGCTTCTCCTGTGGAACACCTCAATTTCCTTTACTTGTGTGAATAACTGGAGTCACTCTTGGTGGAACATCCAAATACATTCCCAAACTTCTCAAGCCTCACCTGTGGAAGCTTATGTGCAAACACTTTAATTCTTGTTTAAAACTGAGCCTTTGTGTCTACTTGAGGCATCCTCTGGCCGTTGAAGAGCAGCTTCTGTCCCCTCATCCTAAAGCCTGGCAGTATCCTGAATGGAAATGGATGGGTTGGTGCCATGAGATGCCCTCATTACAGCCACTGTAGCTGGAAAGCTGCTGTTCCCATGTTTTCTGCATCTGGTGCCTTGCATGCTCTTAGCCGGAATGATTTTGGGGTAATGTTACTTTTTTTCCAGTTTTAGTAAAGAAGCAATATTTGGGTAAGTGGAATAAACATGGTTTTCTGGCAATAGGGGCTTGCAGGAGCTGAAAAAGCTTTTGAGGCAGGGAAGGGTCTCTGGTCTGGCTGCTGAGCTGTGCTGGGACAGGTGTCT
>NW_008240228.1:4627626-4630105 GCF_000691975.1 Corvus brachyrhynchos
GTTTTAATGGATATAGGGTCTAATTTCTCTGGCTAAACTGATTGGATTCACTCAGGGAGAGCTGGTGGAAAGTAGTGATGAGAACACCTGATGGTGAAAAATAAGAAATCGGTATCCCTTTCTTTTGAGAACTTGCTCATGAGCATCTCATCCCTGTGAATATTTGGATATAACCTGTGATGCCTCTGAGGTCCCATGAACACTTTGCCTTGTTCTTGGAGTGGGACATTTTAAAAAAAGATTTCAAACTAGTCTTTATTAGTACCATTCTTTTCATATGTTCACCTGGACATCTTTCTTTTTCTGCATCCTTTTACCTGTCTTGAACAGGTTTCTCGCCTTCCTGGCATTTGTGGAAAGCCTCCCCTCTGTGTATGTGTAGGCAAACACAAAATTTCTCGGATATCAATTTACTTGGTTCAACACGAGCCACACAGTATTTTCCCAGAGTCTGCTTTTTTTTCTCTTTTTAATTTAGATTAAGTCAGCTGTCAATGGGTGGGGAGGCTACATGGCTATCTAAATAATCACAGTTCCTTTTTAGAAGCATCAAAAATCATTAGAACTAAACTTCTAGGATAATTTTGAACATCTGCAAAAAGAGGATTTTTTTTTTTTTTCTCCTTCTTGGAGAGGATTCGAAGCAACTTTTCTTAGATGAAGGTGTCCCTGCCCACGGCAGGGAGAGTGGGACTAAACAATATTTAAGGTGCCTTTCAACCAAACCCATCCTAGGATTCTTGGGTTTGGTACTTAAGGGCGTCTGCGTCTGCCTCAGAATCGGCTGAATTAACGCCCCCAGGAAGGGGAGTTTTAATCGTCCTCATCATGTTAGTCATGGGTGCTGAGGATCGAAACCCTTCGGTTTCCACCCGTTACCACCTGGCTGGAGATGCAATTTCTGCACTGCTCAGAGCTCCTCACACTTTCTGCTCGGGCCCCATGGACTTGGGTAGTTGAGTGTCTCACCAGGGCGATGGCCCAAAGTCTGTGGGGTGAGAAACAGCAGCATTTTCACTCTTAAACTTCCTCCTGTCCACACTTGGCTGCCTCTGCAGGTGTGTCCTGCAGCTGTGAAATGGACTTGAACGTTCCCCACGCTGTGAAAGATGCTGGGTTAGGCCAGCGTGGCCAGTGGGGCAGAGTCAAGGGTGTGAGTGGACCCTGCCCTTTCCTCCCTGTGTCCCCTCAGTGACCTTTCCCCCTCCTCCTCCTTGCCATGGCAGCAGATCTTTCTGCAAGCAGAGTCAGGTCTCCTGGCTCTCTCAGCCCAGTGAAATCTGTGTTTCCTAAATGCATTTCCCCCCTCCCCAGCCCAAAGCCAGGAGGGAAGGTTGGGCAGAGGTTTGACACCTCCAGCACCTTACTTCAAACTCCGGGTAAATCTATTAAATGTGTGTTTTGTGAAACTCAGTCTGGGTGGTTTTTTTGTTGTTGTTGTTTGTTTGCTTTTTGTTTTTTTTTTTTTTAAGGAAAAGCAAAAGAAGAAAAAGTTGCCTAAATGCCCCTTTTCTTCCCAGCTCAGTCCTCGGGGAATACAAGGAGTTAACGCTGGTATTTATAGCAACAAACCAAGCTAATAACCACTGTGGAGCTGGGAGGGTGGCTGGGAGGTTATCAGCAAACACGGGACTGAAAAAGAAGTTGGGTTTTGAAGAATTAAAGAGCTCTGGTCCCCCTCCCCTCCCAGCCCAAAGTGTGGGACCACTGCGGTTGTTGGTACAGAAATGAAAGGTATTACAGGAGAGTCATTGTGTGACCGGGGGTGGGGAAATGTGTCTGCCTGTCTCTCTCTCTCTCTCTCTCTGTTTCTTTTTTTTTTTCTTTCTCTCTCTCTCTCTCTCTCTCTTAAACTTCCTGGTCGGTCAGGCCGGGGCTGACAAAGGGGAACCAGTCGTGTCCAGACACATTGCAGACTTCTGGCAAAATAGCCCAAGCTCACGAAAATTTACACATTTCCTGGCGCCCGGCCAGGCGGTACTTGTAGGACTTGGCATGGCTTTTCCTTCAGTTAAAAAAATGGCTTTTTTTTCCCTCCTCTTTTTTTTCCTCCCCCCTCCCACCTCCTTCTTCAGTGGGCCAGGAGATGGAAAGCTCCTGTGTGCTGGGTCAGGACAGTGGAAAAGTCGAAGTTTAGGCACGGGGAGCAGTTCTCAGATTTAGCAGCGTGTGTAGCTTGCCTCATCCTTGATCCCAATGGACACAGCCTGCCTGATTCCCACCTCCTTATGAAGGAGCATCCTTTGGCCCAAATAATGCAGATAACTACTGCTGTACGTATTTTTTGCGTTGTCTTAAGTGTTCAGATAGGCAGGATGGATGTGCATGGGTGGCAGCTCAGCCTGAAAATAAGAATTTGGGGAAAAAATGGGTCAGTTCTCGCAGATGAAACTCCTTGCCTGGCTGTGGGCTCCTGGCTGGCTCTGACACCTCTCCTCAGTTTCTCTCAGGGGGGATTGAAAGCAGCCTCCCGCCGGGC
>NW_008240228.1:4630133-4633815 GCF_000691975.1 Corvus brachyrhynchos
TCTTTCCACAGAACAGACTTTCAAATGAACATTTTCGGTTCATTAAAGGTAGTTTTGGAAACGTTTTTAGTTCTCTGAAAAAAAGAAACAACCAAACAAGCAACAAAGTTGGGAGCTCATCTGGACCCCGTGGTGCGGGCTCCAAACGAGGGGTGGGAGCAGCTCTCTCCATTTGGGGAGACTATTGTTGTTTAAGTACTCCTATCCATTTTTGACAGCTCTCCTCAGTGCCTCCCATAGCTACACCTCTTCGTCTCAACATGGCTCGTCTTCCTTGCAAACTCCCCCAGGGCACGTTCTCGTCTCAGTCATCGGGAGCTGTGGATGTGCATTCTCCTGGATTAGGCTGGGAATCTCACACCAGCCCCTCCCTTGACACACATGTACCTCAGGCAGGGAGGTCACAATATGTGTGAGCATGTGAGGTACCAATCCAAAGCAGGGAGAAGAGGGGAAGCTGGTAACCATCAGACTATTGTGGGATTGGGGTGGCTGGGGTCTGGTAATTCATTGTACTCGGAATAGAAAGGGGAACCTCGGATTTTGGTTGTAAATTTCACAGCACAGAAGTGATCCTGGCCCTTGGCTTTTGAATATACATCCTTTTCCCCACTTTTTCCATCCTTCTAAAGCACTGAAACTTTTGGCACTGCAGAGGACTTCTCTGCTTCTCCTTATTGCAGATCTCAGACGTTTTTGGGCAACATATGAGCAGATTTACATTTTAATCCTCAGTGCTCATATCCCAAAGGATCTTGCCCAACCTAGGCACAGCTGTGTCTGTGCAATCCCCTGCCCTGCCAGGTCTGGGGCTTTGGCTCTGCTGGAGTGGTAGAGGGCGATTGCGAAGCTCAGGTTTGGTTGCAGGCTCCCCGGCAGCAGTAGGGTGAAGGAAACAGATTTGGGATTTCAGGTGGAGAGCCAAGACTCATTCTCCTGGCTGGAAGCAGAGGGTGGTACCTGCAGTCAGGACAGCGGAGGACATCTCATGTAGGTGGCAGGTCATCGCCCTGGAATCCAGGCAGGGTTGAGACCACATCTCTTATGAAACAGAGCCCAGGGTCTTTCATGTGCACACTGACTACCAACCATGTGGCTGGGGCTGGAGATTTCCACGTCCTAAGAGCACCTGGAGCATGGATCTGTTGTTGATGCTGAGGGCAGAGTGGTGCTTGCTTTGGTCTCCTGTGCCCTCAGAAGTCAGTTTTCTGAGGAATGGATCGTGGGCTTCGACCATTTTAATCTGACCTAAAGATCAGAAAGTGATTTTTATGGGGGCAGGGGTTTCAGGATGGTAAAGCTTATTGAATATGTGTGTGTTTGACTTTGATTCACCTGCTCTTCGTGGCAGGGCAGAGAAATACTGCTCTGCTGCTGATTTTCTTCGTGTAATCACCTGAGTGATAAGTTCTGTCACTAAATCCTAATTTCTTCCAGGCAAGAGTCCTGTTGTACAAAGCCACTTGCAGCAGTGAGCACGGTGACTCTGCAGCTGTATCACAGATCATTTTACTGCTCAGTTCTCTTTGCTCAGAGCTGCTCCCACTCTGCAGTGCCTCACTCGTGCTTGCTAAGAGCACGGAGGTTTATTCCCATGGGTAGTTGAGTCCTGGGAGTTTTTGGGTGCAGCTGAGCGAGCTACCTGTGCAAATAAGGATCCAGAAAGCAAAAGTTTTCTTGGATTTTATCCTCAGGGGCAGGGAAGCATAAACGTTTTGGACTTCGGGTGGTGATGGTGGTGCTCTTTTACTTCCTCCCTGCCTCGTGAGGGAGCGGCGATGAGTGATGCTGGGTGCCAGCCAGGTGTCCCCTCCACTTCCCCAGTACACCCTCAGGCAGCAAACAAACAGCTGGGAAGGAAAACCCACAGAGGGAGCTGCTCTCTCAGATTTGGGTGGACAACGGAGGGGAAGTTAAAACTTAGAACAAGATGAGACTATTTTAAGAGTTCATTTTTTCAGTTCACAACCTTATTTTTTTTTCTACACAAGCGTGCGGGGACCTGTGAAGATACAAATCCAGGCTTCTCTCTCTTGTCCTGAGGGACACTGGCTGTTCACACAGTAATGGCCAGAGCAGGGAGATCACAGCGGGAGGCATGGGGTAAAGCCGTGTTCTAGAGCAGTCATGTGCCCTGGTGAGGCTCCCCCAGTGCCTCTCTCTTGCCAAGACTTTTCCTCATATCTATTAGATAGTAGGAAAAATGTCTTCACTGAAAGGGTGTTCAGGTGTTGGAATAGGTTGCCCAGGGAACCTGGGAGCATTCAAAAGGGGTGTGTGTGGCACCTGAGGATGTGGTTTAGTGGTGGACTTGGCAGTGCTGGGTTAATGGTTGGACCGGATGATCTTTTCCAGCCTTAATGATTCTCTGACCTGTTTGTCCATAGGGAGGTCTCCATGGCTTGCTGTAAACCTGCCCTAGCAGAGCGATAGATGGCTGCTGGTACCTGCTGGCTTTGGTCCAAGTGAGGTCTTGGGCAGTTGATCCTTCTGCAGGCTGTTCGAATTGTTGTTGGCATCAGACACGTCAGAGTTGCAGGGTGCTGTAAGAGGACCTGCCAAGTCTCTAATGGCACTGGAGACTCACAGCTGACAGAGCTAACCATTAAGATACTCTTGGGCTGCCTGTGTCCATCTCCACCTAAAATGTGGAGAGAAACTTCTGTTTTGAGGGGAAAGCATAAGTGGCGAAGAAAAGACGGCAGAGGTGCACCCAGTGGTGAGCCCTGAGGTCCCTGTTTGCAGGAGCATCCTCTGTAGGAATAATTGTTAGACAAGCAGCTGGTGGTGGGTTTCTACTCTATGGCAGGGTGGGAACCACCCCATGCTATGCCCCCAAACCGAGGCCCACAGGTGCAGGTGTTAATGAACCAGTTCTGCTCATTCTTTTCTAATTTGGTGTCTTGAGCTTCGAGATTTTCTGTATTTTTGGAGATCAGTCAGGTAAAACACAGCAAGGCAACTTTATTTGGTGAGTTGGAAGTCTCTCCGGGCAGGAGCGGGGATGGAGGTGTATGTTGTGGGGGCTCACTTGAAATGCTGGAAAAAATCACGTTGTGTTTGGAATAGGTCTGTGTGCTGTCTGTGATGCCTTCTCCTTGCAAGGCTCTCTGAGCATGTGCTGAGGATGGCTGAGCTCTGAATTTTACGAGGAAGGTGTTTGTCCCCCAAGTACAAATGTCTAATTAGACCTGACACAGCAGAGGCATTTCCCTGACATTTATGTCACCGTCTTTCAAATCCTCAGGAGCACACAGTCTGGTGGGAGGCACCACAAACAATGTCAGAAACAGCATAAAATTCTCCATTAGCCACGACCCCCAGAAAAGAAAAAACAACAAACCAACACCCAACCCTCACACTACTTTTATTAGGCACACTAAAAGTGAAAGCAGAAGGGTGGGGCTGGGTTTGTTGGTCTCTGCTTGTAGAGAGACATAAAATGGCTCATTTAAATTCTTAAGAACTGCATAGGAGGCAGGAGACACAATGAGGATCTCAGAGAAGAAAGGCCATCAGCTGAACAAACTAATCGTATGGTAATCAAAGGGGAGTTCTGCAGAGCCCAGGGAAGTGCTTCAGACGAGGAGGTTCCAGCTCAGCATAGCAAGAACCCTGTCAACTGAAATCTTTAATAAATGATAAACGAAAAAAAAGCAGGAAAGGGACTGGCAGCAAAAGG
>NW_008240228.1:4633849-4650135 GCF_000691975.1 Corvus brachyrhynchos
TGTTCCTAAACAGTACACGCTCCAAGTGGGTGCCGTGGCGGCTGTTCCTGCATGGGAGACTTGGCAGAGTCGGTGGTGTTGAGGACAACTCCCCAGTCCCGCTTTGGTGAGCTCGGTTGTCCCTGGTGTGCGGGAGGGGCACACTCCGTGCATGGAGCAGCTTCCACAAGTTTTGCTCTGGAGCTTCAGTTCTCTGAGAAAGAGGATGCAGCAGGAGTGTGCTGGGGATGAGGAACCAACCTGCAGGAACAGGGGCCAGGCCCTTGTTGCTGTCGATATCTGCCGTGAAAGCACGAGCTGTCAGGTGCTGCCAAGCACCGTTCTGAACACAAAGGGTCCAACAAGGCTTAAAGATAGAAAAATCAAAAAATCCCCAAATAAACCCTAAGTGATTGTGGGGTGTGTCATCTTCAAAGCGCTGCACAAACATTAATTGAGCTTCACAACACTGCTATGTGGTGGGGCAGCAA
The DNA here is from genome assembly GCF_000691975.1 of Corvus brachyrhynchos. Taxonomy (NCBI): domain Eukaryota; kingdom Metazoa; phylum Chordata; class Aves; order Passeriformes; family Corvidae; genus Corvus; species Corvus brachyrhynchos. The sequence continues at coordinate 4,634,320 of NW_008240228.1, forward strand.
TGCTGTCATTTCTACAGGTAAACACTTTTCTACAGGTAAACATGTTTTTACAGGTAAACTAATCATCGGTTTTTTGTTGTTATTGTTGCAAAAGTGAAATTGAATATCACTTCTGATAAAACAGGAAACTAAATTAAAAAGATGGGGGAACAAAGTCTGCAAAGTCAAAACCAAGTAGTGTTAACCCACAGAATAGGGAAACAGGAGGTAGCAACAAGAAACAAAACAACTTAGAAGCAGAAATATCCTGAGCTTTAGGAGTGTGTTTGGTTTTAACCAAAAGGCTGAATTTCTCCTTGGTTGGTGCAAGTGTATTTGGTTAGACTGTGGAGAAATTTGGTCTCAAGGAAAATTTATTCCCAGAAGTGGTGGTGGGGACAATTTAAGGAGGGGAGGCTTGAGCTCAGAAGTATCTGCTGATGGAGATTGATATTAGAAACCAAGGTTGGACTGGACAGGACTTTGAGCAGCCTGGTCTAGTGGAAGGTGTCCCTGCCTATGGCAAGGAATTTGGAACTAGATGATCTTTAGGTCCCTTCCAACCCAAACCATTCCATGATCCTATGAAATTCCTGGGAGGGCAAGAATATTGCCCAGCCAAGGTGCTGAGATTTGTGTCAGTCAAGCATTAAAGCATCTTGGTTTTGTAACTGTAGTTTTAAACCAACCATTGCTCTCATTCCACACAAGAAAAGCCTTGGAATTAAAATCCTACCAGGATGGAACGCTTCCCTTTAGAAAAGTGTTTGACCTGATGCAAACTTGGCTTGCTTCAACTTGTGGCGTTGCTTTTTCAGATCTCCATATAAATTAATAAAAGCTTGAAATCAGTGTCAGTTTTAGAAGTGTGAACACAGACCTACCTGCAAGCAGGGGCCAAATGTGGAATGACAGCAATTTTTTGGTGGTTTAATTTAAAAAACCTTTGGAATTAAACTACTGGGAGGATCCTGATGGAAAGTATGTCAGAACTTAAATGAAGGGTAACAGCACAAATTCAATGCGGTTGTAATGGCCATTTTCCCTCTTTACAGATTCTGGCTGGGACCTATTGCCTTAGCTTTCACTTTCTTTTCCAGCTCTCTGAGTTTTGTTACCTTTCTCGTCAAACTGGGATGTTCAGGAGGAACAGAACCTGCTGTGTACTTAAAACAAAACCAACCCAAAAAACCACACCCAAATATTTTTAGATAATATTATTATTTGAGAGTGGATGTGTAAGGGGGTTGCAATGTATGCCTGCTCCATTATCACCTTCTGCAGGGAATGGCTGCCAGATCCCAGTGCCTGAAAATTCCACACTCAATTTCTTGCTTTGCTTGAGTATTCAGCAATATTTGCCTAAATTCAGAAAATAGTTTGCTGTTTCAGGGAAAAAAAAAAAAAAATGCTCAAAGTTAAGTGTGAGTGCATCATCAATAAAATTAAGTTTTTCTTAGTTCTCAAATTGAATTCAAATTATCAAACTGAATATTTGAAACTTGCTTTGACTTGAAAGTATAAACTCTTGCAATGCCAGCAATTTAATGCAACTTCTTTTGTCTGTTTCTCAGGAGCTTTTGGAAAACCTCCTTCCCTTTTCACACAAAATTATTTTTTATGACTTCCTGCGAGTGTTCAGGTGACACAAATTCTAAAAATTACAAGCAAGCCTCCCCTGAAAGCTCCTTCCTCCCTTTCACCTTCCTCGTTTGTGTTTTTTTTTCGGTAAATAAGTGTCACTAAGTTTCCTGAGAAACAGATACACAAATATTGCTTCAACCAATAGCACTGAATTGGTGCTTTAAATTGCACTTGTTCTTTCCAGACTGTTTTAATCACAGTGAGAGAAGCTCTTTGTCCTATTAATGGCAAGTAATAGTCCATCTAGGAGAGCCCTGTATTGTTTCCAGGGTGCTTCATGTGGGGAAGTCACAGGGTTGTCACCTTTATGTGTGTCTGGAAGCTCAAAATTAAAATACAGGGGAAGGATAGGGCTGAAGACTTGAATTTTTATTTTAAACTATTTTTTCTACGTGATTTGTTGTTGTTGTTGCTGTTGTAAAGGAAAAATTTGCAATATTTCAAGTATAGATTACATTTTTGAGACTGGCAGAGGTGCTTCCCTGCCCCTGCCCCCAGTGAATGGAACTCCTCCAGGCTGCAGCATCTCACATTCGGGTGCACGAAGCCAACTTGGTGCATGAACAATGAGGATGTAAAAAGCCAGACATCAGGAAAAATTAGCCCTGGAAGACAAGGAGTTGTATTCTTGGACTGTTCTGGGTTGAACGCTGAACCAGGTGATCACTCCTGTTTCCTCTGGTGGGCCGTGTTGGGTGGGTGTTGAAGTTACACAGTTCCATTCAAAATCCATGGGCTTTCTACTGTTTTGAGTACTTGTTCCCTCTCCTTTATTGTCTCATTTCTAGCTTATCTCCCTGGCCTATTTTTGCTCCAAATGTCTCCATTCACTTTAATTAAGCTGTTTCTTGGCAGTGTCTTTAAGCGAAGAGGCTTTGAGGAAGAAGAGCATCTCTGTGCAGTAAATGAGAGCAGGGCTGAGTGGGTAGGGTTAGAAATGGTTTTGCCAGGAGCTTCCATTTTAAAAAAAAGGACAAAAGACTGACATTCCCTTGCTGGCAGCACAGATTTGGGTGTTTACAGCAAAGTGTACTGTCCTTCTTGACCGGGACATCTTTGAACAGCGAAAATCACCCACTGAAACCCACCCATGAGTCAGTTACCAGAAGTAATTTGTTTTCTGTGGTGCTGCTTAGTTGTAGCTTGAGCAGCAAGAGTGATAAAACTGGAGAGAGAGGAAAAAGTCCATCTGGGAAGATGACACAGGGAAACCTGTGGAATGGAGGCACAGTTTTGTCAGACATTGAGCCCCTCTGCTGCCTGTGCAGGTACTGAAGGGCGCCAGCGCGGAGGTGGCGGAGTCAGTAACGTTGGCAGTCGTAAAGATGCAATTATCACCCCTTGCTTGACCGAGGACTGTAAAAGGACACTCAATGCTAGTATTTACTGTATTTTTCTCCCCCTCTATTAAAAGGATGGCCAAGTTTGAATTATGGTAATAGCGGCACTCAGGGTTTAGGACTCGCCTCCCTGAAATTTTCAGGACCACTAATTTGTGGTTACTCCAGTGCTAGAATGGACTCGGTGGTGGCGGCCTTTAGACTGGTAATGCAGTAAAAGTTTAAAGCTGCAACTGCTTCGGAGCCAAAGAAAGAGAGAAGATTGAAACCTAAAGGTTAGCGTGAAATGCACTTTACTGTTATCTATGAGAACAAATGAGTTAAAAAAATTTCAAATACCAGAATACCCTACAGGGAGGAGATATAACTATTAAAGGGCTGTTATAGCTGCAATAAATGTAGGAACAATAAAAATAAATTGATGAAGTAAATGTCAGCGCTGTTCCCCTGAGCTGCCCCCACACCTTTGTCCAAAAGTAGAACATCTCCAATTACAGAGGGTGGAATCAGCCTTCAATGACAATATGACAAGGACAGAACATAGAGCAGTGGCACAGGGAACACAATTATGCACAGGCTTGAAAAATTGTATCATAGCACAATGTATGGAAGAAATCAATTAATGATGCAGGGCCTCCACTTCTGTCTAATAATCCTGTAAGAGAAGGATGAATGTCCCCCCCTCACCTTGGAAAAGGAGAAGGGGACAACCACGGTGAAGAAGGATGACCCATGAGTGAAAGTCTATATAATACCATGGGTCACCATTTGCATGCCCTGTGGTGTGGGGATATTCCTCTTTACCCATTATTACTTTTTTAAATCCTTGCTTTTGGGGAAGTATTTAACAGAAAACCCCCTTTGGTGGCTAAATAGCCCACTGGAGAAAAAAGAAAAAAAGAAAGAAAAGAGATTTCTTTGGTGAAAAGGCCAAAGATGAGAAAAGCTGATGGCTCAAATCCAAAGCCAGGAGCTGAAAGGGAAATGAAAATTTTTAGAAGTAAACAGTGTAGATGGTAGAAGACAATTTATCTTGTGCAATTTACAACAGGTGCTAAACATTACGAAAACCAGAGCTATTAAGCAATCAAATTAAGCTATAATTAACACAAGAAAACTGTGCAGGAATTCTAATTAATACATATCTGAGCACAACCGTGATCCCCGCCACAGCTCAGCTTTCTAAACCCCTGCCATTACCCAAGAATAACCCAAGGGTCAACACTTGGAGAGTGCGTGGGACACTCTGGGTATCACCAGAGGTGTTCCCCAACAGCTGCAGTCCTGGATGCTGGCTTGGAGGGGGGGGATGTTTTAATTTGGGATATGTTATTCCAAGCCTCTAGAAGACTCATCTTTTATTTGAAGATCTGGCTGAGAGAAGCCCATAACGAGCTGGGTTCATCCTCCTGTTTATGTTTGCCCTCTGTGGTCATCCTCCCTTTCCTGTGAGGTGTATTTCTGAGCAAGCCCTGGTTCCCAAGCTGTTGTTGGAGATGGATTGCTGACAGCAGTTGTTCCTGGATGGAGATACTGTGGTAGGTGCACCCAAAGATAGGGGAGGACCAAAGGCCACAATTATTACAGAGATGTTAATTCTTGCTTTGCCAAGGACCTGAAACAGTCTTGAACAAGGCTCTGGATCAAACGTGTGTCATGGGTACTCCAGGTGATTAATATCTCTGAGATGACTGGGACAACTTTGCCTAGCTTGGGTTAAAAGCAGAGCTCGACTCCTTTACCTATATGCTTCCCAAACAGAGACAGCAGTGCTTCCCTGCCGTACAGAAGTGAAGATCACTTCACTTCTTGGGAAGATCAGTTGGTTAATGCCTGCATGGCACTTTCAAGTGCTATCATTACAGTACCATAGGCCCCTCTTAGGGGAGGATTTGTTATTTTTACAAAATTAATTGTAAATCCAATAGAAAATAATTCAGCCTCTGAAATTCTGGTGAGATAATTATTGTGAAGACAGTATTAGTGTAGTTCCTTTCAAATGATTCACTACTTTAATTATTACTTTCTAATTCTACGCAAATATCATTTAAAGCCCCTGTAACCTTCTCACAGGTTGGTTGAATTTACCCCCTCAAACATGGTGCTGACTCCTTCAATTCCCCTATTACATTCCTCAGGTGGATTGCTGTGGTTGGCAGCAGTGTTCCCTGGAAAACAGCGTCTTTTACTGGTGGTTCTGCAGATTTTCTTGCTCAGGGTTGTGGGTCCTGCTGCTTGTTGTTGGTTGACTGTGCCTAGCGTGATTTAATTTTTCCCTGTTTGTGTCACTCTGGGTATCATTAGTTCCAAAAATACCTGCTCCAAGATTGGGTCACCTCCTCCATGCCCACCTGGTTGGCTGGAAATCACCAGGAAGCCTAAGACTGAGGCCACTGCCGGGTGGGTTTGGAGTCAAGTTGAGGTGACTGAACCTGATCATCCCACACTCTTCCCTCCAAACTGGGGGACCAAAGGAGGGAGTTTTCCTCTGCTGTTTTCCATGCAAATGCCTCTGCCTGGAAAGGTGTGTTTTAATTGTGCCCTGAATAATTTTGAGACCGGCTCGCTCTTCTTGGCTCCTTGCCAACCTGGTGCCTAAACAGCCTCCTGCCCTACCCTTGGGAATATCCCTCCCTGGGCATCACCGCTGCCTCTTCCTAAAGCCATGCCTGAGGGGTTGGATACAGGGTCAGGCCTGGGCTGGTGGGATTCAGCTGGCTGAGCACCCAAAATTATACAGGGATGGGGATGCTCCAGCCAAGGTGCTGAAACAAAACATTTGTGCTTGGCATTGTGCTTGTGCCTTCACAAACCCTGCTCTCCTCCAGAGTGTCCCTCTGCCATGGGATGCTCCACAGGGACTGGGAATTTGTGTGTGTTTAAAATGCTCTCAGGCTCTGGGAGCATCACTCTTGGAAGTGATTGCCAGTGCCTTACCCTCGTGTGTATGGATGTCCTAAATCTAATGTCTGCGTGCCTGTGTGCAAGATCAGGACCTCAGTTATTAATAACAATTAATTAATTATTCCCATCAGGTAGATATGCAAACCTCTGGCTTATTCCTGAACATCTCTAGCATGGCAAATTAAAAAGCACAGTGCGAGATTTTAAAGGGAATATCCTTTCCTTTCCTTGGATGGTGTTTCATGTGTCAAAGTTTACTTTTGTAATCTTGTGGCAAACTCCCTCTTTTTTGCTCATCTTTCCTTTACTCAAATTTTTGTTCGCTGAATTGTGGTGATTTTGGTGCCTGTTGGAGCGAGTGATTAATGGCATGGACGAGAGAGGGGAAAGGCAAGGAAGCTCTGGGAGGAAAAGCTGGGTAGATGGGCTGGTGCTGCTGGCAGGGGAGAGATCCCGGCCCCGGGCAGGGTGACACCAGGTCAGGGGATAACTCCACCCCAGCGGCCAAAACCAGTGCCTGGAGGAGATGCACAAATCCCACCACACGGGGGGAGAAAGGACACCCGGCACAGGCAGGAATTCAAGCAATTAATCCTTTACTTAAAGAATAATAAGCAGCCAGATTTTTACATACCAAAAGTGGGAACAAGGTAAAAGGGGTTAAAAACTAAAAAGCAAGGACAGCAGACACCAATTAACACAATGCTAATTGACAATTTCCCCAAGCCTCCATGAAACATGCCAGACCTATTTCCCCAATTACTAATTAAATCAAACCGCACGCACAATACTAATTTTCTCAACTTTGGGAGCTCAGTAGACAAATAAAATGTGAAACTAACTTAAACATGTTGTCAAAGTGCAGGGAGAGTAAGGAACTTGAAGGGAAAAGGGATAAACTTTTTCTCTGGATATAGTCTTTATATTTCTGGCCATTTTGGGGAGTTGGATGAGGGATGTTAATTGAGGCAGGTATGTGGCAGGGTCCGGCTTGCTGGATGTGATTAACACCCTGAGAGAAGGTGAGGACACAAGGCTGGTCTGGTTTGCTGCTTAATGAGAGGCTTCCTGAAAAACAGCCTAAAAGGGGATGTCTGGACATCCTGGGATGCCTTGCAGGTATTAAGAAGAGCAGATGTTATTTGAAGAAACTCTTTATCTGTGGCTGGGGGAGATGTGTGTACCAGCAGCTCCTACCAAGCTGCACCATGATGGGGTTGGGGCAAGTGTGCTGCCCTATCCCTGGAAATGCTCAAGGCAAGGCTTGGTGGGATTTGAGCAACGTGGTCTAGTGAAAAACATCCCTGCCCATGGCAGGAGGGTTGGAATGAGATGACCTTTCAGGACCCTTCCCCACCCAAACCGTTCTGTGATTCCATGCTGCTCTCCCTGTGGAAAGTTCTGAGAGATGCTGGAGGTACACTTGTGGCTGGAGTGTCCTTGCCCCGCCAGGCTGGGCAGGAGGAGCAGAAGGACAGCTCAATGTCTTCCAGTTGGTTGTGCTTTATGGAACAGCTGCCCCCTCCCCCAGCACGGAATAAGGATGAAATAGTGATGCGATAGGTTAATGCCGATAATTAAAGAGAGTTTAAAACTAAGCAGGAGACTGAACTGCGTGTGTGGGTGGCTGGAATGGTTGTTTGATGTGAAAGTCAATGACTGAATTATTCAGAGATAGTGATTTCCAAATGATAATTTTACATTTCCCATAACTGATTTCGATTTATTCCAGCAGCAACCGATAGCCCAGTGGGAGCTGGGAGAGGTGCTTGGCTCTTCCGGTGCTTTCCCCTCTCCTTCAAGCACAGAAAGGTGCTCAGAGCTGAAATCCACCCCTGCCTGTGGACTGACCTTTGTGCACTTATCACCAGTGGGCCTTGGATTTTTTCAAAGGAAAAAGGCAGGGAAGGCATTTGTTTTGAAGAAATTAGCCTGTTGCTCTCATCCTCACAGAAACCTCTGGTCCAGAGCCATCCCTCTGCCAGGGTAAATAGCTATTTCATTCCTTAGGGGAGGCACAGCTGCTCCAGGCAGGTGTGGGATAGCCTTATCCTGGTGTGCATGGGCCGATGGGATTTGTAGGATGCTGCTGGCACTGGTCCCTCGTGGGCCAGGTGAAAGTTGCAGGTTGTTCCAGAGGAGACTTCTGCCTCTCTTCTTGTGGCCATTAATTCTGTCTGGGGCCAGGGAGATCTCCCCTAATGAAAGCTGCAGAGAGATTGGTTTGCTGTATGGCAAAGCCTCAGTTTCGGTGAATCAGCAATTTCTGATGAAAAATCTTTTGTCTGAAAATTCCCAAGAAGCTCCGGCTCTGACCTCAGAGCGGCTGCCTTCCTCGGAGCACATTACCAGGATTTATGGTGCTCTCCCATGGTTTATTGTTCTACAGCAAGCAGAGCTGCAGGATGAGTTTTGACTATCCTTCTGGGCAGGGAAGCAAATCAGCGGCATGGGATTATCCAAACTTGCATGATTTAACACAAATCCTTGCTGTGGGGTGGGTGTGTGGCCACATCAAAGTAGTTTCTGGCCACTTTGAGGCTGCTCAGGGTTGGGACACATCTTACCTTCTCTGGGCCCTACTCCTCCTTTACGTGCTCTGGTAAGTGGTCCTGAAGAAATATTCCCAGTGCCACCAGCTCGTTAATTAGGAAAATAAGTGGTGACAGCATCATGAGTTTGTGGTGTGTTTTCTGAAGGCTGCAGGCATGGAGAAGGTGTTTGTGCCATGGACCTGCCAAGGTTACCTTAGTGGCAGCAAACAGCCACAGTAAGGCACAAAAAACCCTTGCAAAGCATGAGAATAATAAAAAAAAATTATCATTCCCATTTTATAGCTGTAGGCCCGGCACATTGGTGCTGCAGTGTTTGCTCAAGGCTGCAAGAAAACAAACCCTGAGCTTGGAGCTGGAGTGAAATCTGCAGAATAACTTCAGCAGCAGGACACAAATTTCCTCTGCATTATGAGCATCCATATTTGCCTCTCTAAGGAGCACAGCAGAAGGAATGGGGTAGCAGAAGGGCTCCAAAAGGCTTGTCCATGAAAAAGGGAAGAAGTATTATAAAAGGCATAGTTTATGAGCAGGGAGAGCATCACTGATGTGCATGGCCAGGCTATAGGTGAGGCCTTCCCTATATGAAAACTTCTATCCATTTTAATGGAGATGGTGGTTAGAAGTTCTGGAAAATACGAAAATACAGGGAAGCACCATGATGGATGGAGAATGCTCCAGCCCATCCTTCCCACGTCCAATGTCTGCTTTAACTCAAGATTGCCCCAAACTTTGTGAGCTGTGTATTTATCAGCACTGAGACACCCAGAGGTGGGGTGACCTTCTCAAGGCATAGCAGAATGCTGGGGACAGGGATGGGACCACGAGCTCAATGCTCTGGCTGCCTGGAGTACGGCCCATCCAGAAGGCCAAGCTCCCTCCCCATAATCATAGGAAAAAGTAATCAAATTACTGCCTTTCATGTCACATTAGTGAAAATGGATACTAGTATGATGCATATTAATATAACATGATGGGAAATTGCTAATACAATTAGACCATCACATTTTATTAGCACCGGAGTGACAACTCCCACTGAAGAACAGCCATGGCTGGGAGCGAGCACGAGCTTGGTGTGCAGCCACGGGGACAGCACTTAACTTTCTAAAAACCCCCTTTTATTTTCTCTCCCCACTAAGTGCTTGGTCATCTGGGTATGGGTTACACCAGCCTTTTGAAAATATTGCCTGGATTCCCAGGGAAATGAGTCCTCATCTCAAAAGTTATCTGCATCTCATAAATATTTTTTTTTTCTTCCCATATATATACACAGACACAAATGATATGAGGAAATCAAAATATGCATCTTCATAGGGGAAGGTGGTATAACTTTTTCTTAATACAGTCTGCCTTTTTCTATTTGTATCTTCTCCACTCTTTATCTAGTTATAAAAAGATCCTGTCCAAGTTTTATGGGTTACAAATGTAGATACACATTTATACACATCACCCTGCCAGGGCAGTGGGGTTGGAATTAGATGGTCTTTAGGTCCCTTCCAAACAAAACCACTCTGTGATTCTATCACGATGCTCATCCCCAATCCAAGGACACCCTCTGAGTGGAAAAAGGCTTCTGTCTTAGCTGGCAACCAGCTGGGATGAGCAGTCCTGTGACATCCAGGCAATGTGAGCTCCCACCAGGATGAGATGCTTTTCCCACTGACCCCAGAATCCCAAGTAGCTGAACTCCTGAACAGAAGTGGCTTTGCTAAACAGTTTATTTTTCTGGCTAGAGGCTCTGCCTTGGAAATACTATCTATCATAATGAAATTATCTCTAATCATGGTATTATCTATCATATCAAGAAGCATCCATGGATTTCCTATAGCAGGCAGGTGCAGGTTTTAAATACGATGCCCAGATTAATGATTGTGTCTTTGTCAACTTGGAGAACCAGGGAAGGACTTGGCACTCTGAAAAATTGTTATTTTGTCAGTACAGCATGAAGAGGATGGCACTGAATAGGTGAGCAAAACAGCAGAGGAGGAGAACCACCTTTTCTGGAGGTTTAAGGCATCGGGAAGTACTTAAAGGAAAGATGTTCGAAGCTTGTCACATTCAAATAGAGCCCAGAGATCTGTAGTGTGTTGTGTTTCTGCCTCTTCCTAATAGCTTTTATTCTAAAAATCGTGTGATTTGTGTTTATAGATGGTTGTCACCCCAGGAAAGAGAGTGTGTTTCTGCACGCTCACACGGAAATGTCCTCCTATGTGTGTTTTAAACACTTTCAGCTGAGGCACTTCATAAATGTGAGCACTAACATGGTGAAATGGTAAAGACTGATTATTTCCTATTTGGTGAGGGACACTGAGGCCAAAGGGAAAGCTGGGCAGTGGAGGAGGGCAATAATTGCCTCAAGCTGGGAAAGCAGTGGTGGGAACCTCAAGCCTAATTAAAAATGCATTATTTTTCTGGTGTAATACTCCAAATATTCCAGAAGAACTGTGCTTGTGGTTCTGCCCATTAAAATCAAATATTTATATTTTATATTTACTTCAAAGACTGTCAGCGAAAAGAAAGTGCTTTCTAAGTAGTTTAATGTGTGAACAGGTTGTGGGCCAAGCTGGGAAAATGAGTGTGCTGATGTTAAGTGACACAGACCACATGAATATTTACAGGTGCTTTTTGAAGTGTAAGGTGGCTTTCCCCAGCCTTTGGTGTGCGTGGAGGGTGTTGGTGAGGAGGAGGAAGCTGCACACTGGAGGAGCATTCCTTCTTTTTTTGCTTTTTTATTATGTGCCAGCTTTTGTGCAGAGAATTTCCTCTCGGTGGAGTGCCTAGGGATGGCTTGGGTGCCACAGGCTGCTTTGGGTGTCACTTCCCAAGCAAACGACAGCAACATGCTTCAAGCACCATCAGGTATCTTTGATTATTCCCATTATTTTGTAACTCTGAGTGCAGAGGGGCCAATTCTGCCTGCATTTGACTGTGTTGGACTTGTGCTGGACACAGCACCTTCCTCACCTCTGGTGTTTGGAGGTGGTTTTTAAGTTCTTGTTTTTCCCCAGGAAGTTTATAAAGATGAGATAAAGCCATCATCATCCTACTGATGTGGGTAATAACAATGCTTAACATTTCTCATCTTTGAAGTGCTTTACAAATATTAAATAATTAATCTGCCTGAGAATGGAAGAGAGAGAATCATCCTTCGACTGATACACTGGGGAGCACAGGCAGAGAAATCCATAAGGTTTCTCCAGGCCAGAGAGGGAGAGAGTGGTGGGGACAGGGGTCCATCACATGTGGTGCCCATCTGGGGCCACTGGCCACTGTGCCTGGATGGTGGGATCATGGCACTCACACTGGGGGGTGATGTGCCCTCACCTTGCCCCTCTGAGCAGGGAAGCAGATCCATGGCATATCCCCCAGCATCACCTGGAAAGCCTTTCCAAGGAGAGAGAGACACTTTCTGGACGTTTTTTTTATCATGAGGAGGACACTGGGAATAATGTAGCTTGTGACATGGATGAGGTTGGGTCATGATTTGACTTTGCTGTGGGAGGTTTGAACTGGGTTGGATCTCCTGTGGGATAATGACATGAGTGAAGGATGCAGCTGCTGGATCTGGGATCACAGCCTGGGAGCAAGGATGGTACGGGCTTTGCTTTCTGGAGCACTAGAGACAAATCATACACAAACTGTTTATAGAGGCTTTCCAGAGATTAGAGACTTTCTACAAGCACCAAGGGAGGACCTTTACCACTGATAAGTTGTTCATTTCACAAATCCCAACCTCACGTGACTTTGCTTAAGCTCTTGAGTACGATGGGGAGATGGAGCTGGGAGGGCTTTCCATGGAAGTCCCATAAAGGTGAGATGTGTTTTGCAGGAGACCTGGGGAGAGGCAGGACATCCCAGCTCCCTGTCAGTCCCTGCCTGCCCTTGGCCGTGTCAGGAAGGGAAAAACAGGGACTGGAATCTGGGTTTCTCACAGCCCAGGGGAATGTCCTCAATGCCTCACTTTTGGCTATTCTGGGATGACTCCTTACCTTGTTTCTTTGGGTCAGAAGCGTCATCCTAGAGCTGAGAAACTTTTCCCTGTAAAAGTCATGTTGAAATTGATGTATTTAGCAAAGTGCATTTTGGCTGGTTTTTGGCTTTTTTTTTTTAAATCAAACAGAAGAAAAAAAACCCAATCAGGTTTACCCAATATTCTCTGATTTTGCCCTTTTTCTTAGCCCAAGTGCGCTGTTGTGTACAGCAAGCAGTGATCTGGCAGTGAGGCCCCATCTTGTCACTTTATTTGGCTTTTCCTTTTCTTCCCCTGTGGACCCGGTGCTGGGCAACTAAAAATCACTTTGCCTTTCCCAGTCTTTATCTAACCTCCCCAAAGTGGGCCAAGCAAGCCTGGTATTTCCACACAATTCAAGCAGTGTTGGTTTTTTTTCATCACAGAGGGCAAATCCCAGAATAGAGCATAAATAAATAGATGATTTTGGAGGACTGTAGATCATTGAGCAGAATGCAGAAAAGGCTCCTTGTTTTGAAAGAGCAGCGTGAGGCTCGGCAACAATGAGTCTTGAAGCCTGATGAAAATCTTGGATGCTTTGAGACTCTGTGTGTTGGGTGAACTTTATTTATATTTGGCACAGACCAGCTCATGTGTGATGCCAGCGGCTGCCAGGGGACGTGGATGGAGCTGAATAAAGCTTCTCCCAGCCTGATGCAGGGAAATGTTGAATTAGGCTGGAGGTGGTCATTTCTAACTGTTGGTTGGGTTTTGAAGTCAGCCTGGTTTCCACAAGGAAAATCCCTTTTTTCCCTTTTTTTTTTTAAGAAGCAGACCCCCCCACCATAAAAAATGCAGACAGCACCTGTGTTGGTGTTTCCATAACCCCCCTGCCCATGGCAGGGACTTGGGAACTGGATGATCTTTAAGGTCCCTTCCAATCCAAAGCAGTCTATGATTCTATGGAAAACTGCAAAATAACAATTCTCCACATATTCAGTCTTCCCATCTCCCAAAACTTACTTTATGTGCCTCTCTTTTAGAACATTTATTGCTACCAGCACTCCCCACCTTTTTAAAGGAACTGTAAAACACATCTCCTTTGCTGGAAAGAGGGAAATTTGGCAGCCCTGGAAAAGAGCAGCAGGAAGAAAATAACCGTAAAATTCCCCTTCAAAACTCTTGACAGTTGAGCATGTAGATATAGATATATTTTTATATGTATACATAATTTTTTTTTAAAATCTAGATCAAAAATGCGTATTTCCAGGGCAAACATTTTGGTGATGCCCAAGGAGTGTGCAAATAGGGAAGAAAGTGGAGGCAGCTCCTGTTTGCTACGTAAGTTGGGAAATTTCACCTCTGCAAAACCTTGTCTTGGAAAAGACTTTGCTAATTTTATATGATGGAGCTTCTTCTTCCCCCCTCCCCTCCCCCCCCCAATCCCTACTTTGAATACAATAAAGTTGCTTTGAACTCTTCCAATTATTTAACAACTTTCAAGTGGAGAAATATTTGGGGATTTTGATTTCCTTTTCGGCTCTGCCCCCCCCCCCCCCCGCTTTTTTTTTTTTCTTTTTGCCTCCATTCTGTTTGCTAAACAGTAATTGCAGATCTTTCCTGCCACCTTTAATACTCCCAGCTAATTATCCTGAAATAAATCTCTTTCAAGTCTGCATGCCAGCAGTTGTGGGATATGAGCGGCTCTTTCAGCTCCCGGCTGCCTGTCACTCAAACGGGCCTCAGCTGCAGCTCCGAATGATGAGTATTAGTCTCCCGCTGGGATGATTCTCCCAATCTCCCCACTTCCAACAGCATCTCCCAGGGCTGCACCACGCTCCTACCTGTTAGCCTAATCTGGGATTTTCTTTTGCTAACGCTGTTATTTTGAAAGGAGGAAGAGGATTCCTGGGAGAAAGGCACTCGGTTAACCTTTTCCTAATTGCCATTCAAAGCTGAAAGCAAGGGGGGGAAAAATAAAAATAAAATCAGATGATGGGTGTCGCTGCACGGGAGGATGGCTCGGGGAGGGTGGGCGTGCAGGTGAGGTCCCTCGCTGCCTTCCCGGGGTTAGTTCTTTAGCCAAAGTCGGGGTTTTGGGGGCGGGCTCCCAATTTCGAGAGCCCGCCCTCCCCGGGGACTCGCCGGTGCTCTTTGCAGTTTGTGTCCCGCTCGCTCAGGAACAAGGTTGTGGAGTTGTAGGCAGAGCTAAATGCTCCATCATTAATTTATTATGTGCTAGCAGTAATAGCCAGGGCTATTTTTAAATGCCACTTAAGCTCGCGCTCACACACGGGTTTGTAATTTGACTACAGGACATGCATAAAATGACACATTGTAACGCACTTACAGATACGGCTTTAAATGAAAGAGCTATTAAAATATTAGTATTTAAAATGCTCAGGTGCTTCCCCCCCCCCCCCCCCCCCGCCTCACGGCGCTCTCCTGCCCAATTCCCAATCCCCCATCCAGCCCTGCCCTCTGGCACTGGGAAGCCATTCCCTGTGTCCTGTCCCTCCAGGCCTTGTCCCCAGTCCGTTGCTGTCCGGGGGCTGCTGATGGGAAGTGAGGGATGCTTGGAAGCATCACAGGCTATCCCCAAGCTCTGTGCTTGCATCTCCACCTCATTCCTGAAGCCAGAGGTTTTGGTTAGCCATTAAAGGTGCTCCCAAGTTGCTCATGGCCTTGAATCAGTCTTCCCAAAGAGTTGTTTTTCACTGAGGGCTCCCTCTCTAAGCCAGTGATGGGCTGTGTTGAATTAATTCCATTAACTGCCAAAGGAATTCCTCGCTGCCGAATTATATTTCCTGTGTCTGTAAATCATTTCACCGCTGCTTTTCCTGACAGTTATGCAAGTGACCTTTTGATTTCACCATGTTTGGTGTTTTTTTATTTATGACATTGATAACCACTCTGTGGCTGTGCACCATGGTGAGATTGGGATGCTTGAGAATATAGAATATTTTATAAACATGCATGTATAAAATATGGAAACAGCATAAAGTTGAATGCTCCAGACATGGACCCTGGAAACATAATATTTACACTGAGTAAGTCGTGTTAGTTTTAAGAGTCTATTTCTGGGTATTTTCACTTCCATAGGAAGAATTGCTTGAAACCTTCCCCTTCTTCTGACTGAGCATGTTTTTTCTTTTGTTTAATCACTGGGCCCAGCCCTGCAGAATCCAAGCAGACACTGGGTTTAGTGGGAACTGTGGATGCTCAGATATTGGAGCCAGGGATGGTGTAATCTGACTTATGTAGTAGCAGGGCTGTGAATTCCCCAAAGGAAAGGGGACTTGGATACCCCATTTTTTTGTGCTGGGCTTTGCTGGTGGTGTAGTGCCATAAACACATTTCTGACCCTATAAAGCTCCTGACTTCCCAGCAATCCCTGCCTACATGTCTTCCCTTCCCACCATGATCCCATCCCAATGGGTCTGAGCAT
>NW_008240228.1:4650151-4652651 GCF_000691975.1 Corvus brachyrhynchos
CCGCTCTGCCAGGCTGGGAAACCATGTTGGCATCCCAGCGCTTGATTTGTAAGTCTAATTAGAAGTTAGAAGTGTCAATGACAGCACTTGCAGGCACAATCATAGCACCTGCAAAAAAAAAAAAAAAAGGGAGCCTGTTTTTCCCATTTGGCTCATCCTCTGGGTACAAGCCTTCTATAAATATCGTGGCCTGATGAGGAGAGCTGTCTATAAAAACCTGCAAACCAGAGGAGATCCCCGCTCCGGCCCTTTTAACAAACCTGAGGCATCGTGGTTGGCTTGTGCAAGGTTTTCCCTAAGTCATAAATTGAGGTTTCCTGCAAAACATCTGCTCGATTCAGCTCTTATCTTGCTCTGCAAGAGGCAAAAAAATCCTCTGTGGTTCTCCTTTGGCGTGGTACAAATATAGGCACCTATTTGTAAGGAAATATCAAAATAGAAGTGTTGAAATAATCCTCACATTTGCTTCCCGAAGCTGCTGTAAATGTGTTTTAGGGTTGTTGGTAGTGCCCTTCTCAGTCCTGGTCAGGTAGTGCAGATCAAGCATCTCATTCCCAAATGGAGTTTGTAGTGCTCCTGCCAGGATCAAGGATTGCAATCTTGGAAAGCACAGCCCATGCTAAGAGCTGCAGAAACACTGTGCCTTTACCTTCTGCCTTTTACACCTTCTGTGGCTTAATCCCCAAAGCAGACTTCATTCTTGGAGCTGCTGAGCCCTCATAATCCATGGCTGGGGTCACAGAATTTGGCTCAAGCTGTCCAGCCCTCAGCAGAGGGAGATACATGATAATGTGTGCAACTTTTATGCTCCAGTGTATTCCCCGACACCTCAGGATGTGGTTCAACCTGGTTCAACATCTTTGCCTGTCATGGGGGGATGTACCTCAGCTGATATTTAATGTTGGCATTGCTTTCATCCTTCAAAGTCGGCTCCTTCTGCTTTTTTTTTTTTTTTTTTTTTTTTTTTTGGTGCCTGGATCTTCCCATTTTGCATCCCCCATCTTTGTTTTTAAATTACATTCTATTCATTATCCCAGTTTCCACCTTGCAAATTCCAAAGCTAGCATGAGGAAAAAACACAAACTTAGAATAAAATTTCGGACTCCTTCCACTGCTGCTGGTGTGTTTGCCCACAGCCTTCCTGAAAGACACCAATAAATAAAGCTCCTCATCCCCTTAAAAATTAAATTAAACTCAAGTTTCTCAGGGGAGGAGGATAGGTTAATTACAAAGAGCTACCAATGCCATAGCTAAAAAGACTTCTTCATTTTTAATTTTTAATATTTAGGGTGAAACTTAATATATTTTGCCAAACGAGTCAGTTTAGAAGTGGAGAAGCTGCCAAATACAGCAACATTATTCTGCCCCCAAACTTCCACCAGTTAACTCCCTCCTTGCAGTATTATCTGGGGAGATTTTGAAGGCGAAGGCAGTGCCACCCCAGCCAGAACCTGGATGTTGGGTACAGATAAGATTTGGTGGGAATCATTTTCTGTTTGATCACTGAGGGCAAAACACGTTCATGTGTCTGGGCATGAAAGTTAGTAGAAAAACTTGGGGTTCGAGGGGAAACTGTATATTGGCTTGGAAAACATCACATTTACATTTGGAAACTGGTGCCTCCTGATGCCCATGGGTTGTATGTTGGGTATTTGGGTGTCCAACTACCCCAGCTGGAGGGGGTTAAATCTTTTAACTTCTTAGGAGCTGGAGGGGGGGGGAAAAAAGAGTTTACTTAAGGGATCCCAGTGTGTTGCCTCTGGGTTGGTTTGTTTTGTTCTGTGTACAAGATAAACCACTGTTAAAATACTTTTTGATGCCTCATAGAGTGCAAGGTCCAGACCATTTACAAACTCACTCTCCTCCTAGCAGTGCTATCTTCTTTATGCTGGAGACAGAACTTTAATGAAGCAGTGAAAGGGAGAAAGGCAGGGCATGATTTCAAAAGGAAAAAAACCAAAAAACCAACTGCCTGAAATTAAGCTCCTAAATGGGTGGGGAGACACTTGTGTCATCTGCCTTCTCCAGCTTGAGGAGCTGGGTGTGTGCCTGTCACGGGGTGGTCTCTGCTGTAGCGGCACAGGGAGCATTTTCTGGGAAGGCAGGAGAAGCTGAGTGTCTGCTTCCTTGTGGATTGTCTTATTCCAGCTTTTGGATTTGGGGGAGAAGACATTAACTGAGCAATAAATCAAAAATAGCAGGATGGGCTCGAGCCTGAGAAATGTGGTGTCCACATGCTGAAAGGATAAAACCTTATCTCTGCTGCTTTCGAAGTAGTTCTTGTCTCCAAATGTCTAACTACCAGGGTGATATTTTTTTTTTTTTAAAGGCTCTTTGTGCAATGAAAACTCAGAGTTTGGAGTTGGGTTGAATAGGCAGTGTCTTGAAAAGCATCCCTTTGCATCTCAACCCTGTCATTTCATTTCATTCCCAGTGTTGTCCTTGGATGTGTGCTGACTTTGGTGGAACTGGGGTGTGAGTGCCTGATATCAGGCTTCCT
>NW_008240228.1:4657651-4672089 GCF_000691975.1 Corvus brachyrhynchos
TGGTGCTTGCAGTGAGATGCTGGGAATGGGGCCCAGCTCTGGTGGTCCTGGCCAGGGCCCCTGGGAGCCGGCAGGAGCCATGGCAGTGGCAAAGCCATGGGGAGAGCAGACCCTGCTCACTGTGCAGCTCTTCAAGGGCTGTGTGTTTTCCAGGGTTGGTGCCAAGTGCTGCGTGGTTGGGGTTGTTTTATTCCTTTTTTTTTTTTTGTGGTGTTTCTGTGTGCCTTCCTTCTGAGAGGTGGCTCTTTTGACATGTTGTTATAGTGATGGAAGGAGCATGGATACACATTCCTCCGCTCCGCGCGCGAGACATATGGGAGCCAGATTGTACCTGTCACAAGTTGCCAACCTGAATTTCTGGGGTATAAGGGGACACGTTCCCAAGGGAATTTCCACTTGACGTTCTTGATTGCTTTGGCTAATATTTGCTTTGTGACCTTGCCATTAGCGGATCCGGCGTGCGGCGCTCGGTGCTGCTCCGGGAGCGGGAACGTCCGGCTCGCACCAACGCTGTCGGAGCATCCATGGAAATGCATAGGCAGCTCCATGCACTGGACCCATTGCAGGGGAGAATTTGACTCTCCAACTCATCCTGGATATTTAGTGTCCCTTTAGATGTATTTTCCACCTAAAGTGGCTGTTGGCAGCACTCGGACCCGCAGCATCCACAGCCAGGGTGCAGAGCAGAGTTGGTTCAGATTCCCTTGCTTATTCCAGCTTGGTCACAGGACCATGCTGCTTTGCTGGAGCCATGTACAAGTGTTGGGATGTGTAGGACATCCCATTTCATCCTGGGTTCCTTGGAGGAACATGGCAAACCTTTGCTGCTGACTCCTTTTCAGGGGGTCCCATCGTGCGACCCATGCGCCTGTTGTGCAGGCTGTTAAATCTGACTGCTCCTGAAAACACTTTCATTTGAAAATTGATTTCAATTTTATTGGAATAATCAGTATTATTTTAGAAAATCAATATATCATCAGCCTGAAGCAATTTGCAAGGGTTTTCAGTTTACTGAATTTAAAAAAAAAAAAGAAAAGAAAAAGTCTTTGGGTTTTGCTCCCAATTGATAGAAGCATTTTTAACTGTCAAAATTGCCAAATCTAAAAACAAAAGCTGTAGCTGTCAACCATGGAAAGAGAAAGGCAGGTGCTGTGCTGAAGGGTAGGCATTTCCCAATTTCCCATGTCTGTCTGGGTTTTACTTTGTCTGATGGATAGAGGGGGAAAATTCATGTTGCTGTCTGAACTTAGTTGCTCGTGTAACTCCAGAGCCGGGATGATCTTCCTGAGCTAAACCTGAGTGCGCTGATTGGAGTTCCAGGGCCAAGTTTTGGGGGAAACCTCAGCTTAACAGAAAGGCCACTCAAAGCAGGGGACCTGCTGGACCCAAACTCCCTCAGGCTGGTGTTACACATCACTTCCCGTGCCAACCAGCATGGGAGAGATGCCAGTGGCGGCAGGGAGACCTGCACTGCTCCGGGCCGGACGTTGTGCTCTCCACCAAGCCTCTGGGATTGTGGTGCTGCTGAATCAGGGAAAAAAATGAAAGCTTTCCAAATTGCACATCATTCCTCCTGTGGCCATGGCGTTCTGGGATGCACGAGGGACGCTCAGAACGTTAAATTAGCTGTGTGTGCAGTAGAACAAGAGCTCTGAAAGGAGATGCGGTAGTATGGGAACCATTAAACTACAGAGCTATCCCTAGAAATTATCTGTTATGGAAAAAATTTGCTCTTGGACCAGTACTGCCAGCTCCCCCCTGCTTTCTGTGTGTGGGTGGTGTTTGCTGTTCATCAAGGCTTGACTTATATCGCAGAGTGGTCCTTCTCAGCCCCTTGGCACAGGACTTGGTCAGACCAGCTTGGTCAAAATGTTTAAAAAATAATGAAAATGGGGGTGGGAGGATGGCAAAAACCTGTCCTGGGTGGAAAAGCTCCACTTGGATGTTTTGGCTTGGGAAGAGGCAGCAGAGGAAGGGAGTGGGCGAATGTGAAGGAAGCGTTACCAAACCAGCCCCCACATGCATATTTCATCCTATCGTTATTGAAGTTTTATGAGCATCTGGTCTTGGCCCCAAAATCTATTCTATTGAGGGATTTTTTTTTTAATCTATCTGAGTTTGACTACAAGCAGAATCTGCTATAATTCTTTTTTTCTTCCTTTCCCTCTATTGATTTTACCTGGGTTGGCTTCGCACAGGCAGAGCCGCGCAGACCTGGGCTCCAGCCTGGCTCCACGTGCGGCACATAAACCACGTGTGACATGGAGTGGCTGCTCATGGATTTTATTTCCCAAGGGAGAATTTATCCAGGAGTGTCTCTTACTTAAAAACACTTTCTCATCCTTTCAGAGCCAGAGCAAACGATGGTGCAGGGTTTGGCAGTGTTGAACAGACTGGAGAGGAAAAGGGCAGGGAAAGGTGGGAATGGGCAAGAAGAGCCAGTTTTGTGTTATTTCTCCACAAAGCAAAAGTTGTATGAATACTTGGATGAACTTCTGGACACAAGCTCCCATCTATTGTTGAAGAAGATCTTTTTGTTTGTTGAGCCGATTATTTTCTTAGGTGCCTGAAGAAGTGATAGATTTATTGATGACTTCAGTGCAGTGATCATTTTTGTCCATCCAGAAAAATCCTCATTCCTGGGACACAATCCACGGCTGAGTTGAATTTGAATTGTGGGTAATTACAAATAGCGTCTTAAGGTTTGTTTTTAAGAAGCAAAGGACAAGGGAAAGGAGAAAAAAAAGGGTCTGAGTAGGTCAGCTCCCATGTTATATTTAACCTTTAATTTCATGATGCATTTGCAAAGTTCTGCCAGGACTGCAAACCCTGGAAGTTTTGAAGCTCTTGGGGAACTTTCAGGAAAGCTTTTTTGTTGCGGTGACCCAGCCCACTGCTGCACTGGGGCAGGCCAATGTCAATCAATTCAAGGCTCTCCCCTGGGGGGATTCCTCCCCCCAGGACAGTGACAATGAGGGAGGGTCGATGGGCGGCACAGAGACCTAAGCCACGTCCCCCTGGGTGGTGCCCGGGTCCAATCAGCCTCCCCCTGTTCGGGAAAGTTCTCTGTTGCCCGGTTGTTCATGGGCTCCCTGTTGTATCTCCCGCCTCCCGGTTTTCCCCGTTGGTTCTTGTTGAATTGTATCCTCCCCTGGCTCGTAACTCATTGGTTGCCTTCCCTCTCCCCGCCGTTTTCAAACCCCCTATAAAACTCAGGGCAAAAGCCACTCGACGCCATCAGCATCAGCATCATCATCAGCATCGTTATTACTATTATTATTGTTATTACTGCTGAACTTCTGACAATAAGCCTGTTGGAAGCCAGACCAGAAGCCCCTCGCTTTTCCTTTGCCTCTGGAGTAACGGGAGCCCAGACCATCGGGTCCCTGGAGTGCCTCCTCCTTGGAGGATGCAGCCCCTGTGCCCAGCCAGCGCCTTTCTCCTGCCGAGGCCGGTCCTGTAGGATGCCACAGAAGTCCCGCTGCTTTTCTTCTGACTGAGGACACTTCAGAGCTCGTGGAAACGAGCCAGGGACAGCGTTACTTTTTGGTGCAGGTCTGAGGTAGCCAAACATCCTGAGACATTACAGGCAGATAGGGCGCCCAGTGAGCTGGTTTGACAGGTGGGTTTGCTCAATTTAAGTGATTTTATCCCTAAGTCCAGGCAGCTTAGCATGGAATGAACATTTTATTTCACATTTATGCAGCTTAAAAAAAAAAAGCCAAAAGCACAAATGGTTTTATTTTTTTTTTTTTTTCCCTTCTAACGTGTTCAACAACAGCCAAAAGCACAAATGTTTTTGGTTTGTTTTTTTTTTTTCCCTTCTAACGTGTTCAACAACATGTTCCTTTCTGTGCCTGTAGAGGGAGAGGGTCTGGCTGGAGAGATCTTGGATGTGCTCCCACATTTGTGCCATAGTTCCTTCCAGCAGCTCTGGGGCCACAGGCGGGTCAAGAGGGAGAACTATTCTATGAACTGCTGGTGTTTTTCCAGAAACATCTCCCTGGGCATCCTGGCCCCATGCTGTGGGTGGCTCCCAGCCAAAGGCATTGAGAAGCCCTGGGAACTCCCACCTGATTTCCAGTAGAGTGCTATATCCTGGGCCTCTCTTAAAAATCCTGCTGCAGCACCCAGAACTTCAGGCTATTTTAGAAATCCGAAAAGCACAGCTAAATTTCCCAAGAAAGGGTCTCGGGTGCGGTGACATCCGAGGGAGTGACCCAACTTGTCTGGCTGTAATTTTATGTGTTATTTAGCATATTTAACATATTTATTTACACACTACACTAAAACCCAGCTTCTGCTGCCTCTGACTTGCATTTGTGCTGAGGAGGTACCGTGTTCCAGTGTTTCACCTTGCCCCAAGTATTAAGTGTCAGTCTCCCTCCTCCAGAAAAAGCCCATGGATCCCTGGAACTTCACCACTAAAATGCGTGGGATGTGCAAGGGAGGGAAGAAAAAGAGTTTCCAGCTAAAAATATCTGATGTTAAACATTCAGGTTGGCCAAATAGCAGATAAATAAATAGTTTAAATATTTTCCAGGTCTAATTGTTCCTGTATTTAGTCTGGGCTCTACTTTACTGAACAAAAGCAAAAACAAGTAAAGTAGAGGATAAGCATAAATAGCTGGATTCTGCCAGAAATATTTAGAGTTTCTGCACTGCAGGAACCATGCATGGGTTTGTTTTTTGCTGGCTCCAGCCCTTTTGTTTGAACATTTATATATTTCTTGTGCCTAGTTAAGTACAGCCAAACTGCTCTGTGATTCCCTGGGTGCAAACAGCCCAGAAAGTGAGCAAAGGTAGGAAGGAGAAGCAGGCCTTCCAAATCTGTCCCCCAGCCTAACCAGCATCTGTGGGATAAAGCTACTCACCTTCAGGAGCATTATAAAAAATAAAGAACTGACAAAATGGGCATTTAGAAAGTATGGAAAAGAAAAGGAAAAAAAAATTAGGACTAAAGACTCGTTTGAACAAAAAGGGGAATAGCCACCTCCCAGAAATGACCAGCTTTAAATTTTACAGATCCAGCCCTTTTTGTTCCAGAAGAAATGATGCAAATTTGAATTTAATAATAAGTGGAAAGAAATTAAGGAAAAGAAGCAGTTCATGCTGGCATTTTTATATTCCCTCTGATTGACCCCAAATGCTGCTCAGAGAATCATGCTGTATGGTGGTATCCATAGTCTGGAGTCTGGGATACAGCTCAGAGCAAGACAAGCCCTGCCGTGGGAAAGGCCCTGGAAATGTGGAACCCTTCCGGGTCATTCTGACCATCTGAATATTTCTGATTAAGTTTGAACAGGCACAGAAGAAAACAACTCAGTTTCCTGGTAGCAATGTGAATATTCCCAGAAAAAAAAATCAGTACTTTCTCCTGGATAATTTTGGTTTTACAGAAACACCTTTTTGTACTGGAAAAATTGGTTTGATTTAAAATTCCCAAGCAAGTCCCATGATAGTTTGTGGCATTTTTTTTTTAAGTGGACCCGTGGAAATCTCTTGCAGAAAAGTGATAAGGCTAAGCTCTTCCTTTCCCTATGAGGAAGAATAATGCTATCCTAAAAGTCTGGGAAGTACTAGGAAGACAAGCTCAGTTTTCCCGTGAAAAGAATTTTATTCCCTATTTTATAGCTCGATTGCGTCTCAGTGAATGGAAAGATGAACACAAGGCTTTGATTCAAACTCTGATTATCCTGGATAATTTTGTGTCTCTTAAGCTCCATAGAAATCTCTTGTGATGTCCTGGTGGGAGGACAAGGTGTCTTTGGGTTTTCACTTGACCTGCAAGGACCACAGGACTGGACTTTTCTGCCCAAAGGACCTTGGGGATGTGGCTGCCAGAGCTGGAAAGAGCCAGCTGGGTTGTTGGGTGTCTTTGGGTCCTTTAGGAGCCCTTAGGATCTTTTAGACCCTTTAGATCTGTGGTCCAAAGTGAAGCCATGGGCAGAACCCCATGGCCTTTTGGGAGCCAGAAGGGCTGGAGATGCCTCTTGCATGTTCCAGCAGAGACCCAAGATGCCTTTTGAATGTTGATCTCTGTAGAAGTGTAACCATTCCCAGAGCAATCACCACCAAATTTAAAAAATAGTGCCAGGAAGAATTATTACTTGAGGGTTTTTAGCAATTACTCAAGTCAGCATCGTTTGCTTAAGTGAGTAATTCTTTATTGGATTGTGGTTTGACTTGAATCTGTTCTTTTTCCATTCCTGTTGTGCAACCTTCCCCTAATTCCTAATTTGCTTTTCTAGACACTTTCCTTAGAACAAGTAGCAACCCAAGTAAGTTTTTGCTGCTTTTGGTGTCTGTTGCTGGCAAAAAGCCATCCCAGGGAGGTATATTTAATCACTGGGCAGTGGATTCCAGTTGCTCAAACCCATCTGCTGGTGTCACTTTTGGTGTCACTGGGTGTGTTGGGTTAAATTTTGTGTTGGTAACCATGAAGAACATGGGCATGGAGGCCACCTTGGTAATCCCACCGAGTCACTGAGCCACGTGAGCAGCATCAAATGAACTGGCCTGGCTATCAGAATGAAAACTGGGAATTCCTGCCAGCTCTGCTCGGGCTTAATTTCTCTCTGTTGCTCTGTGGCACCACCCCCCTCAGGAAGGTAGAGATGAGATAATCTCTCAAAGCACAGTTATCCTTAAAAAGGTGCTTACGGGAGTGTACACACCCAGGATCCAAAGGTGAGACCAACTCTTACTGTGTGATTTTTGTGAACTTACCAAGTCCCAGGCACCTTTAGGCTAAATGTGAATATCAAACACCAAATTATCTCATCCTAAAAAAAACTTCAGTGTTCTATGTGGTCTAAAAATATCCTTTGTTATCTGTGAGACAGTCCTGGTTGAGGTCAATATAGTGCAATATGCTCCATCTCTCAAATTTAGATTCATGTTCTCATGTTCAATACTAAAATCAAAGGGACAGGAGGAGGATTGTTTCCCATGGCTGAAGAGCAAAGTACATGCATTAGCTTAATAATATTAGTTGTGAGATGCAGAGATAAGAGAGGTGGGTGGGGAGCAGCAATTCCCATCTGAGCCCTAATGGGGACTGTGGGAAAACTTCAGTGAGCAAACCCCAAACCAGGTGAAAGTCATTGCAGCTGAAACCCATTACACACCCCAACTCTGCCCAAGATCCCGGAGGTTTTGCAAACCTTTTGATGAACCTGGGCTGAGTTTTAAGCTAATCTGGCCTGAGTTAGAGAGCCAGGTGGAAGTGTTCTTGTTTGGGCTGAGTTATGCTCTGTTTTTGAACTCAAAAGCCAATGTGAAATTTAGGATGTGAGAAACCAACACAGACCAGGAGAACTGAAGATGATGTTTATAGAGCTATGGAAAGCCAGGAGATCACCTGATTCTCTCTGTACCATTTTGTTAAATTTGATGTCATTCGTGGCTACAGTTAGAAGGGCTCAGCCAATTCTTGTTTATGCCTTTTCTCAGAAATTCTCATTTATGCACCGTTTCCATCACGTTGTTGGAGGGCAGATTTGCGTTAAACACTCGGAGTGTCAGTGAAATGAAAGCAAGGTGAAATAAACTTTCCAGGTTCTATTATACCTTCTTCAATGTAGAAAGAGTATTTCTGCTGATTCAAACCTAGAAAAAGCAGTACAGAATCATAGAATGATTTGGGTTAGAAGGGACCTTAAAGATCATCTGTTTCCACCCTCCATCATTCATGGCAATACTATTTCTTTTAAGAACAGTGGAGCTTTGTGGGACAACCTTTGTTGTACCTCTTGGCATGACGAACACGTGTCCCACAGTGCTTCTTTCTTCTCTTTGGTGGCATCTTTGCCAAGATGCCTCTCCAGGTGCAGGTTTTCTGTGCAGTCCTTTTCCACGCAGATGCTGCTGCACAAAGGAAAAGCCAGAAAGCAACATCCGTAATTCCTGGGTCTTGCCCTGCTTTTATTATCTAGGCACACGTTACTACACGCCTTGCACTTGCTGAGGTTGGCTGCTGAGGAGCTGGGTGGTCTTTCACTCCATCTTCAAGTGGCAGCTTGTAACTGGTCATCTGGTGGAGCAGAAAAGCTTGGACCTGCCTGTTTTGGTGGTTTTTTTTGTTTTTTTTTCCCAAGGAAATAATACAGAAAAAAAAAGTAGAGAGTCAGAGTTATGTTCAAATGTTCAGCCAGACTCTCAGCTGGTTTTGTTTAAGCGAATTTTTGCTGAATCCTGAGCAGCTCAGCCAGGTGATGCTGGCAGTGTCAGCACGTGGCTACTTGCAGTCAAAATATGAAGTTGGCTTTATGCTTTTTAAAAATATAGAATTAAAAGTATTTGCTGACTGCAGAAGAGTGTGTCCTGTGAATGAAATGCTTCGCTTTAGGGTGATATGTTGTGACTTCTGAAAATTTGAAATACCTGTTATGGATCAGCTCTCACTTAGTGGGGACTGTATTTGTCAGGCGGTGATTGAAGTTGCAAATCGGTATTCTCCAAGCCTGGAATTTCCAGTGGGGAGGCAGATAGCTGCAAAAACATCAGTTTTAAGAATAAAATAAAATGAAACAAGCAGTAATAAGAAAAAAAGTACTTGACAGGCAAATTTGGTGTTACACGTTCTGCATTTCTTTTCAGTCTTTCAAACTTTCTGAACACTATAATTTGTTTCTAGCGTTAGCATCACTATCATCAAAGATGTTGGACTCTATTAGCTCAGCTGTCTAAGGGGTGTCTTTTTAAAAAGGAGGAGAGTAGGGGGGAGAAAAACCCCACCCCACCAACAAGTTCAGCCACTTGAATGTAAGCACGATCACTTTTCTTACCACATCCCTCATTTGCAATCAAGGCAAAGACTGCAGGAGAAATCTTAGTCAACTGCTCACTTGCCCCAAGACAGGCAGAGGTTTTGCATTAGTTGTGGCTTTGCTGAGGTTGATGGACTGAGATTCGGGTTAAACAAAGCCTGTCATTTTATGTCGCGGTTCAAAAATGCCTCTCAGTGGATGTTTCTTTCTACCCATCATTTTTCCTGTGGCAGGGGTGTAGAGGTCCCTCTCTCCAGACTTGTCCCTAATAGTAGCTTATTCAGTTAAAAACAGAGCAGATGTAGGATGATGGGGTGGAGAGTAATAGACGATCTGGTTAGATGGAGGAGAAGGTGTGGATCTTCCCAGTCGAGGCTCTACACTGAAACAGAAGAGATTGAGGCAGACCTTAGCTCTGGCGTGATCTCCCTTCCTCAGCATGCCATGGACATCTTCTCAGACAGGGGTGTTGGTCCTTCCCTTCTATTTTCCTGTATTAACTACGGCAGTGTGAGAGACCGATGGTGGGCACTGCTGCCATGCTGGTGTCCTGCTCCTTGTCTGGAGCTGTGGCTGGAAAATGCCCCCTGGGCTCCAGAGTTACTGCCTTTCACTGCTAGAGATCAAAAAATAGTTCATCATCATGTCCTGGTCTTGCTTTGCCTCTTTTCTGTTTGCAGTTATCAGCAGGATACAACCTTTGTCAGATGAAGTATTTATTTGAAATGATTTCTCAATTAGTTCTGTTGCTGAATTAATAAGCAGTCAAAGCAAAATGCAGGTTTGTCTTCAAAGCTGGATGGGGCACATGGCATTTTCCTGTTTGGTTGGAGGAACAGAACCCTTTCAGACTGGTTTTCCTGGCCAACATAGAAACTAAAGCATGGAATATGAACTTTCTGTGAGTACCCCTCACATCTGCTTGAAATTGTCTCTTTTTAGGAGCAATTCCTGATGGTACCTTCTTGCATTGCGATAGTCAAGGGAAACAACAAGAGAGACACAAAGTCAGCCCGAAGTGGCAAAACAAAATTTCAATGAACATTCCTAGGAGACATTTGCAGGGTGTCACCAGCTTTGCTCATGTCTGTTGTTAGTATTTCAAAATGTGGTTTTTTTATGCAGAACACGGGCCAGAGTTTTTTTTAAGTATTAGGATTTCAACTTTTTTCTGGGTTTTAGAGCATTTGCCACTCAATTCATATATCAGCAATTATGTTCTCATGAAAACCTCTACATAAAATGAACATGACAGAGGATGAGGGTGGCTCTTTCCCATTGCTAATTCTCTACTAGGAAAAGAAAAAAAACCTGTGTAAATCTCTCCAGGACCTCTAATGTGATTTGCTTGAATACGTACTAGATGCTGAGGGATATTAGACCCATGGGTGATCCTTGAAGGGAATGAAGATCACTTGTGTGGTCTCTGGTTCCTCTAGATTTTGTGCTATTTGGTGAATCTGAGATGTTTTGGGGCAGGGTCTTGGAGATCCAGCATCTACTGGATCCAAGGAATTGTGGAAGATATAGTGCAGTGTGAGAGAGAGAGAGTCTGTCATGACTGAGCCACAAGTGATGGAAATGTGCTGTAGGCTAATGTGTTCCTCATGGAAGAATTACAGGATTTAGGATGGCTATACGTCAGAATGAATGGTTTGCTGCAGGAGAGTGTGTGGGATGAGACTGGATTTAGTCAAGTAGTGAGAGACACAGGCGCTTTGGGATTGGTTTACATTAGGAGGAAGGCAGCAGGAGATGATGGTGGGCACAGGGAGGTGATTGCCCCGGGCAATGGGTAATGAATTTCCCACAGTGGTTGATGTTTTGCCTGCTCGTGGATACAGAGACAGACCTTTACACGTTTTCAGAAGTACATGTTTTGTTACAAACATATCCAGAAAGAAACTTATTTTGTCCCCAAGGTGAGGAACATAAGCAGCCCCAAATTCTAGAACTGATTGTGTTCCACAGGCTTTAGTGACTTTACCACTTTCATCCATGGAAAACTTTATTCTGATGCACTTGGAAACTTTCCCTCCAGTTCCTTTACTCTTTGCAATGACCATTCTCTTTCGGTCAAAAATATAAATTGTATTTTTAAGTACAGAAATGCTGCTCACCTGTCACTGAACCTCTGGAGGAAGAGGCTCCAATGGGAACTCTGTTTTCTGCTGATTTTGGGGTGTATGGCAGCTCTGGCCTTTAGTGCTCGATCATCGGGGGACTCATCTGAGTAGAAGGTGACCCAGATTCCCATTCTCTATGCCCGACTCACATTAGGGCTGTTTTTCACATAAACCCTCCAAAGAAATACACGATCTGGAGAACCTCTGCCAAATATCTTAATGGCACTTGAGGTTTGGGCTGGTTAGTGACATCAAATAAAACAAAAACAACTCCCTGACAATAGAAGAAACCATTCCCATTGTGAGTGAAAATCATTTTCAAATATGAAAATGCACCAGCTGGGTCAAGTAATGCTTATGAAAAATTCTCAGGTTTTACTTTGATATTCTCAGCGAAGGAACTTTAATTTAATGGGACTGAGTTGAAAAGAACCAATCAAGGAACAGTGGAAAAGCTGAATGCCCAACATAAATACCTGCAGTTCCACCCAAACAATGCCATTGTTGGGCTGTAATCAGGAGAGGACTTTCAAACAATGCCTGGAGGCGTCCCTGGCCAGTCGGTGCAGGTAATGCGCTTGATGACTAATGCCTGCTGTGTATCTGGGTACACACATTACTAATCTTTTCCTTTCTTAGTCATCCTCAAAAGCTCCTCAAAGCAGCACAGGGACGCCGGGCACTTTTTACAATAAGCAATGCTCTGTTTGTGATACGAGTTGCTGGATGCAGAATTCAACTTTGCTATAGCTGTGGTTTGCTTGAACGATCTTGACCTGATCTTGAAGGGTTTGAAAGGCTAATCCATTCATTCCTATTCCAGACATACACAGATTAGGCTTCTGTTGAAACAACTTGCACTTTTGAAAATAGCAACAAAACTGCAATCAGCTTTGCATGTGTCTTAAATTTCCAGCCTGGAGAATGATACTGGCCTTTGTGCCCTTCCTTTGCTCCCTTCCCCACGAAGAACAACTGTGTTGGTCAGCCACAATGCACTCTTTTCTAGCTGATAAATTCAGCAGCTGGAGCTCCCAGGCATGCCTTCTTCTTGATTTCTAGTTTGGGTACACTTTATAGCTTCAGTATGAGGTGAGCTGACAAGTTGCCTTGTGAGGGAGCTTCAAGTGTGGTTTATCTTGGCTCAACACTTACTTTCTTTTGCAGAGTTTGAAACAAGTCTCTTTGAAAAAAAAAAAAGGAAAAAAAGGAGAAAAAAGCCTAGTGTCTGTGAAATAATCACTTCTCCTTTCTCTGTTCAGGTATCAGGTGCTAACACAAATGATTCACAGCCAGATCATGCACTGGAGCAAGCAGCATCTGGTTTATACATCCCCATACATCTATGGAGACACACCCACTGTCCCCACACATACCTGCCTGTGGGCACCTGCACCCAGCTCTGGGTGCCTCCTGTATTTAGCTGATGAGTTCCGATTAGGGGTTGTTAGTTTTCCTGCTGGTCTGTGGCTGTGTCTCCTGTGCTGTGAGCTGAAGGTAATGGTGTGCTGGGGAGCTGTGCACAGCCTACACGTGTGGGTGGCTGTTTGTTTGTGCCTGTTACCAACCATGAAGGTCAAAGCCTTGATGGGGTGGTGTCTGAACTTCACTTAAACTTGGAAAGCAAAGATCAGTTGTCTCAAGGAACAGGACTGGAATGGGGCACTCTTGTGGGTGTCCATACAGAAGTGACACCGGTTGTCAACCTCCCTGTGCACCTGCTGATGTGTACACATGTGCAACAATTTATATACCTGTAGAACCATTATAGAGATCCTTTCCATGGAAGTACCTATGTGCAAATTATTCTAACGCCAATCAGAGAAGCACAGAATAATTTGGGTTGGAAGCAACCTTAAGCATCATCTGAAAACCATCTTAAAACACTGGCCAGTCTCCTTGTATAACACGATGCTGCATGATTCTGACCTGTGGTCCCTGGCTTGTCCAGCTCCATTTTAGAAATTACTTTCTTTGAGGCTCATTCCTTTCATGCAGCAAAATTATGATCCCAGCTGCATAGTGGAGACTTGGGTACTTTTTTTTCCCCCTCTGTGTGCCAACAAGAGAGTTCTCAGGAGGCGTGGGATTCCCTTCAGTGTGCCTGGGAATTAACAAGCAAAGGTACCTCGTGCAGTCATCAGACCTGACACAGGCTGTTGTGGCCCCAGACGGAAAGGTTCTGGTAAGCTTGCATGGACTATTGGCCAGCCCCCTTTCAAAAAGGGCACGTGAGTAAGTGCCTGCCTCTGAACTGCCGGCAAAAAATGGTACTTTTGGACACATCTCTGCTGTTGGACCAGCTGTGGAAAGCTCCTCCACGGTCGCTGCTGCCACGGCCTTGACCTACGTGGATGCCTTGCCCAGGGTGGGATCTCTTAGGGCTGCGAGTGGGGGAATTCTCCACAGAGTTGGAGATACAAGGAGTAATTCCTTGCTGCGTATTTCCAGGCGGCACGGCAATGTGGCGCGGGCTGCATAATGAATGAAGGAGCGCCTTCCCCGCCCTCCAGTGAGCTCCCGAGGCATTCAAAGCCTGCGCCTTGACTTAAGGCTACAGCAGCACGTCCTGCTCCGACCCTTCACGTGGGCTGCGTTACACTGACAAAGAAAAAGGCTTTTTGTATTGTCTCTGCCAGGCTGACCTTTAGAGTGTTTACTTTTCAATCAGCTTTAAGCAGGCGAGCTTGAACTCCCCGGCGTGAGCAAGTTCAGCGCCGGAGTGCTCTCGCCCAAACATTTGCCAAGATAACGCCGAAGTGACAAATAAACACGAGTTGTTTTTACAGGTGTAAAATCAACAGATCAAATGCTGACCCTGGCCGTGGTGGTGAAGCCGGCCCGCGTTGTGTTTGAAGAATACCACTGCATCATTTACACTTGCAAACCCTTTGTAATCTTAATCTCTTTGTGGCTTTTATGTTATACTGGCCCCCCAAGGTTAAAGAAAGAGATTTAGACCTTAAACACAAATCCAGCCTTCAAGCTCTGGAATTATCTTTGCCTTTAAATGCAACTGATCAATGCCCATTTCTTTTGAAAATAAAACCCTTTTGAACCTTGAAAGCCTTCCACTGTTGAGCTATGTCTAAGTGCCACATGGGGAAATGGGCAGAAAAAAAGCCCATTTTTCCCTTAGTGCTTGCATTAGAGGTCCTAAAGTTCAGTCCAACGCAATCAATTTAATTGGCGCTAGCTCTAGTGACAAATTATACTGGTTTACACTCAAGTGTAGCACAGATTCCTCAAACGCTGGGAAAGAAGGGAGATACACTTCTTGGTCTCTACTTAAAGAGGGCAACAGTATTGGAAAAGGAGCACATTTAATTTATCACTGTCAGAGCAGGTGCAAAGTTTAATTCTAACTAAAAGCATTAAACAATTAACCCAGACAGTCAGGCCCTTTGGAAAACGCTCAGTTGCAGGGAACACATGGACCAGATTACCAATGGAAAAAAAGTCACGGCTTCTCTTTTATTTAAATGAATATTTTCTACCACTTTAAAAAAAAAAAAAAAAAAAAAAAGGAAAGAAATGGAAA
>NW_008240228.1:4672118-4677587 GCF_000691975.1 Corvus brachyrhynchos
TTTCTGTATTTATAATAAATATTATCCACCAATTTAAAAAAAAAAAAAAAAAAAAAAAAAGGAAAGATGGAAAGAAAAAGGGAAAAAAACTTTATAGACTTCTGAAAACTAGTGAATAAAATCTAAGATGGGAAACTCCATCAGAGTGGTAGCAAATAGTCGTCTTTTAAGTAATTAATTGATCTTTGATACTCTATGAGTTACGGAATCTATAACCTGCTGATACCATCTCTCTATGGTACTCATGCACGTGCTTTTCAAAGTGCCTGGCTACTGTTTTCTTCTGCAAGGTAATGTGCTCCTTAGTGTGGGCTTTATCCTTGGCATGCTGAAAAAGCACAAGGGCTCTTTGCAAACCAGGCATGGCTTGCCCAGAGGCATTTGCAACCTGTGGTTTTGATTTCATAGAGGAGATTGCCCCAAACAGGTCCCCTTGGAGAAAGCCAGTAAATCCGTCCTTCAGTAATCCTTCCTTCAACAGCAAAGTGAGGTCCCACAGCTATAGCAGGGATCGGTGCTGGCGTGAGTTTAAACAGTGCTTTGGCAGGTGAAAATAGTGTTGGATGAGGGGAAGAGTGTAGTACAGAATTGGGAGTGCAGAATTGGGAGCTAAAAAGTCACGTTCTGAAGGACAGCTTGCAGAGTCACTCTCTCAGACAGCGGGTTTGAGTTAGTTTTGCATCCATGGGTTATGCATTTACAGTAAAATCCGTCTTTCTGTGATTTAACAGGAAGAACAATCAGGTGTTTTGTCCAAAAGAATCTCGTGTGTATTGTGAAGAGGTGAACTCTTCAGTAGAGTTAACAAGAGAAGGGCCTAAATCCTTCCACAGGGTCTCCGGGCATCCTCACTGTCTTCTCAAAGTGGGTAAAAATTCCTGTCATTTCTAGTACGTTTTGTGTTGGTCTAAATTTGAATAGCCAAGGCAATTTAGAAATCTGTCCTTTCTTTCTGAGCCTTTATAAAATATGTGTCTGTGGAGGATAAATCGCTTCATTATATTCCATTATTTTGTGGATAACGTGCTGGTGATATCGAAACAATGAGAATAATAATATTGTTCCCACTCCAGTGCCATCAACAGATTCTCTCCTTCCACCATCATTTCAGCATCATTACCATGTCTCATTGCTTAGACCTTAGGTAGCCAATTTTGAAGCAATTCATCCTCACAAGAAATGCCAAATGCCCATGTCAGGCGTTCAGGCTGCATTTTTCAAACTCCCAGGTACAAAGCCATGCAGGCTCAAGGGTTTGGATGCTTATGATATTGTGTAACTAGAGCTGATGTGCTTCAAATGTAGTAGAAATGTGACTTTTTTCCTTATTTTTTGAAACCTGCCAAGCATGCTATTGAGCAAAGACTCGTTTTCAGACATGCACGAACAGTGCAAATGGCTTGAAATTAGGTGGGATTTTTGCTTGTGTATCTGTGAATGGGAATTTAACTCTGCAATTTATAGAGAACTTATCCTCAAGGCCTGGAACAGCACAGAAATGAGATGTGTGGGATTTTGGTGGGCTCCTGCTGTGTGCTTGCATTTGCTCCTCATCCTTTTGGG
Source organism: Corvus brachyrhynchos (assembly GCF_000691975.1). Classification (NCBI taxonomy): domain Eukaryota; kingdom Metazoa; phylum Chordata; class Aves; order Passeriformes; family Corvidae; genus Corvus; species Corvus brachyrhynchos. Next base: position 4,673,682 of record NW_008240228.1, read on the forward strand.
CTTTGTTGAGGTTGGTGGGTGAGACTGGGACCACTTTGGAATGGGTACATCCCACACCAGTAGCTGCTGAAGGCACAGCAATGACTGGGGGCTCCCTGGAGAAGGAAGCAGAAGGAAAATGCAAAAGCGTACAGAAAAACTTCGCGGAGATATTTTCCTCTTTCTCCCTTCCTTTCTTCCAGAGATTTTAAAATTGTTTTTATCTCTTAAAGACTAACCCATTTATTACGAACACCAATATGAATTTCCTTGCAGTAGGATAAACACTCAGCTGCTCCGCTTATTGGAGTGCTGCAACATAAACAAAACCAGACCCAATGATTTCTGCAGCGAATCCTTCCTCTGGTGGGGAGCGGTGTTTCTGTGTTGCAATCAAGCTGGTGTTTGCCTCCTAACAACACATTCTGAATGACAGGATCCCACATGTACTTTTATACAGCAGAGAGATAAGGGGAGGCAGAGGAAGGAATACAAATGATCCGCTCGATAATGCCCTGGCTTTTCTTTGTGTGTTGGGGTGTCATAAGTGAGAGGCAAAGCAAAAAAAGCCCTGGCCATGTCCTCGTGCAAACCATGAAACTTTAGGTCTTGTCTGCTTCAGTCTCACCAAGGGCCAGGTTGGACCTGGTGGGGCTGTCCCCAGTGAAAAAGTGACAAAATTGGATTATTTTATATGAGTTTGGTGTGTTGGCCTTTCTAGGATTTATTGTCAAGATTTTCCTTTCAGTCCTGAAAAGAGTATATGGAATGAAAAGAATGACAATGAGCAACAATTACAATTAAAAAGTTGAAGTTGTTTATAGTCACAGGACTTTAGAAGCTGTGACTTCTAAGAAAAGTATCAGATTTCCAGACCTTAGATTCACATTGTGAGATCTGCTACAGTCCAGTCCCTAAAATTGATGTTTATTTCTTCCTTCCTTTAAAACTCCTGGCATCTGAAAATGGGATGGGTTAGAGAGAGCTGGGAAGTCTATTTCAAAGCAGCACCAAAACTCTAACCAGAAGGCTCTCCAGCTCATGGTGGAGCATGGAGCATGATGTAGCCCATAGCCCTAAAGTAGCTCTGGTGTACTTGCTACGTCTTACTTCAGAGAAAAAGGACTTGGATTTGTTCTCATTTACACTACTGGAAGATTTCTTGCATATTATAACCTTAAAGTATAATGTTCCACAGCTTTTGAGTCTTTCAGTCATAACAATATAGTTGTAGCCAAGTAATTTGGCCCAACGTAAAAGTAACAATACAATAATAGTAAAAATATTTTCCCTATCTGTAAGTTACGTTGTAACATATAAATTGAGTTTAGTAAACTGGGAAAAAAACACACCTTGAATTGGATCAAAATGAAGGATATTGACCATATCCCAGCGAATATTTTGAGGAGGTCAAATCCACTTTTTTTTTTTTTTCCCCCCCCTACTGCAACTCAATTTCTCATGAAAATTGGAATTTTCCTTGCAGTGGCAGCCCTTCTGTCATAAGGGGAGGTGGGATCTTCTCTTCAACCATGTAATTGCACAATCCCTTTTTTAAGTGTGTTATGCCACTACCCTTGATCTTAGGACAAGGTGATGAACTCCTCAGGTTTTATTGAACTTTTATTGTATGCAGCCTTTTATTTCAGTTCTACATGTATCACTCTGCAGCTGGTTGAAATGTCTGCTTGGCTTGGTGCTCTGGGAGCAAAGGAATCCCTCTGTGATGTGTTATGTGTCCACTTGAGGAGCATTTGCTCTAAGCCTTGTCCAACTGGACCTTGAAATGAGTAAATAAAGTTATGTCCCAGAAACATGGTCCTCCTTGGGATGGGAAACACAGCAGGGAAAAGGCTGAGAAGCTTTCTGTAAAATGAAGTAACAATTAAAAAAAAAAAAATCTCTGAATGGAGTAGGACAGGATGAACTAATCAGTGCTAAATGTGTGATGCTCCCCCATGGGATTCAGCCAGTTCAGGCCATGAGTAGGGAAAATACTTAAGTGTGTCCTAAAGTGTGTCTTACACTTGAGTAGCATTTGAATTCATATCTCAGGTAAAGCAATTGTCTTCAGAGTCTCTATTAAAATGAAAATTATTGGGAGTTGGAGTCTCTGTGACTTCAACTGAGGTGGGGTCAGGTTCTGCTTTGCCCACCCCATGATAGCAAAGCAGATTTCCTTATGGTATCCTGGTGCAAGCCTTCCTTGCACTTACCTCCCTGGGGAAATGCTTCACAGGGAGTCAGGAGGGCAAAATTCACCCCTGCTGCAAACGATACACGAGGATGCCCAAACCTGGATGTGTCCCTGGCCTTTTGTTCAAAGGCTCTGTCAGGAATCTGTGAAGAAGCAGGAGCGAAAAGGAAAAGCTGCTTGCAGTGGCAAGCACGCTAATTCCGGCGGAGTGTGGAAGGGGTTTTGTTGATACGCTCTTTAAAAGCATGATCTGTTTTCTGCTGCTAGTTAAAGAGGGTAGTGGCAGTCTTTAGTGGCTGTGTCAATGTAGCCCATGTTATTATGTACAGATGTGCCAGCTGCAAGTAGGCATTATCTCTTTGATAGTGCTAAGCACTTTACAGTGGGTCAGAGAAGTGCAGCTCTCAACCAATAGATCTAATTGCAATCCTTTTATGTTCTCTATGATTGCAGGTTTCTCCAGCACTATAAACAAATAGTAATCAACTAAACCTGTTACCTCTGAGCAGCGATGTCACGATATGAAATATTAACTGTTCCAAATACAGTAATGATGGTTTAAAACTGTATTTGTTCTTGAAGGTAAAAAATAAGGGAAAAAACCAGGAGCGCTAGCACTGGCAGCATGAGGATCCCTCTGGCTCTCTTTCATCTAATGAAAAATTGTGTCTGTATATGACATGTTTTATATGGTCAAATACAGTGTAAATATTGTGTACATCTTTTGCTATTGCAACAACATATCAACAGCACCACAAATAATCTCTGTCTCCAAATCTACAACTTTTTAAGACACTGTTACATTAATACAAGAAAAATTTGTGTTTTCTTAGCTCAAGAAATGCTAAATGTGGGCCTTGGAGGTGTGGCTGATGAGATGGAGTAGAGCTGGAAGGGGAGAAGGGCCTGGTTTCACTGATTTTTTCCCATACCTCAGAAAAATTTTTGTGGAAGCTCTTCCTGGGTGTTTGACTTGCCGGGATTTCGGTGAGGGTGAAAGGAGGAGTTATTTGAGGAGCAGACTTTTTAAGTCCTTAAACTGAGAAGTGTCTACTCATGCTTGCAAGCTGGACAGCTTTTGGTTTTGGCCAAGTCTGATTAGGAAATGGGTCCCAGGGACCTGATCCTGCCCATGTTACTGAGCTCTGTTGACCTGTGAAGACTAGGCTTGGGCTGGCTCATGATAATTCCCTACTGGCCCAAACCCAAAGAGTACCAGAATTAATTAAACCTTTTTTTATGGTGTAGCTGGTGGAGTTTGAGGGCCTGTGCCTTTGCACAATTTACTGGTTGGTTATAGATGTGGTTGCAGGGAGGTGCTGGTACTTGGATGCACATGAGGTGTCCATGGCTTAGGCATCAGCTCTTTAGATGCTGAAGGAGCCCCTGGAAACAGCCCGAGCATCCTGAAGCACTGAAATGGGGACTTTCCACGTAAATTGATCATGAAGGAGAGTTTATGAAATTTTTCATGGTTTGGGATTTAATCAGCTCTGATCGATGCAGCCCTAATGCAAGGTGAACTTGTTGATCGCTTCCACTGGAGGGTAAAAAAAGCCCAGGGAAAAGCTGGGGCCATACGTGCAGCGTGTGTTTCTTCTTGCTCTCATGCTGCTGCAAAGCAAAGTAATTAGCTGAGCATTGAGGCTGCTCATTGTTACTCATACAGAGGCATAAATAACCCACCCAATGCCTTCCCATCCCCACCTGCATCTGTCTGGTTCCCGGTG
>NW_008240228.1:4677631-4692631 GCF_000691975.1 Corvus brachyrhynchos
CCCCCCAGCACCCGGCCGAAGGGGGTCAGTGTTAGGCTGGACTTTGTGCCTTCTCCACGCCCCCTGCTCCCACTCATCCGGGGAGTGAGAGACGGAGATTGGGAATTAAAATGTCTTTAAAAAGAAAATAAGCTTTTGTATCAGCCAGCTGGCGAAAGGATAAAGGACTGTGCTCACAAGATGCAATCAAAATTCAACAGTGTTTTATTAAACACGTAATATTATCAAACTAAACAAAAGAGCCCTCAATGGCTGGGAATACAATGCAACACAATTTTTTTTTTTTTTTCCCCCCATGGTGTCATTCATACAAAAGTGTCGTTGAGCATTCGGCTCCCAGTTACGAGCTGCACATGCAAATACCGGTACACGTGGTGGGCTAGGCAGTGGAATGCAATGTGTCCTGCAGGTAGATCACAGATCATTCAAATTTTTTCTGGATAACTGCTGCTAATGCACAGGGAGAATGGGTAGCTTACAGAATTAACCAGCCAAAGAAGACAAGTTTTAACTGTCTGCTAAGGACCTTGGTCAGTGAGCAGTTTATCAGATGGTTTCCTCCAAGCCAGCCCTGTTTGCAGGCTCCTGCCGCAGTATCTCACCCCACAAGGGCTGCAAATCAGCAGCTGATTTTGCCCTTTGTGTTGATTTTTATATTCTACTCTTGGTTTGTTTTTCTGGCACCTAGTAGAAGTTGGTCATTAAAAGATAAAATGCTGTGAACACCACTGAACAAAACATTTAGATACCACTCTTCTCTACTTCCATAGTTGATTTTGTACCAGCAAAAAGACCTAGTCTCAATGCAAAGTCTGGGAACTTGGATTAGGCCTAGATTTTGCAGGCACAGAACTGCTTATATCTGACAGGTTTTGGAGATTCCTGTCAGTGGGAGAGCACAGAGTGGTGAAATGAGGACGCTGGAGCCCCTCTCCAGGTCCTGATGAGGTGCTCATGCTGTGAGGGTGTGGGATTGTGGGCTGGAGGGGCCAACACATCCATCCCGTACTCCTAATCCCACCTTGAGTTAGGTGTAAAGGACAGCTTCAAATGCAAGGCAGAGGTGAATCAGTTATAATTATCTCCAACGAGCAATCAACAATTAAATTGCATTATTAACTCTGAATCTCACTGGAAATATGTGCTATCTTTCTTTTAAACACCTGAGGTATTGCTCTTCCCCTGACTATATTTACTTGGTGAATTCTGGTCCCTTAAAGGACTGGCAGCTGAACAATCTATCAATTAAAAAGAGAGGGGGCGAAATTGTGCCTGGCCTCCATCAGCTCAGCCAAGCAAGTTGGTGTAAAGGTGTTTGTGAACAGCACCCGGGAGCAACTCGTCTGCAAAAGCTTTTCTTCCCTGTAGAACCCCAAAGGCAAGGCAGCATGGAAGGAAAAAAAACCAAAACCAAAATCACTAAGAAGCCCTAACCTTGTAACATACAGTTTTTGCTAAAAATATATATTAATAATATATTATTGAGCGGGCATAGATGAAGAAGGCCAGGGAAAGCGTAAGCAATAAGAGTGTGAGCAAGGTCAGTGTTCCTTGCCCGAGGACAGCACAATCAATAAGAGCTGGTCAATACCTGCTTTATTACTACACTCCCACTCCGAGCAAAATCATTTTTAAATTAAGAATATATTTTGCAAAACTGAATTAACGATATTGAATATTTTGCTCTTTGATATGACTAGCCTTCAAAATCAAATTATTAAATATGGAGAAAAGCATATTGGTTCAGCTAAGGATTTTTTTTGTCCCTGGAAAGGAAGTGGATGGCTTGTGATTCCCACTTGTGCCTGGGCATTAAATTACGCCGGATGCTGCCCCTGCCTTTCCTTGAAAGGTGGAATGCAAAGATATTTGGTTTTGTTTCCAAATGGCTCCTTTTTGCTTTGGAGACGAAATACTGATGGATAAAGCTGAGTGTGTAAAATGGAGACTGACAGTAAACTTCTGCAGAAATTGAGATGTTTGTCTCTGCCCGGTTTGGCGCGTGGAGGATTCAGCCCATCCTAAAACCGCATGGTTTTGTGAAGCATGCCCACCTTTTCTCCTGCCTTCCTGGGCTTCCCAGCTGATTCACTCGGAGCATATATTGATGGTGTTAATTTGGAGCTGGCGTGAAGGCTTGCTCCAGGCAGGTTACTCAGTGAGGCAGTATCAAAGGGTGAGACACGATCTGTCCCTGCTCCCTGGGGCAGCTCTGCTTTGGCTCTGCTGGATTGTGCCAGGTCGCTCCCACCTTTTGCTCCAAAGTTTAGAGCCTGCAGTAACTTGAGCAAATCTTGTTTCATTGTGTTAAAATGATTACATGGGTTTAGGATGGCCATTTATCATGCTGAATTTTGTTTCCTTTGGAGGGAAGGGAAGAGAAGCTCTTTTATTTAGCTGTATCTGTGTTTTGAAGGCTTAGCTTTGGCAGCCTGGGTGTGAGCTTTGCAAGGACACTGTCAGTCCCACAGTGGTGGTGAGAGAGGGAGGACGGTGGGGGCTTGGTGCAGAGCAGCTGTCTGGGGAGCTTCCATTACCAACATTTGGCCTGAGGATCTTGATCTGGTATCCAGATGTGTGGCTCAAGCCTGGAAGGGTGATGTCAGGGCTTTCTTCCTGCAGGAAAATGCTGATAATAGCCAACTGCCAACCTCGTCTCCCACAGCAGGGTCTCGGGCATGCTGCTCCTCTTGTCTCCTGTTGCCCTCCCCACATCCCTCCGGTGCCTCGCTGGTGTCTGCCATGCACTCCCTTGTTGACATTTGATTTGCAGTAGTTATCAGTTGCTGGATGCAGGTAGGACATGAGATGGCAATCTCCCCTGAAATTGAGAGATATTGAAAAGACTCAGGCCTTTAGGGTTGGTTTGTTGGTTGGGTTTTTTTAAGTTTTACTCTTTTATTGTTTGCTGCTTGACTGCTTCATCTAATTCTCCTCAAAACATTTAGACGTGATTCACCCAGGGCAGATGGAGAGCTTTCTCCCTAAAATGTGTCCTGGTTCTTTGAGCACCAAGGAGTAACTGGATGCTCGAGCTCCAAATCAAAATCCCTCGGTTTACGTTGTATTGATTGAAATTCTGTAAAATACATTTTTCTTTCAAAGCCCTGGTGATGCCCCTCTTTATGAGGACCAAGTTGCTTTCAACCCCAGCAGCTCCACAGGGGTGGTTTTCAAATTGATGAAGCCTGTCGTGCAGTTTCTGTGGCTGCTTAAACTTATCTGTTACCTCCAGGAGGATGTTGGAGAGATTTGACCCAGCAGCTTTTGACCAATGCAGGGACTTCTGATGGGGCTGGAGGCTTAAACCCAAACTTGTGAGGGGAGAGGTTTAAATTCACATCACCTGTTCTCTGCATCACCAAGTCTCTGAGAGCACTTGACTTTTTGTCATTTTAGGGGCACCAAAGCCTTGGCCTGGATGTTGCTGGTTGTGTTTGCAGTTAAGGAGGCCTTTCAGCACGTGTGACACCGTGATAGTGGCTCTGATGCAGCAGCTGCCTCTGTTCAGCCCAAAATCCAAATTAGGGAACTCTTCCTTAATTACCTCCAGGGTAAAAGGAAGGGAAATGGTGGTGTAGTAGCAGGAAAACCAGGCTTTTAAGAAGAGAAAGCTCAAGCCATTTGTAGTTGTTTTCCTTGTTAATTTGGAGGAGGCAGGAAAGGATCCCTAAAAGTCATGTGTTGAGTTCTTGATATTGGGATGGTTTAGTGATGCCCAGCACTTTCTTCAAGGGTCTTTGTAGGGAGGACCGATACCTCTGGTTTTTTCCTCTTGTGCAAATTTGGTGGACATGCAGCAAGAATGCATTGAAACAGGTCCTAATGACATTTTTATTGGTGTGGAAAGGGTAAGTCAACATATTAAGCAATTCAGAAGAAAAAAATCTTTATCCCATCTCACCCAGCACTTCACCTCCAGTGCACTCCCTTTGGAAAAATTAAAAACTTGAATCCAGGGTGATCTCTGACATCCCTGACCCCAGCATTGTGCAGAGACAAATTTTATCTGTTTACTTCTGGGTCTTTGCTGCTGCATCCTCAGGGATCCCCTCTCATGTAGGGCATTGTTGGATGGGATGTGTGGGTGTCCCTCCTGCTTTGTAAACATAACTTGGCCTCACTAGGTATTTTTAAAGGATATCAGAGGCTGACTGGAGGGTTAATGGGAGATCAAGACAGCTGAACCTTGGGAACAGAGGGGGAGGAAGGAGGAGTGTTATACAAAAAGAGCTAATGGCAAAACCTAAAAGGTGGGATTTGTGAAATGCCTGGTTTTTGTGTGTTGGAGCAGGGACCCCTTAGCTGAACCACTGCAGTGAGTTGCTCTGACATGGCACATCCCTGCTGCTTCCATTGGTGTCACGCTGCCTCCAGCAAGGATCCGCTGGCCTTGGCCATCATGTCTTAGCTGTGGTGAGGCTCTGCTGGCACATGATCTGCACAGAAAAGCTCCTGTAAGCACTGGGAGGGTGGAGAGGGAGAGCCTTAAGACTTTAAATAAACTTGACGCTAAGTCAAAACCCAAACAAAAGGAAGGTGAGGGGGAAGGAGCTCGGTAAATAGCCTTGTTCACCCTTACAGATATTTTATATGTGACAGTTAATGGCAGTGGTGAGCTAGTTAGTGAACAGCGTGGAAATACACCTTCCAAGGGGCTTGATCCACTGATACAGGGTGGAGGGCAGCCGACCACCCCGGCAGGAAAATATCCCTGCTGGTGTTCTTCTCCATTTTATTTTATTTTTTTCCGTGCATGTCGGGCAAGGATCCCGAAGAAAACCAATGGGTTGCATAAAGAAAGCACTTTCCAGAGGCATCCTTTAATTCACAGGGAGCATGCGCCGCCACACCCGCTTGGTGGGACACCTGCAATCTTTGAGGCCCAATTAGTCTTTTCAGAAGTACGATGTCGGAGGGGGAGAAACTTGACCTTCTGGGGCTGGTAGAAAAAACCAAATCTTCTCTTTGATTGCCTTTGGTTAAAGTTGGGAGGGAGGTCGTGGCCCCCCCCCGTGGTGCAGGGCAAGGGCTGTATCGACAGAGCCAGCCCCGTTGTGTTTGTGAGTCGGTGCAGGTGCAAGCCGTGGACAAGCAGGTGTTTGTACAGAGGTGACCTTGAGCGCGGGTTCTTGACCTGCCCTTTCCTCCTGACTCATCTTGCCTCAAAAAAGGGCTGCTTTTGGGCTGTGGAGGGCCTGTGAGCTTTCTCTGTATGTAAAAATAACATTATTTAGAGGTCTCTCTTAAGGGCTTCTCTTGCAAGATGCTTTTTGATAATGGGAGAGATGCAGCTCTGATGCTGACGGAGGTGTTTTAAAAGGCCCCCGTGGTGCAGGGCAAGGGCTGTATCGACAGAGCCAGCCCCGTTGTGTTTGTGAGTCGGTGCAGGTGCAAGCCGTGGACAAGCAGGGGTTTGTACAGAGGTGACCTTGAGCGCGGGTTCTTGACCTGCCCTTTCCTCCTGACTCATCTTGCCTCAAAAAAGGGCTGCTTTTGGGCTGTGGAGGGCCTGTGAGCTTTCTCTGTATGTAAAAATAACATTATTTAGAGGTCTCCTCTTAAGGGCTTCTCTTGCAAGATGCTTTTTGATAATGGAGAGATGCAGCTCTGATGCTGACGGAGGTGTTTTAAAAGGGTTTGGTTCTGCAGAGATTTTTCATCTTTACAGAGAATTTATGCCTTTAAAGAGGTGGAAACAAGCTACTCTGTGTTTGAAAAAATGCATGGCTGGTGCAGGTTTTATCTGGGGAGGAATCTGGCTCTGTTTGTGAACAGGCTAATGTAAACCAATTTGGAATGGGGGGGACATGCTGGGCAGGCTGCTGGGCGAGCTGCTGGGCTCTCTTAGGCGAGGTGTCCTGGGAAACTTAAGCAAATTGTAATTTTCTATTAGTGTTAATAACCTCTTAAACACAGCGAGGAATCAACCGTTCTTTATATATATGTATGTATTTATATATATGTATATGTGTGTGTGTGTATGTACGTGTGCCCAGGCCAACATTTACACGTGTGTATCGTGCAGACTTCCTGGGCTACTGCATTCTCACCTTAAGCCTAATCTGCAAGTTTATCTCCTGCTTAATTTTGAGTGTATGAGAGTTCAGGTTTGTGTTTACTCTAGGAACAGAGCAGGATATTTTCTTGGAGAAGCTGCAGCCCTGTGCTCCTGCAGCAGGTGATCCATCAACCTCCATTCCCACACTACCTGTCTGATGGTCCCCGTTTTACAGATGGGCAAACTGAGAAGTGGGCAGGAGGAGGGCAAGGAGACTTCATGGGAGACCCTGTGAGGGTAGGAGGTGACATCCCCAAGTCCTCCTCCCTCACATTCATGCCATCTCTCTGAGCTTTGGTGGAGTGTGAGCTCTGCCGCGTGCTCCCAACCCCAGCGGAGGAGCCAGAAACAAAGGCAAGGCTGAGCAGAGAGATGTGGAGTTGCAAAGAGGCTACTGGTGAGTTACCACAGCGTGAGCTCTCGCATTAATTAACATCATCATTAATGATCTGGGATAAGGAAAATACTTGCAAATTATATCAAATGGGGAGGAGCTGCAAATATGGGAATGATACAGGGAAAACTGAAAGATGACAAACATGAATAAAGGACAATAAGAGACTTAACGTGAAAAAATCCTGCAGTCACTAGAATACACTCAGAGCTCCAATGAAGCCTTAAGATCATCCTGGAGTGGTGGAAGTTTGCACGAAGATCTGGCAGCAGAAGGAGGGTCCAAACATGCTGGAGCTTCATGTACATGGTGTTGGGGGCTGAAGGGGCTGGTCGATAAAGAAAATACATGAGCACGGTGTGACGAAGAGGGAAAGGAAACTGAAGATAAATTATAGGCATTTGGATGAAATTACTGAATGTTGAGAAGAAAACTCTCTGATGGAGGGATGTCTGAGGTTGCCGACTTGTTCCTGGGATGAAGCAATGGAGGCTCCATTGTTTTGTACACTCGCAGGTCTGGAGCTCAAGAGGAGCCCTTTGATCACCTGGTCTGACTTTGTGCGTGCACCCTGGGACTTCACACATTTACTCTTGTACTGAACCCAGTGACTCGAGTTTGACTGAACTGTGACCAGGGGACTATTAAAACCAGACTGTGTGATTTACTGAGGAATAGGCAACAATCCTGTGTTGTCAGGGAGGTGAGTTTGGTGATCCCAGGGGGCCTATACAGACTCTGTCTTTGCAAGACAAGATGTGAACGTGCAGGTTGGACAGAAACACCTAAACTCACATGCAGCCAGCCTTCTGGCACCACCAGGTTCTGTCAACTCCAAATGGACCTGAAGAACAAGACCTGTACAGTGTGGAGTGGTTGAGGTTTATACTTTGCTTGGAGGGAGACCACTGCTTGGTGTTTGTGTTTGTCAGCCAAATTGTAAAACTCCTCTGGGCAATGTCTGCATCAGGTGGGGCGAGGAGTAAACATTGTCCTATGTGCAGATCTGCGGTGTGTGTACAAGTACAAATGGAACTAAGCATTGCAGAGGGGGGCTGAGAAAAGTCCTGGCTGTATCATCATTCCTATCAGACCTAGCTTTGAAATCCCGTTGTTAAACAAGGGTATCTCTGCCTGAATCACTTGCAGCTTGTTTTACTTTCTGTGTTTGAAGAGTTGCTCTGTGGGTGATACGGAGTTAGAGCACTACCTTCTACAGATAAGAGGAAGGAAAGAGAAGAGATTAAGGGGGACAAATACCCCACAAGCCAAAATATTCTCAATAAATCTTAATTGAAATGGATTAGCAATGAGGGCATGCTCTGTATGTGTGTGAGCACACACACATAGATGTTCTCGGGATAAGAAGGGGTCAGACCTGGACTCTGAAAAAGAGTTTTCCACCGATTCCTAATGACTTAAGACAGATCTAAGCAACACCAGCTGGAACCAGACAACTCTGGCTCCAGAATTAGTGTAGATAATTTATCACAGCAGTGCTTGAATAATAAGACTATCGCCGCTTTATTATATCAGCCAGTGTCATAACCAGATAGAGAAGTTTAATATTAACAAGGGGAGCTGCCTTCAGTAAGCGCATGTGAGAGAGCGAGCACTCTCATTTTTAAAGCCAGTGTGTACTGAAATGTCAGTGTCCTGACCTCAGGGAAAGGAGTTTGTTAAAAAAAATACAAATACAAAGTAAATAGTTTCTCCGAAAGGTTTATTTAATCTGCTTCTCTTCCTGCCCTGATTTTTCTTAATGTATTTAAAACTTAATATTTACTCTAGCAAAACAAAATCTCTAAAATAGTTTTTGTAGGCTCCTAAATAAGTAGTAGCAGCTCAGCTGGAGCCAGCCAGTAAGCACTGCGAAATATGCATTGTAGAGACATTTGAAGTTGTCCCCAGTGGACAATTTGCACCGTTCAGTGTTAAAAGGCTCTATTTCAGTGCTGCAGAAAGCCCCCCAGATCCCCTGACTAGGCACGGCGAGTTTACAGATGATGTACTCCACTCAGCCGCCTTGTAGTTTCAGGGCTTAAATGGCTGGCAGGGCAAAGAGGGGATAGTTAAAACTCTCAGGCTGCTAAAATGGAAAAGCCTCGCAAGGTTTTATGGCAGACAGAAAAAATAATTTTTGAAGGCTAAATGTCGTTGACTTGACCAGGTGGATGGGCAGGGAGAGGGAGATGTGGGACAGGGCGTGCCTACCAAACATCAAACCTGCACTGCAATGTGAAAATGGGTGAAATCTGTGCAGCCAGGTAATGTTGCAGGCTGTGCTATTTCCTCTGGTTAAAAAAAAAAAATTGCTCTGCTTTAGCAATGTATCTGACAGGAGGTGTTTGTACAGAAGGTGTTTATACCCATTTCTACCACAGTATTGAGTCCTTTCTCCTGAAATTTGGCTTTGGTTTCTTCCCCTCTGAAGGTTAGGAGGGAAGGGAGCAATTCCTCTAATTTTCACTGGCAAAGCACGCCAGTGTGGGAATGTGCTGTGTGTCCTGGTGTCTGTCTGTATCCTCTGGGGGCCAAACATCATCCCTAATATGTGATAATGGCCCCTCTCTGCCACCCAGGACACCCTCTCCAGCCCACAGTCGCTGTGTCCAAACCCCTTTTAAGGGAAAGTTGGAATGATTTTAGTTCTTCAGCCACACTCCTCATGTCCTGCCACTGTCAGGTGGTGAGGAAATTAAGAGTGGGAGCATTCATTTTTCTGTGTTTTTATTTTCCCCAAATCATCCTAACTTGTTTATCCACATCTTCTTGTCATTTTGTGGTGGTTTCATGGCTTGAGAACCTTGTGGTTTTGTTTGGTTTAGGGTTTTAATTTAGGGGGTTTGGCTTGAGATGTTTGTGTGGTTGGAGTTTTGGTTTAGGCCTGGCACAGGGTTTTGGGGTTTGTTTGCTTCCCCCCCCCCCCAACTGAAAAATTGCAGGTGTGTTTCTGACACCGAAGAAAACCTGTAGCCTCCTGTTGCGCACAGAGAAATGTGCTAAATTCAAAGAAGCACCTTAGACTGTCTCTTTTGCTGGAGTTTACAAAGGATTTCCCATTACCACTCAGGGAATGAAAAACATACAGAAAATATATAGGCTCTTTTTTCCTTCTTTTCACTAAAAAGGCTCTGAGTGGTATCAGAGATTTTTTGCCAGCTGGTTAGAAAGGACCCTGCAGGGGGACAGAGGTATGAACATAGGAATAAACTCCAACTTGTATTTTGATTCTTTTAATTTTGAAACTGTGAGTTATTTCCTGCAGGCAGGAGGGTGGACACTGCCTCCAGCACCTCGTTTGCTGGAGAGAATTGAGAGCATTTGGTTTTATCAGCCGCTGGCATGGTAATGAGCCTATTTCTATTGAAATTGGCTCATTACTATTCATTTTTGCTGGCTCTCGACCAACTCATGAACCGCTTTTTGATTTTCAGGGAAGGAAAAAAAAAATAATAAATGTAGGGAGCTGGTCCCATCCACCAATAGATGTGACAATGTGAGGACATGCCGAGTGAGTGTCTGTGCTGTGACCCTGCTCAAGCCTGACCCGTGCCACCACTGCTGTTGTGGTGGCCGTCCTCTCCATCTCCTGGGCCCCGGGGTCCCTCCCAACCGTGCCAAGCCGTGGGATGGGGGTTGTGAAGATTTCAGCAGGGATTCATTCAGTTTACATGCGAGCTGACCAAATGAGAAGCTGCGTTTTGAGAGGGGATGGGTCCCTATGAGTATTGGAAGGCTGAGTGACCATCTTCCTATGTCCTATATATTTGGTGGGCTGGTAGTTTCTGTTTGTGGGGTTTTTGGCAACTTGTCAAATTATGTTATTCAAGTGTATTTAGTGACATTTACGTGGTCTTTTCCTTATTTTGAACAATGTGTAAGTCCTCTCTCCCTCACACACACACACATCTCTGGGAAATGTTTTAGCACCAGTAAAAATCAAAACTCAGATCTTTGAATGTCTGCCTAAAAAATATAGCTTTCTTCAAAAATGACTGAGCATGTATTAATTATATATGAATGCAATTTTATCCCTGTTATCAGTTTGAAAAAGCTCAGCCAGGCTCTGCCACCTGTACTCACATGTGACTAAAATGCCATTAAACTGTTTTGGCTTATGAAAAGAAGGGATTTCTTGTGCAGACGAGAACCCCTCTGGTTTTGGTTGTATCTTTTTCTAGATGTCTGGCGTGATACTGGAAGAAGCATCATTTTCAGGTGGGTTGTGCGTAGCCCCTTCTGAAATGACCTTTCATCACTGACCGCTTTATAAAATCTTACTCCTGATGTGAGGGAGAATTTTTTTGGCAGAGAAGCACCAAAGTTTAATTCTATACATGCTTAGACATTTTTTTCCCCCCCCCCAAGATAGTTCCCCTTCAAATTAAGGAATGAAAAATACTAATAACTTGCAGTTGAATTGTCTGTATTTAATACTGTTCACTATGTGCTTCTGTGGGACACAACAAAGGAGAATGTTTATTTTCTTCTATGATTTGAAAAATAAAAGTTGAATTGACTACCTTTTAAATACCAAAAACTGGAAAAATGATAAGCAGACAATGACTTCTATAAAACAAACATTGTCCTCCAGGTAAAAAACTGAATTAAGGACTACAAAATATTTGCAACAATTGCTGATACGTCTTCAAGCTTGCACCGTTTTGCACGTCATTAAAAGAAAATGAACTGTCTGGTTTTGTAGAAGAACTCACAGTTTTGTTTTGTTTGGTTTTTTTTCTTTCTACTGGACTGAAAGTATATCTCCTCCAGAGCAAAAAGCGCCTTCAAAGTTTGGATTCGAGTTGCTGCAGACTTTTGGAATTATTAACGGTGCTGTTACAATCACCGGTGGAGGGAAGCAACTTGCAGCACATGTAGGAGAACTTTCAAAGTCCTTTGAGGAAACAGTTTTAGGTTTTCCTTTATGTCTGTGGAGCTTTCTTTGCTGGAGGAGTTGGCACAGTCTCAAGAGTTCTCTTCATGTTTCCATCCCTCTGCCCAGCTGATCAGGCTGGCTCTGAGGTACCACAGCTGGTCCAAACTCTACCGGAGGTGAGGACCTCAGTGCAATCTTGTAAAAGCTTTCATCAGCTTTTGTTGGGTCATAACAAATTAAAACAGCCTGACCCAGCTTTTCATCTGAGTGTCTCAGGTCAAGTATATTTACTTCTGTTTGTTTATTTTTAGAACTTTAAATAATCAGCTTTATTTTTGTTGCAGTAAACTAGCCAGAAGTGATCTGTTACCATAGGCTGGAGGGAAATCACAAGAGTGACAGATGTTTGTCTCTGCTCGTTATAGAGCTGGAGTTTGTTTAGATTTTTACTGTAAAGATTTTACATTTGGAATTAGAAAAAAAAATAGAAAAAGGTCCCAAATTCAAATCATCCTTGTTTTATATTGTGTGGATCACCTGGGCAAGTCAGCAGGCCTGTTTGTGGTTGGCAAAGTCCTGTGATGTTGTTTCAGGAATACAAATCTGTTGTACAACAGTTCTAAGTAGACCAACAGAGGCAGTCACATCTTGTGTCTTCCTGTGGTTCCCCAGCATGGAAAATGGAGGAAGCAATGGAGGAAGCACTGGGAAAAACCCTGGGTTACCTGGGATTGGAAGAGTATCCAGCTTATTTGCCTTAGCAAAATGAGGGTCTAAGATGAAAGGCAACCGTGAAGCCAAAACAGTATTGGTCCATGATTTGGAAAAGCTTGCAAACAGCCCTTAGGAGGAGACAGACAGGAAAATGGGACGTCTGTAGAGAAATTAGAACGTATCTAGTGTCAGAAGTAGCAAAAGAACCCATGAATCCTGGGTGACAAAGATGTGAAAAACTTATGACGTGTGGTGATTTTTTCATGGTACCATTTTGGTGGAGACCTTTTGGTACCACGTGAATGTAAGCATGCTTTTACACCATGGTGTTCTGTCTAATTCCTTAGCTCTGCTTAAATTCTCAGCAACATGCCTTGGTTTGTCCTGGAAAAAAGCTCCTTTAAAGTCATCTCCTGGGACCTCTTGATTGAAAGGAATGAAGTTTGTTTCTCTGAACAAGAACAAGAGTGGCTTAGGCTCAGTACTGGACTGGGGGTTATACAAGAACAAAGAATCATGGTTGACTTTAGGGAGAGCACATGAGAATCACTTTAGGTGCTGTGAGAAATCTACAGTCTGCATGGATTATATGGACAAGGAGAAATGCTGGTTTTACTGGGGGAGAGCTTTGTCCAGGCTGATGCCTGAGCTCACAGTCTGGAATCCACTTTGCTAAGAGAAGTGAGTTTGAGGTGGTTTCATCTAGAATATGGTTTAGGCTGGAACTGGCCCCCCATGGCAACAAAAGCTATTTTTTTGCTCTTCAGGAATAAATTCTTTCCAGTATCTGGTGGCTCTGGGCCAGATCAACCCAGGGAGGAGCAAAGGGAAAAAAATTATGCATGTAATTGAACGGCATAAGAATTGTTTGAAATGGTCTGAGAGGGCATACACAGAAATGCCGGGATGAAATGGCAAGGAAAAACTTATGTTGAATATTATAACCTCCTAACAGAAAGATACATTAGACTAAGGAGGAATATCCCAAGGGAAATGGTGGAAGCCCCATTGCTTGGATAATTTCTAATTAAACTAGACAAAGCACTTGAGAATATATTGTAAGGGAAAATCCTGTAATGGCAGCAGGCTGGACAGGGTGACCCTATAGGTCTTTTTCATTTCTAATTTCTATGATTCACTAATGATTAAGTAATTCACAGATAAACTAAACATCCGTATTGCTGGGTCTTATCCGAAACTCACCTCACCTATCAACCTTTTCAAATTTACCAATTAATAGTTAATTAGTTAATGTTTGTAAAGTGCTTTGAAGATGAAAAGTGCTAAGTGCTAAGTATTATTAGAGAAATAGGGATAGATAAACTCATTTTACTTAATTTTGAACCCACTCAAACACTCACGGAGGGCTCAAAATTCAGATTCAGACTTGAGCATTAGTGGGTTTGCCTGCCTTGTAGAGGGACTTTCAGTGAGGTTGTTATGCTGTGATTAAAATACAGTTATAATTTTGCTAATGCACTTATCACACATTTCTATATATGGCGCAGCAGTTCTAATCCTGATAAAATGTGCATGGAAAGCTATTGTCCCTGTCCTTACACAAGCTGTCATGTACAATACAAGCACTTTGCTTTGTGAGGCAGTGCAAGTAGCATGGAGAACATGAAAGCTGTTTTCTCTTATGGCTTTTACCCTACTGGTTTTTGTTGGTTTTTTGGGGGTTTATTTAATAGCATCAAATGAATGAGTAAATATTCAGGAGGGAACTTGACCGAGAATTCCCAAATGATTGTATTTTAAGTTGTCCTTACACCTGTTCTTACAAATTATTACTGGTACTTGCTGTGGTCTGAGCTGTGACTTTTCTCACCTGGGAAGTGGCACAGTCTCTGCTGTGACAGAGGTGGCATCTGATGTGCACAGTGTGACAGGGACGCTCAGTGCCATGGTGAGGGTATGGCTGTGAATGATCTGTAGGAAGGTGAGGCTGTAGGTGAAGCTAGTTTAATGTAAATTGGGATAGTCCCAATCCTGCTTGCCTGGAGTAAGGAAAAACCAGACTGACTTCCCTTGGATAAAGGAGAAAAACATTAATTTCTTCCTTTTATTATTTGAAATGAGAATAAAATAATAATAAGATATCTGTTTATGTTCAGAAACAAAGAGCTGTACAGTAGAGATAATAATTTCAGTAAGTTCTGGTCTGAATAGAGGACCATGAAGATGATGAGAGGGATGGAGCACCTCTGCAATGAGGAAAGGCTGAGAGAATTGGGACTGTTCAGCCTAGGAAAGAGAAGGCTTTGGGGTGACCTAATTGTGGCCTTCCAGTGGCTGAAGGAGCCTACAGGAAACATGGAGGGAGAGCATTTACAAGGACCTGGAGTGACAGGTTAAGGGGGAATGGCTTCAAACTGAAAGCAAGCAGGATTAGTTTAGGTATCAGGAAGGAATTCTTCCCTGTGGGGATGGTGAGGCCCTGGCACAGGTTCCCTGGGGAAGCTCTGGATGCCCCATCCCTGGAAGTGTTCAAGGCCAGGTTGGATGGAGCTCTGAGCAACCTGGGATAGTGGAAGGTGTCCCTGCCCATGGCAGGGGGTGGCACTGGATGAGCTTTAAGGTCCCTTCCAACCCAAATCATGCTGTCATTCTGTGATTGACTGGATCTCTATGTTACCTTTCCCCTGCCTTTTGCAAGAGGACTTTTCCCCCTGTCCCTGCCTATCCTATCCCTTGGAATTTCCTAGAAAGTAATTTTCTGGCTTTCAAACACAAGTTTGTGGAGATCAGTATCTTAAACTCCTTTGTAACAGAGCAAAGAAAGCAGTTCCAGGTGGAGCTCACTGATGCCAGGGCAGACAATCTGAGAGCACAATAATGATTTGGGGAATAAACCCACGTGATTTGTGCTAGGTTTGCTCATTGCGGTGCGGGAAGAATAAATCTTAGATATCTAATCCTCAAGCGAATAATCACAGTGAATGAGTA
>NW_008240228.1:4697631-4708364 GCF_000691975.1 Corvus brachyrhynchos
TTCATTTAGTGAAATGTATATTAAGCTCTGTGGTTGATGTCTTACTGAGAAAACCCTTTTGCTAATGTAAAATTATTTTTGTTTGCATTAAAAATAGTTTGCAATCAGTGCAAACCATGGTTAAAATTAGGACCACACTCCCATTTGTAAATGCCCTGTCCTGAGCATAGCGAGGCCATTTTTCAGGACTGTGGTGAACCCACAGTGTTCAAGTGTGTTGGGCACATAAATACCTGGTATCTATATTTATTGAGTTACAGGGAAAAATATACATGTATGTGTAATCCTGTTGGAGAGAGCAGTGTTCCTGCAGCTGAGCACCTTTTCCATTTGAAGGGTATAACTGTGGTATCTGGAGGGCACTGGCCATGGCAACTCAGCCCGCATCCCTCTTGCTTATTTCTTGGAATAACCTGGCTAGACAGACCCATGCAAGGTTAGTTCAAGGTACCTGTGATAGGATCTTTTTTTGTGCTTTCTTTTATGTCAATGCAGTGCTTGTGAAATGTGCTGGCTTTGACAGCAGTCAGGGCACAGAATTCCCCTCAGAAGACACCAGTGGGGTCCCCAGTGGGGAGCCCCAGCCCTGGACCCTCCCAGCCAGGTTGGTTCTGCTGGTGCAGCCGTGCCAGCTGGGATGGGGCTCACCTGAGGTGGATGCTTCAGGCATCGCACGGTGTTGTTCACACAGGTTATGGCAGGTGTTTGGTGGCAAGGACTTTACAGCGTGACAGGTCTTTAATGGATTTGAACATGTGTCCAAGTACTGTGACAATGACCGCGTCGCAAAGAGTGCTGTTTTCCCAGAAACGTCTGCTTGCTTACTAAGAAACTGCTGTTTTGGAGAAAGTGCTCTCTCTTGCCTTTTGTTTCTGTAGCTGTGAGCACACACCAGGCTCCTCCGTGCACCTTCAGGGCTGCCTGTCTGCTACTGCTCATTGCTCTGCCAGATGGGGACGTTTTGAGATTCACCCTTTGTCCTCTCCAGCAGCTGCCCCAAAGCCTCAGGCTGCATCCCCAATCTCACGTTTGTATTGCCCACCTCAAATCTTTCCTCTTACCGGCCTTCCTGCACTCTGTCTTGCCTTTCTGATCTTCTTTGCTGAGAGACAGAATCTCTGCAAGTTGTGGAGAGCTGCAAGCCAAGAGAGCTGCCTTACAGCAGGCTGAGGTGAACTCCTGCTTTCTGCCACAGTCCCCATGGCACAGCCGTGTGTGTGTCCAGCATGGGCTTTCCCTGCGCCAACCCATTCGCCCCTTTCAATCCAGCCTCTACCACTGTATGGAGCTATAAATACAACAGCCTGGGGCTCTTCTTGTTGACATCCCAATAACTGGAACTTATCTCTCCTTAAAATCGGCTTCAGGAAACAGAAGTTTAAAATGCAATATGCTGGGTCAGGAAGTTGTAGTCTTTCTCCCTTGAACTCTGAGAGTGCACCTAGTGAAAAAGGAGCCACTGCTGTACTTTGATATTTCCTGCAGATTTTAACAAGGAGACAGATGGTTAAAATGCATGACTCTGTTTTGGAGTATATTAAGAAAGGAGTGGTTCCCAAGGCTGTTGTATTTTGGGGGTGTCTGTGTGTGTTCATTTATATATGTTACATAAGTATATATTTTTCTTTTATATCTGGTTTTTGTTTGGCGTAAAATGATATGTAACACTGGAACCATCTTTGACCAAATCCCTGCTTACGTGGTTAATGGGAGGAGCAGCAATTGTTTCATAAACAGTGCTCTGCAAAGTTCATTTTATGCCAGAGCAGCTTTTCTAGAACCGGTTTTAAAGTTAATTATCAAAGGCAGGCATCTTCTATCCACTGCCGGTGGCCCCCCACTGGGTTTGTTGTTCAGCTTTCCTTGGGAAAGAGGCGCTCTACAGAAGATCATCTTCGTGGTGTCACAGTCCAGGGAGCCGAACAAAGAGTCGCTCTACAGAAGATCATCTTCGTGGTGTCACAGTCCAGGGAGCCGAACACGTCCGAGCTAATCAGCTTAGAACATCAGTACCATCTTAATGTGGGATTTGGGACCTTCTAGATGCAGGGTGAGAAGCTGAACTAGTCTGCAAGCACATCATTTTATTCCTTTTGCTTTAAGCAAGAATAATTTGCCTTTTTCCTCTCATCTTTCTTCCTTGTTGTTTTGCCCCTGAAAACTGTGCGGCAAAAGCAACCTCCAGGGTGGACACTAAATCTTCTGATGCAGGCAGAGCAGTGATAACATCTGAACTGAGGGTGCTTTTCCAGGGCATGCTTGACAGATGTAGCAGGGCCTTTTAGGATTTAGTACTGGAGCATATCTATTACCCGCGCTGCAGCACAGCTTGGCAGGAGCTGTGTGGTAATCTCCCATGAATTCTGTCTGACTTATCAGAGCATCTGAACAGGTTCCTGCAGGATGCAGAGTCACTGCACCAAGATGGGGAGAAACAGACCATACACTTCGAACTCCTTTAACTCTTGCTGGCCCAAAGCCTCTCCTCCTCTCTGGGAGAAATTGATGCCTTTTTGCCTCTCCTCCTTGTACTTCCCCTCACTTGCTCTTCTCTTAGAATTTAATTTCTACGTATCTGAGAGGGTAAGAGTAATTGCTTTAATGGAATGGCAGCCTGCCTATTTCTTTGGCAGAACGTAGTAAATATGATACATGTGGTGGAATTCAAGCTTTCACTGATTGCAAGTCCAGGACTCTGTTACATATAGGAGTGTGTGCTTAACAGCTTTATTCCCTCCCTTCACTGTATGTATTTTATCTCAGTCTTACTGAGCAGAGTATTTAATGTTCGGTCTTCATCCGCGATAACAATTATCTGAGCGTTTTACATTTTTATATACACACACACGCACACGCCCACGCACACACACTCATATATATTAAAATCCACTCCACCAAGATTGATCACAAACACAAAATTGTTTAGATCACAGATTAAAGTTTAATTTTGGAGTTTTGCTTTAGGGTTGGAATTAGCTTCAGAGTGTGAGTTGCATAGGAGGCGCTGTAATTTGTTTTAAGGATAAGGCCTTCGGGCTGCTGTGCATAAAATGAGCATGATTCCTTATTCCCACGGTTGATTTTTGAATGGAAGTGCAATTAGAATTTTTTCACCCAGAAGCGCATACAGTACAGAGCAAAGATAATACCTTGAATGCTTATCAGCTTGGGGAACTTCTCCTGGAATTTTATTTATTGTTCACCTAGCACTAATTCAAAAAAGATCCATGCAAACCCTAACAATACACTTGCTCTTTAATTTGGAGTCTAGTGTGTTTGTAGAGACTCTTGCAGGGGCTTTATTATTACCAAGCGAGATTTCAATGGTGAATTTTAATGTCAGACACAGAAATGTGCAACCAGTTATTTCTGATAGAATGGGAGCTATTACAAACAAAACACCGGTGTAGCAATGGCCTCTGTTAATCCTCAATTGCTGCAGATATTTTCCTGTCACACCAGGAAGCTGCACTGCCGACTGGTATTGAACAGCCACCATCTGCATATGAGAGGTATGTAGATGATATTTTTTCTGATTATCGATGCCGATCACATTCCTCTTCCACTGGAGGAACTGAACAATCGATACTCTCGGAATATTCATTTAACCTGTGAGAGAGAGGTGAAGTCCTGCATCCAATTTTTGGATGTCATGGTCACTAAAGAGCCAGATTCTGCCACTTCCACTGCACGATATCAAAAAGACATTGCCTCAGGTAGACACATGTTAGGCATCGCCTCAGTCACCATGAAAAGGAAGCAGGAATTGACATCATCGTTTGGGAAGTCCATTATCCTAAAATATTTCTTTTTTTTTAGGAGAATTTTTCAGAACTTGATGTATGTGTGTACCTGTGTGAACGAATACAGGAGAGAATCTGATAGTGCCCTGGATATGCTGAATTTGGGCTATTTATTCCACATACCTGGCCTGTATGGGAATCCAGATGGGCCTGGGTGTGTGTACAAAAATCCCAGCACGGCACTTCTGAAGAGCTGGGCTGCATTAGGATTTTCAAAGTCCAAGAAATGCCAGGGGAAAGAATGATTTAGGCAAATTGCTCCAAGCCAGTATTTTTAAAGGCAAGGATTTTCTTCCCTAAACCTGCATTTGTGGGAGGGTCTTGACACGCCTTGCAAACAGTGCTCTGTTGCCTCAAGGACTTCCCCCAGTTCAGTGGCCAACACGGTGGGAAACCCAAAGCCCAGGAAGGGTTTGAGTCCTCCTCGCTACAGGGACAGGTGCTGGGACAAACCTTGGAGGAAAGTGTGTCCTTGTGTGCATTGTTCCTGGGACTGGAGGTCTCCACAGAGCTTCCAGCAACACCAAAACCTTGCCCATAACCATTTCTTTCATTTGAAAAGGGATGTTTTTCTCCCTTATTGAACAATCAAAGAACTTTCTGACATTTATTTTGATGGGGAAAAAAAGAAAAAAAAGATATCTATTATTACAAGGACCAGGAAGCATAAATCCAGGTTGGCTCTCAGACACCTTCCACATAAATTGTATTCAGGTAAATGGTCCCTAAAAATGCCTTGATAGAACAGTGTACATTATAGTTGCTAGAAAAAAAATGTAAAGCTTCCCATTATGAAGGATAATACAAAAAAAGAAATGTATTTTCATTATCCTCCCATAGTTTCAAAGTCTCTCAAGATTTGATTCAGGTCCTAAAGACATTATGAGGCAATATCTATGTTACCTTTGAATCAAGTACCATGTCTTGACACTTGATCAGTCTGCAAAAGCTCCTGGAAGAATCAGAAATAAACAATTTTATTCCCCAAACAGGAACTCGTGCAGCAGCGTGAGCAAGAATGCTTTTTTCTCCTCTAAATATGACTGTGGGTCCTGTAGTGCATTTAATCAGAACACAACATTTTTGTACAATCCCTTTTAGAAATACAACCTAGATTAACAAAAAAAAAAATAAAAGAAAATCCACAATAAGGTCACATTTTGAAAATTCCAAGAAAGAAACTGTGTACATTGAAAGCATCTCAGCCATGCTGGGTAGGAGTGAGAAGCATATTGAAACTGAGCTGCTGAATAGGTCTATAACTTTATGCCCTTACATTTGCATATGCAAATTCAGGGGTGCAGAGGCTGTTGTTATTTTTCCTACCAATTTCTATGTGGTCTTTCTTCTTCTACTTACACTAGAAAAGCTCCATTTCCAGGAATGGCATTATTGGTTGCTATAGCCATGCAGGTTTGGTCCTAAACACAGGTCTTAAGCCACAATTTTTAAACCCAAACATACCTATGGAAACTTCTGGAACAGCTGTGGAGAGCTATGAAATACCCCTACTCACTATTTGCTTAGAAAATGGAAAGACTTTTGCTGGTTTTGCTAAATACTGACAGCTTGGGTCCAAAGGGGAAATCTTGTATCTTGTTCTCTTTAGGGCAGATGTTCTTGCCAGGTTTTTGTTTTGATTTTTAAATGACAAGTGATTCTCTTTCATTCTGTGTTTCCTCAAGCACCCAAATAGAGTGAATGACTTCTTCCTCTGGCCTGTTACCTCAGGAGGAAAATATTACCTGTGGCAGGACAAAATCAATCTACTTTAACTAGAGAAAAAAAGTAAAATGAAAAGGTAGAAGAATGGCCAAGTGACTTTAAGCATGTTTTGAACCAGCATTGCTTTAGAGTAGCCTCTGGGTACATGAAGGAATAAAAGGAGCCTGATGAACCCTCTGGTCCCTTAGGAGGGGCTGCCCTGGTTGAGGAGAGGCTGGATGCTTTAACCCAGCCACAACATGGAGAGCTCAGGGATTGATGAACCATACGTTTGCGTGAGCCGCTTCAGGAGTCACTGCTCCTCAGTTACCCACTTACTGCCACAGTTAAGGACTGAAATATGCAAAGATAATGTTAAGTAGCTGCCCTGGACCATAGCATGGACAGTGAGTTTTAAAAACCTGGAGAGGAGAACGAGTCCAGTGAAAGAACCAGTGTATTAAAGTTCCTGCTATAACAAGCGAGAGCATAACGCCCTGCAGGTAACAGCCCCACACATTCCCACCCAGCAGAGCCCATCTTCCTTTCCAAACCCTCCATCTACCTGGTGAATTAAAGGAATAGCTTAATTAATGCTGCCAGTAGAGGGAACTGATGTACACGTGAGTAGATGCAGCAGCATTTCTTCAGGGGAAAAAAACCAACTTAAAAAATATAAACACAAGCGAATCCTCTGCACTTCAAGAGGGCTCAAAGGCACCATTCCCAGCACACAGCAGTCAATGGCTGGGGAGCAAGAAGGGAAGGCCTGGTATTATGTCCTTCTTCCTTACTGAAGCGTCCCACCTTCAATAGCATGAGTAGGGTACAAAGGTGGCAGAATTTGGCAGTATGTGAACATTTATCCATGGGGCTTTAGGAAAAGAGATTTTGGATCATTTGGGGGTTTTAAGACTGGTAGGTACAGCTTGAAATGGGCTATTTGAGCCAAAGCAGCAGGGAAATTTGTTCTGGGGTTGTTTGTTTTTTTTTTTTTTATGTGACCAAAGCAGCAGGGAAATTTGTGTTTGGGTTTGTTTTTTTTTTTTTTTTTTAGTTCATTTGATATAGATTTATGTAGCATTCATCTTAAAACCCCAAAAGGTTTTGGGGTTTTGAGGTGAGCTGCTAATGAGCTCACTGATGTCACAGTCTTGACCATTCTTTCTGGTTTCCCCCAGTGTGGCAGCAGAAAATCGTGGAGCAAGAGGCAGGGCTGGGAGGTCAGAGAGGAAGCATTGGACAGTATTGAGAACAAAATGCAATGCTTTCAATGACAGTAAAAAAATCAGAAAAAGGCTGATACTAAATAACCCCCCCATAACAGAAATCACTGAGCAGGGCTGAATATAACTTTGGAAAAGTTCTGCTCAAAGTCATTATTGCTGAAGTTATTCCCGATGGAAGCATCTGCCAATCTAGAGGGAGTGGCACAGCTGGGTAAATGAACAAAAAATGGACGGCAGGAAATGTGGTGAATTCATTTACTACATGTAATTCATTCATTTTTGGCTGGCAAAAAGCCTGACTTTGGCTGTAGTTATGGATAACCCGTTTGAGATCCTTTTTTTCAGAAGTTCCGATAAATGCCTTTATTTTTAGGTATCTGATACTCACTTGTGCATAGAAAGGAGCAAAGTCATTTTGTGTGAAGCCCAAATCCTTTTGAGGGTAGCATCCATGCTTATTTTCAGGTGGATGGTAATTTCGAATTTTGGTAGCTGAGCTTTCTGGTATTTCTTTTTGGGGATGCGTGAAACTGGGAGTAAGGAAAGACAAAACACTGAAGACAAAACCAAAAACATTGCCTCCTCCTTCCTAATATTAAACTCCACCTTCAAATGATATACTTTTCTTCAGGTTCTGAAATACTGAGACAAACGTTTGATGCTTCTTGATTTGTGTGGAGGTTTTTTCTTTTTTTTTTTCTTTTCCCTTCCCAATTCAGGTTTCCGGATAGAATTGGAACTCAATGTGCCAAAAATACCAGGATAGAAGCTGTTCTCATGGGTGTTTCCATCTGGAATCTAATGTAGAAATGCCAGAAATCCTGTAGGAAAACCTGTTCTCATGTGGTTTCCTGCCCGGTTCAACGTTTTTGATATGTTGGGAGAGTTTGGATTAGCAGCAGATAAGCAGAGAAACTGGATCTGAATGCCAAACTTTTTTTGAAGTTTTTCCATCCCCACTGGAAGCATTATGAGGCCCATAGGCATAAGGTATAGAGTCCCTCCCCTGCTGGGAAGGGTTTAAAGCTGGCTGCATAGTAATAAACAAATGCATAAATATATTAATGAGTGAGTAGGACTTTGCTCTTTGCTTCTTTGCAAGGCTGTTTTAACCACTCTGCTATTTGAGGTAATCTTTGGTTATTTGTGCAAATATTTGTATGTTCAGAAAATTTTATGACTCTTAGCAAGAACGTGCACCTGGAAAGTTACTTTTCATGTGATTAGTTTTCATCACTTCCTATTTGTTATTCCTTTTTTAAATTTCTTAGGGGTGGTTGCTGGTGAACTGATTAGCTCAAGGAGACCAGCACCCGGTTTCTTTGGGAAAGGTGCTGAGCCCTAGCCTGAGAGGTACAGCAGATTGGATTTTCTTTTCCCAAATCCTGGTCTAAGTACACTAGCAGGTAGTATCCAGATCCTGGAGATGCTGATCCTTTCAAGAGGCGAGAGGATCTTGGGTAACCCAGCGGTCTTGTCTTGCCTCTATGAGATGGGGCTCCTGGAGGCACTCGCACTTTCCCGCCCTCACGCTTTTCCCCCTTGCACGTTTTCCTGTCATACTTTTCCCCCTCACACTTTTTCCTGTCACACTTATCCCTTCATGCTTTTTTCCCCGCACCCTTTCCCCTTCTCACCTTTTCCCCCTTTGCACTCTTTTTTCCCGCTTGCACTTTTTGCCCTCATACTTTTCCCCTCGCAGTTTTTCCTCTTCACGCTTCTCCCCTCACACTTTTCCCCTCAGGCTTTCCCACTTGACTTTTTCCCCTCACACGTTTTCCTGCTCTCACTTTTCCCTCGTACTTTCCCGCTCTCACTTTTTCCTGCTCTCACTTTTTCTCCCTCACACTTTTTTCTGCTCACACTTTTCCCCTCGTACTTTTCCTCTCATACTTTCCTGCTTGCACTTTTTCCTGCTCTCACTTTTTCTCCCTCATGCTTTTTCTCCTGCTCACACTTTTTGCCCTTGTACTTTTCCCCTTGCAGTTTTTCCTCAAGCTTCTCCCCTCATGCTTCTCCCCTCACACTTTTCCCCCCCTCACGCTTTCCTGCTCGCACTTTTCCCCTCACGTTTTCTACCCATTGTGCTTTTTGTTCTCGTGCGTTTTCCCGCTTGCACTTTTCCCACGAAATTTGTTCTGGGGTTGTTTGTTTTTTTTTTTTTTAGTTCATTTGATATAGATTTATGTAGCATTCATCTTAAAACCCCAAAAGGTTTTGGGGTTTTGAGGTGAGCTGCTAATGAGCTCACTGATGTCACAGTCTTGACCATTCTTTCTGGTTTCCCCCAGTGTGGCAGCAGAAAATCGTGGAGCAAGAGGCAGGGCTGGGAGGTCAGAGAGGAAGCATTGGACAGTATTGAGAACAAAATGCAATGCTTTCAATGACAGTAAAAAAATCAGAAAAAGGCTGATACTAAATAACCCCCCCATAACAGAAATCACTGAGCAGGGCTGAATATAACTTTGGAAAAGTTCTGCTTAAAGTCATTATTGCTGAAGTTATTACCTATGGAAGCATCTGCCAATCTAGAGGGAGTGGCAAAGCTGGGTAAATGAACAAAAAATGGACGGCAGGAAATGTGGTGAATTCATTTACTACATGTAATTCATTCATTTTTGGCTGGCAAAAAGCCTGACTTTGGCTGTAGTTATGGATAACCCGTTTGAGATCCTTTTTTTCAGAAGTTCCGATAAATGCCTTTATTTTTAGGTATCTGATACTCACTTGTGCATAGAAAGGAGCAAAGTCATTTTGTGTGAAGCCCAAATCCTTTTGAGGGTAGCATCCATGCTTATTTTCAGGTGGATGGTAATTTCGAATTTTGGTAGCTGAGCTTTCTGGTATTTCTTTTTGGGGATGCGTGAAACTGGGAGTAAGGAAAGACAAAACACTGAAGACAAAACCAAAAACATTGCCTCCTCCTTCCTAATATTAAACTCCACCTTCAAATGATATACTTTTCTTCAGGTTCTGAAATACTGAGACAAACGTTTGATGCTTCTTGATTTGTGTGGAGGTTTTTTCTTTTTTTTTTTCTTTTCCCTTCCCAATTCAGGTTTCCGGATAGAATTGGAACTCAATGTGCCAAAAATACCAGGATAGAAGCTGTTCTCATGGGTGTTTCCATCTGGAATCTAATGTAGAAATGCCAGAAATCCTGTAGGAAAACCTGTTCTCATGTGGTTTCCTGCCCGGTTCAACGTTTTTGATATGTTGGGAGAGTTTGGATTAGCAGCAGATAAGCAGAGAAACTGGATCTGAATGCCAAACTTTTTTTGAAGTTTTTCCATCCCCACTGGAAGCATTATGAGGCCCATAGGCATAAGGTATAGAGTCCCTCCCCTGCTGGGAAGGGTTTAAAGCTGGCTGCATAGTAATAAACAAATGCATAAATATATTAATGAGTGAGTAGGACTTTGCTCTTTGCTTCTTTGCAAGGCTGTTTTAACCACTCTGCTATTTGAGGTAATCTTTGGTTATTTGTGCAAATATTTGTATGTTCAGAAAATTTTATGACTCTTAGCAAGAACGTGCACCTGGAAAGTTACTTTTCATGTGATTAGTTTTCATCACTTCCTATTTGTTATTCCTTTTTTAAATTTCTTAGGGGTGGTTGCTGGTGAACTGATTAGCTCAAGGAGACCAGCACCCGGTTTCTTTGGGAAAGGTGCTGAGCCCTAGCCTGAGAGGTACAGCAGATTGGATTTTCTTTTCCCAAATCCTGGTCTAAGTACACTAGCAGGTAGTATCCAGATCCTGGAGATGCTGATCCTTTCAAGAGGCGAGAGGATCTTGGGTAACCCAGCGGTCTTGTCTTGCCTCTATGAGATGGGGCTCCTGGAGGCACTCGCACTTTCCCGCCCTCACGCTTTTCCCCCTTGCACGTTTTCCTGTCATACTTTTCCCCCTCACACTTTTTCCTGTCACACTTATCCCTTCATGCTTTTTTCCCCGCATCCTTTCCCCTTCTCACCTTTTCCCCCTTTGCACTCTT
>NW_008240228.1:4708389-4729902 GCF_000691975.1 Corvus brachyrhynchos
CTTTTTTCCCCTCAGGATTTTTCCCCTCACGCTTTTTCCCACTCAGACTTTTCCCCTCACACTTTCCCGCTCTCACTTTTCCCGCTCTCACTTTTTCCCACTCTCACTTTTTCTCCCTCACAATTTTTCCTGCTCTTTTTCCCCCTCACACTTTTTCCCGCTTGCACTTTTTGCCCTCATACTTTTCCCCTCGCAGTTTTTCCTCTTCACGCTTCTCCCCTCACACTTTTCCCCTCAGGCTTTCCCACTTGACTTTTTCCCCTCACGCGTTTTCCCGCTCTCACTTTTCCCTCGTACTTTCCCGCTCTCACTTTTTCCTGCTCTCACTTTTTCTCCCTCACACTTTTTTCTGCTCACACTTTTCCCCTCGCACTTTTCCTCTCATACTTTCCTGCTTGCACTTTCTCCTGCTCACACTTTTTGCCCTTGTACTTTTCCCCTTGCAGTTTTTCCTC
Source organism: Corvus brachyrhynchos (assembly GCF_000691975.1). Classification (NCBI taxonomy): domain Eukaryota; kingdom Metazoa; phylum Chordata; class Aves; order Passeriformes; family Corvidae; genus Corvus; species Corvus brachyrhynchos. Next base: position 4,708,845 of record NW_008240228.1, read on the forward strand.
AAGCTTCTCCCCTCATGCTTCTCCCCTCACACTTTTCCCCCCCTCACGCTTTCCTGCTCGCACTTTTCCCCTCACGTTTTCTACCCATTGTGCTTTTTGTTCTCGTGCGTTTTCCCGCTTGCACTTTTCCCACTCGTACTTTTGCCTCACGCTTTTTTCCCCCCTCACACTTTTCCCCCGCTCACATTTTTTCTTGCTCGTGCTTTTCCCCTCATGATACTTTTGCCTCACGCTTTTTTCCTCCCTCACACTTTTCCCCCACTCACATTTTTTCTTGCTCGTGCTTTTCCCCTCATGCCTTCTATCCCTTGCGCTTTTCACTCTCACACTTTCCCCTTGCACTTTTCCCCCCTCTCACTTTCCCCCCCTCTTGTTTTTCCCCCTCTGGCTTTTTCCCCTCTTGTTTTTCCCCTCACACCTTTCCCCTCATGTTTTTTCCCCTCATGCCTCACTGCCAGGTGCCATTTTGCCCTCTCATACCCTGCTCCCCTGAGGTGCTCCCGGCTTGATGAGGGGTCTGGCTGTGCCCGGCAGTGCAGCCCTTGGAATTGGCAGGAGCCGGTCGTGCCCAGAACAGGAGAACTCCGGCTGCTCCTCACAGCATGGCCGACACCTGGACAGCCACATCCAGTATGGCCAGAGGTGGCTTTGTGGAGGGGAGATTGCCCACCCCAGTTATATGACGAGCCGTGCAGGAAAAGAGTGGATCCTGGGAGAAGCGACCCTCAGGACTGGTGCCGTGGCCCCCCACCCCAAGCTGCAGCAAAGCTGTGTTGGTGAAGTGAGGTAGCTTCTTCAGGCAGGTCTGGCTGCAGATGATGTGCTGAGGAGTGAAACATTCCAAACCAAATCAGCAAGTTTCGCTTTTTTCCCCAAAGCTGATCAGTTCAACTCCAACAGTGTTTCCCAGGTAAGAGGTGACTTTGGCTGGATGTAGGGACATGGGAGAGGTGCTAGTTTGCCACAGAGACCAGGTATGCATGACCTTTGGGAGGAAACAGAGGGGGCCTTTTTTATTTTTTATGTTATTTTATTTTATCTTGTGAATCAGGTTTAGCCTCTTTTGTTGCCAGAGTGTGGAATCCTGCAGATTCCCCACTTCTGGTACCTCCAGAAATTGATTTTCTGCTGGACAGATCCCTGCCAGATTCAGTCCAGTGTACAGAGCCCCTTTCACCAGGGCAGCCGTAGGTGAATACCCACTGAGGGGCTTTCCCTCTGCTTAACACAAATTTCCAGACTTAGAAATCTCCCCCTTCCCTCACACAAGACATCCACGCACACTTGAGCACAGGTATTGTATTTGCACAGCACTTACTTGCCAGAAAGCTACTTATTTTTGCAGCTCACTCTCCTCCTGTACTGCTGCCCTCCCCTGCCACAGACACGCATCAGCTCCCTGTGTCAGCTGTCGGGAGTGATCTGCGCAGAACGAACATCTGTATTAAGTTTGCAGAGCTAGTCAAAATGTTTACCAGGACTATTTAATAGGGAGATCAATAGCTAGTGCCTCTCTGTTTGTTTTAACGAAACAAAATTGGTTGCAGAGCAAAACCTTTTCAGAACAACAACATCAACAACAACAACAAAACCCCAACCCTGGCATTACTCCAGCTCCAGTGTAACAACACGGGAGAAAAGGGAAATTCCTGAGCACTTGCTCAGATTTATTTTCATTATGCAGTTATTAGGGTAAGGGAGCATTAGATGGCTGTTGTCACTGAGAGACCCTCTCCCTATAAAGCTCGTGTGCTTGGCAGTTTCTTTTGGAGCCGCACTGATTTATGGCTGTCAGCTCCTGCCTGACAGTGTCCTGACAAGTTCTGCTGGTAGAAACTTGTTCAAGCTTGAAGTGACACTTCTGTGCTGCTGGTTTTCCTTCCCCAGAGAGGAAACTGCTCTCGACCATCCCAATTTCGGTGTCACGCTGAATTCCCTCTAAGTGTGTTTCCTTGCCTGGGGTCTGACTTGCTACTGGAAGCCAATACATTAAATCACTTCCCCAAATTACCATATTGGCACCTCGCTTGGGGGCTGTTTACAGTAGGTTTCAGACCACTGGTTGGCCCACGTAATGCCTGATTTGGAAACTGGTAGCATCTCCAGTTGGTAGCTGACAAATTCTGTCAGTTTGAGTCTGGCACAAGATACCAACGGAACGTGGGGAAAAGGGGAAAAAGGATTATTTTCCGTTTTCCGGAAGATAGCTGCAAAAGACTGTTTTGTTACATGCATGCAAAATAGGTATTAGCTGTTTTTTTTGAAAAAAATTCGGATTGGGAAATTATGGCTTGTTGTAATTAAGAGTGGCAACCCTACCCTGCCCAATTCTGTACTCCTGGATCTTGCTAAAATATATCCACATGCTTGAATTTAAGCTGTTGTGTTTAAACATGCCCCTTTAATAATTAGAAGACTGGATTTATACCCTAACTTTCCAGACAGCTGGTTGATTTTTTTTCTGTCATCTTCACCTCCTAAAATGTTGTGATGTAGCAAATTAGCCATTTCTCACCATTTATTCTGAGGAGCAGAAATAAGTGAAATCTGTCTCTGAACATTAGTGCTGCAGGCACATGAAATACATGGTAGTCTACATGGCAGCAACCAAATAAATATGTTTTGCAGCTTTTAGGTGAGAAGGTGGTAAGGAAAATAGAGAAGGAGGAGCTAAATATTCTGGCAAATATTATGTGTGAAACATAGAGAAGACTCCAGAAAAAAAAGTTAGATAAGAATCATCGACCATGGAAAAGGGAGAGAAACATGTCAGAAGCCTTTGAGTGCATTTATCCCATCTCAAGTACTTTGTATCTTTTAAAACGCAAACCAATGGCAGTACTTGAGTCTTCCTGTGCTATAAAATACACCACAATCCCTTCAGTAAATAGTGTCAGTGATAAATTAACTCTCCACCCAAGTTGTGCTTTCTCTGGCTTCAGTTTCCAGCACTGGGTCTTCTGACACCTTTGTCTCTCAGAAGGAAGTGTCCCATTGTATTTATTTTTTGTGACCTGTGCCACCATAAACTGTGATCGAGGCCCTCCAGTCACCTTTCCTTTGATAAGCTGAAGGGACAGAGGGCTGTGAGTTGTTCATGATAAGGCATGTTTTCTAGCGCTTTCCCCATTCTTGTTCCTCTTTGAATCCTTCACAATTAACCAATTTCCTGCTTGAACTTTCGCCTCCAGGGCTGTCTCTGTATTCCTGTAGCAGTCGCACCTTTGCCAAAGGCGCAAGCAGGATAACGTCTCTATTCTTCCTTGAAACTCCTCGATGTTCCTGAGTCTGCACTGGGCTTTGTGGCTGTGAATGGAAATTTTGTGACCATCTGATATAACCACGACTTTGGTGTGCTTTGGGGTAGAGGTGGTGGGTCCCCTCTTGGTTCCTGGCTGGATGAAAGTGTTTTGTCAGGGTGGACATTGTTCCATTTACAGTTTGTCAAGTGATTCAGAGTGCTTTTGTGTGCTGTTTGATCGAGCTCTCCTGCAGTCTCCCTGTCACCTGCAGACTTTATTAATAATGATTTTATTCCAGGGTTTTTTCAATCATTGATTTAATATGTTAAATAGCATGAGACTGAGGACTGGTGCTGCTGGCCCAGTTAAAACTATTCCTATTCAATTTTCAGACTTCTATTCACAGCTACATTTTTCAATCTAAGGTGCCAGTTTTAATCCATTTTAATTTGTGCCTTGTTTAGATTATATCATTCTACCTACTGAGTCAAAACAGTATGGAGAATCTGATCGCATGTTTTGCAAAAATCTAAGTGCAGCATACCAGCATTATCACCCTTATCAAGCTGATCTGTGCTCTCAGTAAAAAAAAAAATCCCAATTAAAATCTATTTCCTGTAAACCCACACTACTGGAAGGTATTTGTATTTGCTCCTTTTGCATTGTAAGATATAATTTTTGGATTTACTGTCCATTACCTTACCCAAGATTAGAATGACAGTCCTCACAGTACCTGGAGGACCCCATCTGTTTGCTTTAAATTTTGGAGAAATGTTACTTTGCTTTGGTCTTCTGGAGAATTGTAAATCCCATGTTGTCCCTGTGGGGTGGAGAGCTTCCATGCCTGTTCTCTGCACATTTTCCAACTGACTGACTTCAAAATCTCTCCCTTTTCTAGCTGCTGTTTTAAAGTCCTTTCACTCATTGCTGAGATTGAGTGTGATTCATTGTTTTGAGACAATATGCATTAAAAAATCTATTTCCCAAATATGGAAGACAGGTATTCATTGAATTCTTATATGTTTTCCTCATTATTATTACATTTTTACTATTTTTCTCCAGTAACATATGACAACATTTTTGTTCTCAATATGCTTTTAAAAGCCCTAGATATCCTTTCCTCATTGATTTCTTTTTTTTTTCCCTTTCTGCCTCTCTTTGTCAAATCCCTACAGTTATTAGCTTTTGGTTTATAATTGTTATTATCAGTATTACTTTATATCATTAGTGCTTTGTGTTGAAACAAATGTGTTTTCATTCTATGCCTACTTGTAAACTGAGAGAAATTTTTAAATACTGTCAGTTTGTCTCTTGGTTGTGAAATTGTGGCCTTTGAAATCTACGAATGTATTCTTAACACTTTTCTGATTACCATGAAAAGGCCCCTCTGTAGCTGATATTGCTCATAATTATTTCAGTACTGTGAGAATGATTTTTGTCCAACAGCAGCCATGTGAATGTACACGCTAGGATGCCCATAAACACACACATTGCTTTGGAGTTGAGACTATATGTTGACAACAAATATGATCGAGTCATGATCACTGGCATTTGAGTAACCATTAATTTTTAACATCTGGGATCAGTTCCTCTGGATCTGTCATTAGGCAGTCTACCCCAAGCTGGGTTGAGTTAAGAAATTGGCTGCCTGTAATTTTTGAAATTCTGAGGACTTTTTAGTGCTGGTAGCCTGAGAACACCAGCATATGCCATTCAGATTGAAGTCCCATATGTTAACACAGCTTTTTTTACCAACACATGATAAATAAGACTTTAAAGAAGCTGGTCATCGTGTTTTTTATGCTGTTTTGGTGGGGCGTAGCAGGCACCAAGCAGCTCACTCCTTCCAGTGTGTTTGTAAGAACACAGATCCACTGGCTATTTTCAGCTGAAATCTTTTTATGTCTTATTTGCACAGACTTGCAGAGGTGACGAGATTTTGAGATGGTGCACTGCACCCTTTCTTTTTTGCACACCTGAGCTCACTGAGTTGGCTTAGGCATGTTTATGTCCTGATCATGTGAGTTTTCCTAGTAATATTAACCAAGTAAAATTTATGCTCATAAATCAGCCATTCTAATTCCTCTCATTCATTATCTGACTTCTAGCAGAGGTGCATAAGCAATTAAATCATTTCATCCCTTTGTGTAAGTGGACACTTTTGTAATTTTGCTCTTAACAACATGATTTTGAACTACAACCAATACCCTCACACCATTTGCCCAGGCAGTGGTTACATACGCAGAATTTTCTGACTTTTTCTGTTCATAGGGCAAGAGGAGCCTTACAAGATCACATGCCTACACTGGCTTCTGCTCAATTTGACCAACTACCTTTGCAGAGAGATTTCCCACAACTTCCTTGACAGGGATGCACTCTCTGTCTATCCCTACAATCTTGTCTTGGTCCTTCATATAAACTCCCAAATCTGTAGTTAGTATTTTCCCAATTTTCTGCCTTTTCTAGCTCCTGTGGGGCCATTTTCATGCTTTCCCGCAGGGAGTAGCTGTTTCTTAAGGAGCATTGTTCAAAACCGCTAAACTTTATTCTTTGTTACATCTGTGATTGCACTCCCAAACCACAGTTTTGTTTCCTTTAGCTTCATTACCACTTGCACTTCGCTCTGAAGAAATCTTTTCAGAAGGTGAGAAAGCAGATCCCATCCACTCCAGCTCAGAGCCACACTCACGCTGCCAGCCAGCCCTGCCTGCGTGTCCTCTGAAAATGGAAGTTTCTCAGATGCCTTCCTCTGACTTGCTCAGAAGTTACTTTCTTTGCTGCTTCTCCTTGCCTGCTCCAGACTTTGCGTGGCAACTGATGGATAGATTAAGAGGAGCTGCTTAGTGCCAACCTCCCCCCCAAAGCCGAGGGGTAAATCAAGTCTGACTGATTAAATTTGGGATTTGGGACAGGAGTCCCTCACATTTAAAAAAACCCCAAACGATAAGTAGGCATCTCTTACCCGGCACGTTTGAAGGTCCCAAAATCTCTGTCCTAAGGCCAAACTAAATAACCAGCAGGTTCAGGCAGACGGCTCACCAAGATTTTTAACCTAGAGCCTGTACTGTCTCCTCTGAAACAACCCCGAGGCAGAAGGAGACGTGGAGCTTGCAACTAAAGTGGCCCTTTCCAAGTTATTCACGGCAGGAATGTTGAGGAAAAAAGAGTGATTTTGCATCTGTCCCTTTGAAATACCATTCTCCCCCAGTTAGCCTGGCAGATGACTTCCCAAGAGCTCTCTTCAAGTGGTAAATCGAGCTGTCGCTCCCTACAACAGCCTAAAGAGGGATGGGACCGGTGACAATTACATTACAAAGGGCCAAGTTAACTCTAATTGTGCTTTGTTTAATGGGATGGTTAAGGCAGCATAAGTGGCTGGCTGTGGGGGTCCCACTGGTCAAACACGACCCTGGTGAAGGACCGCGGGGCCCCGTTCCGCAGTGATGAGCTCAGGGTTGCACCTTTCTGCTGCTGAGCTCTGCCTTTTCCACCAGGTTTCTTGTAAACTGTGAAATTATGTGGATCAGGCGCTTTTCTCCGCCCCTGGCTGACTTGCTCACGTGCTTTTTAGGATGAGCTTGTCAGACCCACGGGAGCAGCCGAGGTTGGGCTCTCCATCGAGGCGCGGTGCACAGGCTCCTTGAAATGCCAGCGCAGTGGTAAGGGCATATTAAAAATAGAGAGAAAGACAACTGCTTGGCGTTATCCTATTCCCTAACAGGATTCCCTTCTGCACTGCCTGCCTCTCCGGTAGGCACTTGGCAGGGTGACATGAGAACTGCTGCCCTTCAGCTGGATGGCTGGGGCGCCCACTGGCCTCCTGAGGCACGGCCAGTCTCCAGGTGTCCTATGCCTCCTTTCCCCAACATATTCACTTTTTTTTTGTTGGTCCCCCCTCCTTTCTTTTTGTGTCCCTACCTATATATTTTTTTTAATCTTTGCCTGCATCAGTGATGCCTGCAGGCAAAGCCTCCAGGGTTAGGCACAGCGGGAAGCGGTGTGACCAGTAATCCCTTTGCTGAGGGAGTTCCTGCTGCAGCCAGGGGCATGCTGCAGCCAGAGGCACGCATGCCCCTGGCTGAGGAAGTCCCGGGGGGCAAACCCGGTTTTATTCTCAGGGTGCTGTTCACACATTCTGTGAAGCCAGGTGTTACAGTGGGGAAACTGCAACACGCGTATCAGTCAACGAGGCCCGTGGAAAAGAAATATATAAGGGCCGATTCTTGGTAGATGTTTCAGAGATGTTTATTTCTCCAGCTGCATGGCCGGGATTTGCCGAGGAACTGCTCAATCCCAGGACCCGAGGGTCCTTCCCCGCGCAGGGGAACCCAAAACAACCAATGGGGAACAAGGCTGACCAGGGGCAGAGAAGCCCTGTGTCTCCCTCCCAGGGCCCCTCTCCCAGGACCACATGGCAGGGGGGGAGAGACCCTGACAGCCAGGTACACTGCTCTCCTCCTCTCCTGGGCACACTGCTTTCCCTTTCGAGGTGATGATTGTGTTTGGACCCGTGCTGCAGGGAATATATCTGGGTATAAAAATATCCATCCCTTTGCAAAGGCAGAGCATCATATTTCTTTTAAACCATACCTCAATCAACTTGTGAAAACCTGAAATATATCTGGACAAATCAGATTTATATGAAACAAGGAAAAATATAGCAATTTGGGGGATATTAAATTGAAGGTTCAATGTAGTTGTTCTTGGGCTAACTGGTGCTTGGGAAAATGGGGTTTAGATCGTTTTCAGAGATTCCCCTTTCTTTGCTGACAGTCAGAGAAAAGGGGCAAGAGGCTATTGCTTGTGTTTGTTCCTAAAGCAAATCACAGTTGATAGGTCCAACTTTAGACCGACTGGCCTTGACAAGTTTCTCTGCAATTCTTTCTTGTGTGCAGTTTTTAGAAATCTTTGAACAGTGAGAAGCACAAAAGGTAGAAAGTTAACAAGACTCCACGGGGCTGTGAGATGGTACCTGACAAGGGAGGAGAGGTGCTCCTGCGACTAAAATAGGCGACACTGAAGGTGGTTTTGTGCTTGTCTGAGGAATTGGGAATCTTGTTACAGGCTAGGAAGGTCAGGTCTGCTCAGACATACAATGTTCATAACAAAAGCTTTGGTTTCATTAGCTGAATGTTTTCAGGAGGTTTCTTATAATTTTCAAATGTGTAATTTTTAAGGGAGTTTATTCTGCGAAGTCAGTACTTCAACTCAGGTATTTTCCTGGGATGTTGGGAGTTGGTTTTGGCTATTTTTGTGGTTATGAAACAATTGTTGGGGAAGGAGGGCTGGAGGGGGTAGGGGGAAGAAAAGCCCTTGCTCTGGCACACCGAAGAAACTATGTCCTTTTCCATTCTCTATCTCCCTTGAAAGAACTTGAGGTTTCTGCTTTCGATCTCCAAACTTGTGCAGGTAATTAACATCAATGATTTGTCCTTAAGAAGTAGCTTTGGCCTTGCATTTCAGAGAAAAATGTGGTTATTTCAGACTTAGCAAGTGTGCTTTAGGTTTTGATCCTCAGCTTTGGTTTTCTTGTTATTCATATTGATTGTTCCAATTTGTAAGCTGTTTTGCTCTGTGAGTTGTTGATCTGTTTTGTTTCTAGTCTGTTTTTCAATGGACACAGGTTTCTAATTTTCTATTTTCTTCTTAGACTTTCAGGTTTTAATTCAATGCATGTTTTCCAGGATATTTCACTCTCACTGCAGCAAAGCTGTTGTATGATTGTGTTGCTTGCCTCTTCTTTCCTAGAGACAATGTTAACAGATATCATGGGAGGGATATCACCCTCCTCCCCCTAAATTTTATATAGAGCACTGCACTTAAGTCAGAAGCCGTATTCCCTTGCCTGTGGATTTTCCTTTGCTGGAAGGGCCAATTCGTAAAGCAGATGGGAACTGTCAGCTTTGTGTTTCTTGGGAATATGTTCCAAAATATATCCTTTACCATGGTATCTTTTGCAAGGCTCTGATGCAGTAAAAAGCATTGGGATATTAAAACCCAGTTAATGGAGAACCATTAACACTCAGCCTGGTAAGAGTGGAAAGGCTTTGAAAATCCTGCTGGCTAGTAATCCCTTGGTGAGAGGCCAGTGCAAGGGGGCTTCCCTGCTCTCCTCTGTAGCCCTGCCATCATTCCTGGGTACCTCCAGAGGAGAAGGTTTACTTGTTGGGAATACTGCATATGGTGGGGAAGCAAAGAAGTGTGGAAGACAACACATGCAGCTCTGAGGGAGAGTTTGAAAGAAGAGGAAAATGCTCCTGGAGCACGGGGCCACTGCCTGGTGCTCTGATGTTCCCATTCCTCCCTGTTCTTCTCAACCTTTTTTAAACTCTCCAAATGCCCCGGAGGGAGCAAAGCAAATGGAATTACCTCTGCCAGTGTACAATTCAGAACCTGGTTAAACCAGTGTTTGGTCAAAGAAGGGCCTGGTCCTTTTAGGGCCTGTTATCCTGCATATTGGCAGAAAGGTAGACAGCTTTTGCAGCCTGCCTGCTCCATCAGTATTTGTGCTCTCTGGCCACGAATTTAAGAAAGATGTGCCAGAATTGACATTACCCTACTGGAACCAAGGGGCTTGGGGAATACTTTACAAACTGATGGAAACATGGAAGCTGCAGTTCTCCAGCGAATGCCTGTTGGCCAGAGGCACCGCGTGTGTGTGCGTGCGTGTGCGTGTGCATGGATGGGCTCTCTTCTTTTAAAAAACCTTTGGAGTGAGTTTTTTGGATACTTCAGACGTCCCTTTTTCTCACCCTCAGATTGTTCGCCGCCTCCCCAGCAGAGTGACATATTGTTTGCAGTGGAATTTGACAGGCTCAGATGGCAGTAGCTGCTGCAAGATTTTTTAGTTCTTGTTGGTGCTACGACAGGTCTCAACAAATTCCCTCGCCCACTCGCCCGTGGTGCATAAGAAACTTTCTCTAGTGTGAGGGGAGCTTGCCCATCAGTTTTGTCAAAATCTCAGCTTTCCTTTAAGCATGATGCAGAAATTCTGGCTTTCTGAATGTGACACAGATCTGCTGTATGGCAGTGATGTTTGCAGATTCAGGAAGGCAGACAGACAAAGGCGAGTGAAATGTGAGCTCCCAAATAACCCTGTTTTGGCTTCATGATGGAAGTGCACTGCCTGGGGTATGTGGTGAGAAGAGGCTGTGGGTTTCTGCCAAGGAGATGTGGCCCCATTCTTTGTGCTGTGTTCAGTGCCCCCGTGTAAGTCCATCCCTTGTCTTTCTGTGTCTTTGTCATGTATACAGGTGACAGACCTGCAAACCCACCCATCTTACCCCAGATACCAGGAGGAGACATGAGTGGCTACGACACAAACCTGTGAGCTGGTCACCCACTTCTGTGTGTGATGGTGTTTCTGCTGGCCACCTCTAGGAATCTTCTTTAGGGTGAGCTGAAATTTGCCCTGAAAGACCCTGTTTTTGCCTGCTGTGTCTGCAGGGGAGCTCTCACTGCCTGGCTCATTTGGCCAGGGGAGTCCTCCAGTGCAGCCTCTGTGAGAGGAGCACCCTGGACTTTGCATCCCTTTGGAGTGGGACTGCTCAGGGTGACAGTGGCAGCCATGGGTCATTTTCTGAGAAAAGATGATTATTCTGAGGCTGAGGATATCTCCATGCCCCTTGTATTCCTGCAAGAGTGAGGGCTTTGGAAAACTAGGGGGGACATTTTCCAAAGCCATGAGCCCCTTTTCTCCCACGAGCCATGGACTTTTGGAGTGGGGCATTCCAAACAAGCCGTAAGTGTTCCATGTTTGATTTAGGCTCAGCCTCGCACGGTTATTTTCGAGCAGTGGTCCTGGGGCTGTCCCACTCTCAGGCTTTTCCTTGGCATAAACAGCATTAGCCCGAGGGTGGCCCTCATCTGTGCCAGATGCCCACAGCCACGGCAGCAGGAAATCAATGGGGCGTGGGGATATCCCTGCCACTGCTCGCCGCCGCTAATAGCTGTGGTGGTGTAGGAGTCCCTGTGGCATTTCCACATTACCTGGAGATTTCCCAAGGCAGGAGAAATCCTAAGGATAATTAAGCCTGTTTTATTTAGGGCTGAGCTGAGCCATCAAAGTGGCATAAAGCAGCCTAAATGGACCAGAGGATCTGGCACCTTATGTGAAAACTAATCATTTTCTGAGGTGGTCTGATAATTTCTGAGGAGGATATAAAATAATTCACACCCACATGTAGCTTTTAATGAGTAGAAAGGCCTCTTTGCTGCATGTTCTGGGATTGTACTCTTTTTTTTTTTTTTGGAAAAAAACCCCAAACCCCAACCCAATGATGTTTGCATGCAACAAAGTGAGAGGGAGATTGTGGCAGGAGCAGGAGCTTGGGGCAGTGTCTTTGTTGCTGTTTTCATCAGGGTTAAGGGCTCAGTGACCATTTGGAAACCTTTTATGGGCAAACTGGCTAGCAGCCAGTACTGCAAATTTGCACTCCTGACTTTTTGATTAGTCAGTAGTCCATCAACAGCAGTAGAAACCTGAGAAACATTTGCAGCTAACCACGTGAAAAGCAGGTGTAATAAATCAGGTTGTTCAGGTTTAGTCCCAACTGGGAAATGTGTGGATGGAGGTAGAAATCATTCCCTACTCCTCTCATGGCTTAGCAGAATACCTGCTGCCTTGCCCCAGCCCCTCTTTCCAGCAAGATTTCAGCCTATAACAGTGATTGCATTCCCATTGGGAAATCGCAGATTTCCAACGATTTCTTTTAAGATCTACAGTGAAATTGTGTGAATGACAACCATCCATCCATCTCATTGCAGGATCAGGACCACAGCACGGACTTTTTAAGCTTAAGGAGTGAGCCCTTAATTGCTCTGACTGTGCTAAGTGGAAGGAGCTTTCTCTGTGCCAGTGCCCCGGTGGCAGCAGAGGCATCTTTTCTATTTATTTGTGTCTGTCCCATGGGAACCTGGAGTGTGTGTCTGTGTGTGGGGAGGGGGGGACCTGAGCTCTGCTCCTTGGCTCCTGCCATGTCTGTGCCCAGGCTTTTCCCGGGAGCAAATCAGCAGAGCTGGTGACAGCAGAAGCCGTGAAAAGACTGTGGCAGATGTGAGCCTGCTCTCTAATACTTTATGAATACTGAATCTGCTTTTTTTTCAGGGGGAGGGTGGCTCTCTGTCTGTGTTGTTGCTCGTTATCTATCAAATGTAGCATATACACAACACTGGAATGAGGTGGTGTTAATAAAAGTAGCAAAGTTGCATCCTGGAGATATATTCTGTCAGGGGAGATACAAGAGAGGACAAGAAAGTGGGGTGGAAGTGTTGGTGTCATCAAGACAGATCCATGTTGCAGACCGTGGAAGAGCTTCAGGAGCATGTTTTAATGATATTTTTCTTTTTCTTTTTTTTTTCCTTTTGGATGGACTACTGAACCAAAATGTTCTGGTAATTGTGGGCTAGAATTTTGTAACGGCTGCACAAGAATTCTCTGTCTCCGAAGTTGTGGCATTTTAGAATTAAGCAAAACCTCCCTGTGTCCCTCAAGATGAATACATGAGTTGTAATCTCAGGAAAAATTCAGGGGATGTGTCTTCCAGTCTCAGGAAATGGCAATTTACAGTCTTGGGAGAAGAGAAGGGTGGATGGGACAGGTTTCTTAGAGGGGACACATCGCACTGACTGCTCCTCCCCATCAAGTGACATCTAGCCTGAATGTCACAGCCACACAATAACTTAGTACTGCCATTGCCTTGGCTCTAGTTGAACAGAAACGTTTGGGCTCTAGCCCAGCAGTTCAATTGCTTTTCCAGGTATTAAAATAACAAAAGAAAAAGGAACTACTGAAATAGGCAGAAGAATGCAGAGCTCTTCAACACCCGAAGCATCAGGCAGGCAGCAAGAGCAGGCACATGCAAGGATGGTTTGCATGCTTGGTGCTGTGAGTTGTCAGTGGTGGATATTTGACAAAAACCCCCTTTTTATACCAGTTTTAAGAAAAAATTAGTAATAACTAAGCAAACTGCTGAAACCAACTGAGCCGAACAAGGGAATAACAGCAAAACAAAAAGCCCAGTGTGTGTCTGTTGCCTGGGGCAAGCTACAGCTGATGGATAAAGTGACAGACGAATCCTTCCCTCATTTCCATTTTAATCTCTGTCTACTAATTGTCATCAATATCATCAGGGTCACTAGACCACTAGTGCGAGACTACAGCCTTCCACAGGAACTGCAGCTTTATGTCTGCCTGGCCCCCAGGGCTTTGCCCCTTTGCTAACCCAGGCTGTACTGGGGATGCCTCCTTGGAGAGGGAGGAAGGGTCCTTGGAGGTGAGGTGAGGTGGGTGATATTTCCCAGCGTGACATGGAAGAGGCTACTCCTAGTGTCCGGCATCAAAATACAGGACAATTGCAGCCCTGTTTGAAATGAAAATTATTTATACTCCCTTTATGCCCAGGCCAGGATTTGAAAAAAGGGCAGCTGGGAATCCAGCTCCCATTGGAAGAAAGGGCTCATTCCGACTCTTAAATCAATGACTGTGTGATGAAAGCGCACTTTGGATCAGACCCAAGGAGGACAGAGTCAAAGCTTTTTGTCGGTTCTCTGCCTGGTGCTGTCTCTTCCCTTCCTTACTCTGGCATGTGTAACACCTGTGACGTGCCACATGAGCACTCAAGGGGGTCTCTGCTGGTGACCAATCAGGCAGTCCCTTGGAATTTTGTTCCATCACCCCCCTGCCCAGGAAAGGTGCTGCACAGCGTTGTAAAGGTAATGTTTAACCCAGGGGCTCCAAGCCAAATCCTGGCCTCTGCGCACAGCTTGAGCACAAATTGTGCCCATGGCAACTACGCAGCAACTTGCTAGGTTGGAAACCTCCCATCCCCACTTGGAGGCAGCCGTGTGGTCCTCTGCTTCTGCTGCTAAAAAGTAATAGATTTTTGGCATTTACTCTGTATCTTTATCCTGCACCCAATCCTTCCTGCTTTACAGGCATAGTGTGTTCGGGTGATTGGGACAAGGCTCTGGGTTGGTTCTGTTGGAAATACTCCCTCATAACAATTTTCAACCCTTTTTTTTGGACCCTGTGGATTCTCCTTCTCTTACTAACTCACTCTGTTCACTTCCTCTACTCCCGTTCCTCTGTGTTGCCCTCCCAAAGTCTCAACATCCCTTTGGTGCTACCATCTTCATCTCTTCTCCAAATCTCCCTCATCTCTCCTGAGTTACACTTTTCCTTAGACTTCCCAAATACTTTCTCTGCAATCATTCCTTGGCAGATCAGCTTCTTATTCCTTCTCCCACCTGGTAACCATTTCTTGAGCAGGACACATGAGGATTAAAAAAATGGACTTTTCTTAGTTCTGCTGTTGATTTGGGATCAAAGGAGTTCACAGTAGCTGCAGTCAAATTCTCTGTTCATGCAGCTGTAGCTGGTGACAAGGACTGCAGGCTCTGAAGCACACCCAACCTTTCACTTGAGATTGTGACCCTGTTTTGGGATGCTGTATGGTTTTGAGGTTCCATATTTGCAGGGTGGTGTCTTTGCTGCCTGAGATAAGGTGGTGGTAGTCCCGGAGAGGGTTGGCTTGGCCTTAAGGTGGTCCTCTTTGGCTTGCTACTCCGTTGCTTGTGCTTTTCTAGTTATCCAGGGAATTAGGAAGGGACTATTGCAATATTATAATGTGTGTGTGTGTGTGTCCCTGTGGCTGTGTGGGATTTTACCACTCTGGCGTGCTGCAAATCTGCAAGGAATGGCCGATACCACCTTGTCGTTTGTGTCCTCCTGAGCGATTCGCCGCCAGTGCTGTGACCGGGACAGGGCAAGGCAGACAGGAGACAAAAAAATTGCTACATGAAACTGCCTGCTGCAAATCTTGCCAGAGGAAGATTTGGCATCCCCCTGCTCCTGTGATGAAAATCTTCAGAGGCCCATGCCCTGGAAGCCGCAGGCCCCGTGGCTGCAACTCCAGATCTTTGGAGCTTATTGGTAACATATTTGCAAAGCTGCCCCGCTGTGATCACTGATCTCTGCCAGCTTAAATTTGGGAAAATGCTTTACACAGCCTTTCCTTTCCCCTCCTTCAACCCCTGCAGGTCTATATACAAGGAAAGAAAAATTTAGTGTTTGAGCATAAGCACTGGTCAGCCAATCTGCAGCGTACCTTCTTGAAAACCCAAAACAGGTGCTCTTGGGCCATCGAAGTCTTGAAGCAGTTAAACTTCCTTTCACCTCTGTTGCAGTTCCTTTAAAAGAAATAGAGAGATCTTCAAAAGGTGGAAGGGTGGCAGGCCAGAAACGTAAAGCGTGTGCAATCACTCAGATACAAGTGGCACCACTAAAAATTGCCTTCATATATCAGCTTATGGTTTACACACTGTGGCAGAAAGGACGCTAAAAGGTCAGCAGAAAAAAAATATATATGTCAAGCCTGGAGCTGTGACTCCAAAGGTGTGGAAAGACATGATCTGAGAAGGGTTCTAGAGGGACTGGATAAGTGCTTGATATGGCAGGATTTTTTATTTTATTTTATTTTATTTTTTGCAAGGGAGCTGCTTGCAAACGTCAGCACAGAAGCCAAGGTATATACTCACAGTAACCTCTTGCTACGACCCCTGGTGACAAGACGGATAGTTCCATTCATCTGTGGGTGAACAGCACAGGCTCTCTGCATTTTTTACTTGAAGCCCTGGATGAATTTGTTTGCGGAGGGGAATGTCACCGTTGTGAATGCTCTGATCACTCATGTGCCCATAGTGAAGTCAGTGGTAGGGAAGAGGGGAGGGGAAGGAGGGGGGCAGAGCAAGGAGGAAAGCAAGCTTCTCTCTGGGGGTCTGGGGGATGCCAGCTTATATCCAGCAAAACATCTCCAACCAAACATTAATGGAGGATGTGACTTCGAAACAGAGGGATCAGCAAATATGCTGTAAATTAATAATGTGCCCTTTTAGTAGCAATTGCTTTATGAAAATCGGTAGGGCTTTTTTTCCCCCCCTCCTTGTATGAATAGCTCTGAAATAAGTGGGTCTCACTGGAGTTTTGTTTAAGACTGACCCCTTACTTTATTAACCGTGTAACATTTTAAGGTTGTTTTTTCCTCTCTGTCTCCTCCAGCAAGTCTCTATTGATCACTGTTTACAGTTATAATCCCTTTCAAATTTATCATCCATGACTAACACCACACATATTGATTGGTGCTGACGGATGTCCCTGTATGGTGTATACCCACAGTGATTCTCGCTAGTGAAGTACAGTAGATATATTTTTTTTCTCTCCTTCATTTGCTTTTTATAGCTTTCTGCTCCCTCCCTTTTGTTCTCAGTCTGACTAACCTATTTCACACAAACACTGTGGGATTACCATGTCTAAATTTAGGACAATTTCTTTATTCTTGATGAGGTCTTTGGAACAGGAAGGAAAAGAATGGGCAGTGGCGGGGTTTGGGTTTTGTTGTTGTTTTTTCCCTCAACTGGGGAGCTACTGGAAGGAGACAGGCCCTATAGGAGATCAGATTTATGAGGGACATCCACACGTCTTAACCTAAAGCCTAAAGTAACAAAGATGTAAGGGCTAGTTTTTTTAGGGACAAATTAGATGTCACTGGTGACTAAGGACAAGGTGTCCGAAATCTGGACTATAAATGGAGTCATTTGTCAACAATGCATTTTTGCTTGCCTGCTGCAACATTTCCTCCATCTCTTGTTGGCCAGAAGTAGAGCTTAAGGTTAATCTCTTCTCTGAGCCACCTCAATTTAACTTGAATTTACAAACCTAAACCCAAATAACTAAACCAACCAAAAGCCCCCAGCCCCAAATGCTCTCAAGGATTTTGCTACAGTAGCACCATAAAATTTCTGTCACTTAAGCTGTTGTTTTGTTCTTGTTCTTGTTAACCCAAAGCCTTTCAAAGGCTGGGTTCCTTCCAGATTTGAATAATCCATTTGTAACTTTTTTTTTGTGTGCTTTATGCAATGGTTTAAATACATGTTCTTGTACATGCTTTTTATTTGGGGGTAATAAGGCAGCAAGTATAAGACAGAGTTGTTAAACCTCAGTAAAAACATTTTTTAGTAATAATTTGGCATTTATTTAATATACAGCCACCGTCTTATTAAATCTCTTTAGATTTAATAGGATAGTTTGTTGTATTATAGCATTACTACTACAATGCTGTAGTTATGGTTGAAAAGGCATTTTCATTATAAACTCCTGTTTGCAGGTGCTTATAACTTTCTGAAGTACAGCACCTCTTTTATTTGAATGTGAAATAATTCACTGCACCTCTCAGTTTTTTTCGTTCATTTCCATCTCCATCTCAGAAACAAGGACGTTTAGATGTCAAAAATAAAAACAAAGAAAACTAGCAGTTACTGAGGAGCAACATTAGAGCTGAGAATTAAAATTCACCAAAGTAAGAGCTCAGAGTTAGAGCTTAGGAAATTCTGGACCTTGATTAAGTTGCTGTGTCCATGTCTGGTAAAGCATAAATTTGGCAATTTGCTCAGTAATGTGCAGTGCCATTAAAAAAAAAAAAAAAAATTCTCTTCTGTGTGTGTGTTTCTCCTTCACCTTGAAGGCAAACAGGTTTGTCTGGTGAGGTGCTCGGGACTGGACCAGGGGTCAGTGTACTTACTGATGAACTGGGTTAATGACCAGGTTTTATGATGAGCAAACAGGACCTGCCCTCAGCAGGGCTGTCTCCAGGAAATGGGCATTTTTCTGTGCCCTGTCCTGGCCATGCCTCTCTGAAGGGGTGGGCACACACAGTGGTGACATCCACAGTGGCCACCCGGCTTTGCTCTGCTGTCACTGTAGTTGACCCTTACAGCATTACTCAGCTATAGTAAATGTAATATTTAATTGCTTTCTGGGCTGGGAACCACTTGTAAACAAACCATAGCCTCAATGGAGACTTTATGGTTAAATAAATAAATGCTGACAAAGAAAGACTGGGGACACAAAAAACCCAAACAGGAGCACAGCACTAAACTGCCCCATAAAACCTGTGTAAAGAGACTGTTTCATGGTGTCACAGCAGCAGACTTTTTGCTTTTCCACAGGCTGAGTTTGCACGTGGCATTATTTTCCTTTATTTCAGTCCTGGCCCAGAAACTCCTGCTGGAGTGGCACTGAGGAGAGGGTTGGTCGGTTTGTTTGTTTTTTTAATTGTTACCAGGCTTAGACAAATTTCTCTTTTAGTGGTGGGAAGATCAGAGCAGGGAGAGGGACATGTGCCACTGTTACGAAGGGCGCAGCCTGTTCCTGCTGCTGTAGAACCTGAGCTGAGCAGAAAGCAGAAAGCTATTCTTTTAAAGCCCAGAATTTTGGTAAATCTCTTCTAGCTCTGTGCAGCAATATGATCCTTTTGCTTAGGTGTAAACATCAAGTCTTTCCTGAGAATGCAAGTAGAGATAGGTGTGAATTCATCAAGACAGAGTTGTTGTCTCCTGCTCTGGTATAATCCATTGTGGGTTTTGGAGTACTAATAGTTTCCTCAAATAAACATCCTCAATGCCAATCAAAATAAAAGGGTTTGTAGCTCCAAGCCTTCTGCCCTGAAAGTCCTCACTGCAGCCACAGCAAGGCTGAAAATGAAAGTTGTTTTCTAGGAAAAAACAGATAAATTAGGCAAACTTTTGTGGCAGGACCGAGTTTTTTACAGTTTATTCTCCCCATGAAGTTTTGCACTGTTGAAAAACCTCACGCAAAGTCCTTTTAATGTTCCTCAAGTGTGCATCCAGTGACCACAGTGGTAACCACTGCCTCTGTCCAAAAGAGAGAAAATGCAATTATTTGAAAGTAGCAGCTACAAATAAATTTATTAAATGGAAGATGATCATATAGACAGCTCTGAGCAGCTCCTGAATTTCCAGACAACTTGTACTGCATTATGACTGTTTCAGCCTACTCCATTGGGGTTTTTTTGCTGTACAGGTAGGCTTGACCTCTCCTTGCCAGTTTTAATTTTCCTGCTGTTTTTCAGTAGCTCTGTGGTCATGTTGCTAGCAAAGGAGCACTATAAATGGATTAATGAGTGTCATGAGGAAATAGGAAACTGTCTCCTTGATTTTTTTTTTTTGGACTGTTTTAGTAATAAGTATTTTAAAAATTTTGAAGATATAAGAACTGGGAATTTTCTATTTTTTTTTTCTTTTTGTTAGGATCATTTAAAAATACCCACAGGTTCATTTTTGTGTAATGCCACACGACTTGGCATGCTTCAGATTGTAGTTAGTCACTTTTTGGTAGAATTCTCGTATGGAAAAATGTGTGCATGCCATTTTAAAATCATATTCAAACATATGGAAAATCCTTTGTGCTTGCAAAATGTGGAAATCTGGTCAGAAATGGGCTAGCTTTATCTTAAATCCAGTCAATTTTGTTGAAAATATAACTGGAACAGAGCTTGGTTTTTGGAGAGAGAGATTCATCTAGAAAGGTGAGATTTCCTGGCTGGGCAGACCTGTTTCGAAATTTGAAATAAAAAGCAAAAGAAAGAGGTGAAGTGAAACACCTCTCTTGGATTTGCTTTTCTGATAATGAAGTCAACCCTGGACTTTTCATGGGTCTGGATTGTCCTGTCACTGAGCCCAGAAATCTCCCAGGATTTTGGACCAATTCCAGCCAAGGGAGGGTCTGGAAATACAGATACTAAACTGCAGATCACTGGGGATAGTGCAAATGTTGATTGGGAAAAGTCTATGGAAACTTCCTTGGAAGGAGGAATGATTGTCAAATAATTTGTATAAAGACATCTTAAAGTCACTTGATTAAACTGGAGCGTCAAGAGGAAAAAGAATTCTTCTCCATATAAAAAAAACTAAATAATCATAATAACTCATATTTTTCTATCTTCTAATGGTAAAACATTTTGGTTATTTCAGATACCAGCCTGTTCAGCTCATTGGTCCTCCACGTGGTCAGAAGTTTGTCATGACCTCTATGCAGCTCAGCCTTGGATGGAACTTCTTACAGGTCCTTATTTTTTTGCTCTCTGGGGAAATGCATTTTCACGTATTTGTTGTATGTATCTTTTCTTTTCACTTCTTTTATTCCTTTTTTTTTTTTGTCTTTTCTATTTTTTCTAACCTCAGAGGTAGCAATCCTACTGCTATTAGCAAGATGTCTATTACAGTGTCATTAAAAAAGCTATAGTCAGAGCATGGAATGACTCACATCATGGAGGAGTTAATAATTCACTGTAATAAAAGTATAAAGTTTTATGATAAACCACTCTCAGGGGAGTTAAATATAATCCTTAGCGGGTCACACACTGACTACAAAGCTTACATTTGTAATGGTAATTTGAATTTACTACATCGCCTTTAGTTTTTAAGCGTTTGTATGTCATTAGACCTTATAAATTGATTTATATATTCAACTCCAGTATAATTCTACATAAAGGTACAATAAATTTTATGGATTATAGATATGGCATCTAAAACAGTTTAGAAAAATAATTTTATTAAATTCACTTAAATGGCGGTGATGAACAGCGATGAGGATGCCAGCCTGGCTCAACTTCCGAGAACTGCACGAGGCGGGCAGGGAGCTGCCAGTGGTGGTGGGGACAAAGGGAGGGGACAGGGCCATAACTAGTCATCCAGCTTCTCATTAAGGACTTCAGCAGTGACACCAGGTGCTAATATTTCACACAACCACAATTGTCACTGAGCAGGACCCCTGTGCTGCTCCAAAACTCTTTCTCCTACTGTGACATGTGGGGTCCCCATGGCCAGTGCCACTCCTAATGCTCCATTGGTGACATTGCTGGTAAAGGTACAAGATCACCTGCAGGAAAGGATTGTGTTTGTACCACAAACAAGTCACTTCTTTCTAAGATCAGGCTGCTGTGGGGCACTTCAGGTTGGCT